>NW_020897714.1:3004828-3532452 GCF_003984885.1 Neopelma chrysocephalum | reverse complement strand
AAAGAAAAGAAAAGAAAAGAAAAGAAAAGAAAAGAAAAGAAAAGAAAAGAAAAGAAAAGAAAAGAAAAGAAAAGAAAAGAAAAGAAAAGAAAAGAAAAGAAAAGAAAAGAAAAGAAAAGAAAGAAAAGAAAAGAAAAAGAAAACAAAAGAAAGCTGTGAGAAGAATTCTGAAAGAAACTTCACTGTGAGTGCAGGTATTTACTCTCCTTTCTCCAAATTAGCATTCAACTAGGAAATGGTAGCAGACTCAGAATTGCTGTTTCTGTGAATCCAAAACTGTGTGACATATTAGTTCTGAGTAAGATAGATTATATATTTGTTGAGAGAAAGCATTTAAAATTAATTTTTTCTTAATTGAAAAAATGCTATGAAGCTTATTACAACCAAATGGTACCCCAGGATTAACTGATCCAAATAATCAAGAGGTAATTGTGTACAAGATAAGTGGTATAGAAAAATGTAATTTTAATTGTGGTCGGCTCTCCTTGAATTAGTTGATAATAAACAAACTTTTGATACATTCATGTTGTGTACAATATTTCAGATTTTCTCTCACTGGGAGATAGTGTCTGGTGCCTAAATCTCCTCATTACATCCCAAAATATATAATTGATGAACTAAACTTTTTGTGATGTTTAGCCAGAATAGGAAGATATTATTTTAAAATATACCTTAAAAAAACAAGTAACATGAGCTGCTATCAACTCCTCTGTACATTTTTCTGTTTCACTTCTCATGAAAGGTTTTTTAAATTGTTTTTTTGAAGTTCTGCATGTATGTTGTTGTGTTCAACAGTTCAGGCTTCACAATGACACTTTCATCCTGGGACAAGGCAGAAGACCCTTGGCAGAAGAGGAATTGAATCCATATTTATTAACCTCCGAAATGTCTAATACTACTAGGGTAGCACAGGGCATGTTAGTCTATCTGAGAATATAACATAAGACATAGAAAATTTGTCCTCAGCAGGTTTTCCTCGTGTTATTTTTCTGAGATGTGCTGACACTGTTCTACCATAAGAGCAAAATGTGTGCCTGCTAGAGCCCCAGGGAGGTGAAATGTTTCCTTGCATTATAGTCCACCTTTGTACTGCTGTGAGCTGTTCATGAAGTTTGGTACTGATATAAATGTTACTAAAATATTAACACTATATAATATATAATCGTATTAATATATTGATATATATTAAAATATTAACTAATTTATTAATATTATATATTGTAACATATCCGTTTTAATCTAAAGCCTGTGATGCCTGAAGTGAGCATTATCAGACAAGAAAATAAATATACTGGCCCAGGAGTATTGAAAGAAGGTGGAAAACCCTGAAGAAATAACCATCAGAGGAGAAGAAACACCTTCATTCTGTTGAAAGGACTTTTGAGCTGTCAAACTCAAATGGCTATTGAAAATAGCTACAAAAATATCAAGAAGATATAAGATTTTTAGTCCTACTTAATCAATATCTTGTAATTATGAGTTTTAGTCTAACTGGCTCGGCTGCCCAGATGTTGGTTATGAATTATTTTGCTTACATTTAATTACTTTGATTTTCTTTCCATTTTCCATTACTTGTGTCAAATAAACTCTGTTTTATTTAATCTAATTGTATTTGGTGTCTGTTTAATAAAGAACATCCACTGGTAGGAGCTTACTGGGATAGGAGAGTGGCTCCAAGACTGCGGGAGAGACTGGCAGGGGTTGGGGAGGGCAGCCAGCTGTACTGACAGGGAGCTGCCAGGACTGGGCCGTGGGGGAAAGGAAATCACAGAAATCAGGGAGGAAAAAAGACCCAGAGTTGTGGAGTTCTTTGCTGAAGAATTCAGCTGAAAAATTTAGAACTCAGATGAGTTCAGTTCACGGTCAGGACTGAATTTTGTCCCAGCTGTAAGGAGATCTGGCACAAAACACAAATAGAAGGAAACACACCTTTGACATCACATTAAAAAAAACCAAAAAAAAACCCCAAAACAAAACAAAACAAACAAAAAAACCCCAAACACAAACAAAAACCAAAACAAAGTAAAAAAAAAAAAAAAACAAAACAAAACAAAAAAAACCCCAAATTTACTCACTAGCTTTGAGTATTTTGTCACACGTTAAATGTTGCAATGATTCACTTGCTGCTGCTATTTCTCAGGGCTCTGCAAACTACGACTAAGATAAATCAGTGTGGCTCTGGTGACTAGGAAGCATAAGCCTTGATTAAAAGCATTAAGCCCCCACTTTCATGGAACAAGGCGTTTGAAAGTGTTTTGCCTAAACATTAATTTTGCAGCATGATTTCTCTCACTTCATTCCTCTGCTCTGAAGTGACTGTGCAATTACAATTTTCACAGTAGAACCTTGCAGAAACAGGAGCCCTTGTTCCAGATTTAGGCTTCAGTGTGCTTCAATGAGTAAATGAGGCCCTGACCATATTCATTGCATTCACTAGGAAGCTCAACATGCTACCAATGTCTCTGTAATTATTCAGTATGCTGAGTGTTATCATAGCAGCCATGTGGATCCATTATCATTTTGCTCCTCTAAATGCTGCTGATCTAACCATTAGCATAGCTGCAACTCATGCTCCCAAGGAATAGGGGAAATAATAGAGTTTAATTCCTCATCTCTTTTTCAATTTTTCATGCTCCCTATCCATAGGCTGTTTCTCTCATAACCATTTACTAGCTTGTGCATGAGTCCCCATGCCTAATTCTTATGATTTATACATGACTTGTATAAAAAGTTAAAACCCCATATAGAAGAAAAAGATAGTCAAATTACCTTACAAATATTACTGGTCTGCAAAAAGATCTCTTCCATTTGGGCATATTTTCAAGATAAAATTGATGTTTTGTGGTTTGTAAAGATTGTACAGACAGGCATACATATAAGCTCAAACAAAGGACTGGGAAAAACTGGGAAAATCGAGGTTTTACAGAGGTATTTAAGCTATGGATTGGTTGCTTAGCAGTCCTTAATTTTATTTACTCCTTATTCACAACATCCACTTGGTCCCTGACTCACATTATACAGACTCAGTTACTCACAGCTGTAATGACTGACATTTCTGAGCCAAGTGATTAATGAATAAGAAAAATGAATAATCTTTTGCATGTATGGCCATCCTTGTTAACACTGCTAGTAGGAGTACAAAAAAAGTCCAACCTCCCAGAAATATTCAAGCAAACACAAACCCCTACCCATCTAAATGTTTTGGGAAAGGGAATAACAATAGAACATGAAAACTGAAGCAACAGATGTGCTCACACACATTGTTTTGCAGTTTTTATGACATTCTGTTCAGATCCAATTGCTTTACCTCGCATCACTGCGAAGCCACATTTTTAATGAGGTTGAGTTTTATGCTTGAATATTTTGTGTCAAAAAATGTTTCAATTAATCTTATTAGCCACTCTAAAAACTAATTTGAAATTAATTTCACCCAGCCACAGTATCATGGAAGCATCAAAGACAGAAATCCAAAAACACTGTTTATGCAGGTTTGACAGAAAACCCCTTTTGACACTCGTAGTTCAGGTACAGCTGCAAAAGGAATCAGATCTAAGAATTGCTGAGGGTCAGTCTTTCCATTTGAGTAAAGATTTTGCCGTGTGAGGGCCAAAATTTCTGCTGGTGTAAAGAGTTGTAAAATGGCTTTGGTGATTACAGTCAAACTTATATAAATCACCCATCTCCAGCAGGTAAAATATAAAAATACACAAAAAATAAAAAAATCACTGTTACTTAGAACTGCAAACAGAATTAAAACTGAAATTCTAGTTTTGAACTGGGTGATCCAGTGAGGCTATATATACTTCATATACAGAGAGAGTGAGAGAGAATATATGTACTATAATGCATCTTTTATCTGTACATACATTTATCTTTTTGTTGTTGTTGTTGAAATTATCTTTTTTTCTCAAGGTATTGAGGTAAAAAATCCTCCCCGAAATATGCTTCCTAAAAAGAACAGTAATTGTAAAAAGGAAATTTACACAGAATTAAAATAACTCATTGCTGCTTTTAAAGGAATTATTAATAGAAGTAAATTAATGAAAAGAAGAAATACTATTTTTGGCTAAGAGTTTCCTGTTTATCATTCTTTACATTTAAAAGAGGGAGTCATTCTGGAACTAGCTTCTCCCTTTAATGTATCAACACAACCCTTAAATATCCTCACTGCAGAAAGCTTTCTTTGCCTTTTTTTTCTTTTTTTGAGGAATGCTGAAAAAGAAACCTGAATAGGAAATTCATTCTTTTCATCTCTTACACTGTTTTATCTTCTGGTCTATCTTATTTTACACATACTTCTTTGATGAACCTCAACTTGGGCAATACACAATAAAGATCTATTTCTGATAGCACTAGGAGGACAAAAGCCCCAATTTTAATTGAAGTTCAACCTAGCCTCCTGCCTAGAATACATGATAGTCAAAACCATTGATGGTTTTATTTTCTCTTTGGGAAGCATACTAAGTTTTAAGGACACTGGCCTTTTCATGTTTACCCAGAATCCTCCCACCAGGCAAATTGCATTTGGTTAAACTGGAGCTGCAGATTCTGGAGTTGAGTCTGGCAGGGTACATAAAGGACTTCCGCAGGTCTATCAGTAGCAAAAGCAAAAAGAAGGGAAACATGGGCTTGCTGCTAAGTGGAGCTGGGGACCTGTGTTAAGGGATATATATGCCTGATGGGAGCAGGGAATAGAGAAGCTGGCCCCAAGCACTGTTCAGTGGTGCCCAGTGACAAGACGCGACGCAGTGGACAAAAATGAAACATAGGACATTTAATTTAATTTAATTTAAAGATTAGCAGAATTTTTTTCACTCTGAGAGTGGTTAAGCACTTGAACAGGTTTCTCAGCCAGGTCATGAAGCCTCTGTCCTTGAAGATATTCAAACATAGGCTGGAAAAAATCCTGAGCAACCTGGTCTAGACGATCCTGCTTTGAGCAGGACATCAGACTGAATGGCCTCCAGCTCAGCTGTTGCGTGATTCTGTGAGGCTTTTGTTCCCCTACCAGGCATTATGAGTGGTCATGGGAGAGATTAATTATGTAGGCCAAACAAAACTGTTTAGGTTCATTAAATCCCATCTTTACTGACTGTCTTTTATTTTGGGCACAGTTGGACCCTGGCAGCATGGGTGAAACCAAAGAGTGACAGGCAGTAATATCATCCCCATTATTTGCAAAATAAAGCATTCCTAGCTGTTTATATTTCAAAGGGAACATAATATAATTGAACTGAAACTAGCTGAAGTTGCTTGGAAGTCAATGGTGTTCCTCTTGGGAGAAATACTGCAGAGGAGTTGAGAATCTGGCTGGTAGGTGAAATGAAAGAGGCAAAAAGTTGGCTACACATTTATGCAACATCTCGGAAACAGGTTAAAATCTGTTCTGTAAAAAATAATCCAGATTTTAGAGAGAAATAAACTATATGATCTAATAGGAAATTTTCATATCCAGGTGCCTTGATTCTTGGATAGGCATAGGATAGGATACTATCTATCTCAGAGAGAGAATAGTCAAAGGGTAGGCAGGCAAAAATGTAAAAAACAATGCATTTTCCTAGTTGCTCTCTTTAAGCTGTATTAAAGGAAAATAAATAAGTATCTTAAAATATGTTTCTGAGTGAAGTCTATATGATACATTTGCCTCAGGCTGTGTGTGATACTGGCTAAATTGCCTTCTTTCTCATTTAAGTGGTTCAAAAGTAAGAACAGGAACAATTATTCAGTACAAAAGTAGTAGAAGAAGTGATTTTAATATGCTTCAGCGCACCTCATGCCTGATCTCTATAGATGTGCAAGTGGTCTTGAACAGATGAGAAAGAACATGACTGCTACATTAATCATTTGGAGACATACACTAATTTATAAATGCTTCTTTCCCCTTCAGCTTTCTGACAAGTTTGAGTTTTGCAAATAGAATGTAAAGTAGAATTAAGTGTAAAAAGCAAGCTAAAGGGAATGTTTTTATTACATTAATATTAAAAAAATATATTTCCACACCCACAGATTTTCCTTTACATTCTCCCTGTTTTTCTTATATTTTTAAAGGTGTATTTTAAAAGGTATTTATCGTTCTGGTAGTTAAGCCTCCTTCCTTTCAACGCCCTCGTCTGTCACTAAAATTAACTGTCTCAAGGATACTTTCTGCAATTGGATTATAGAGATCATTCAGTTTCTTTCTTTCCCCAGTGTCAACTCAGAAATAAGGAAATAAGATTAAAGGCTGCTCTTACTTTTCACTATTCTATTCTCCTTTTTCATCCAGGTAAATGTAAAATTAAAAAGCTAGCTGTTCATTACATCAATTCTACAGGTTGAGACAGTGAGGCAGATGCTTTTCATTCATTTACACATTGCCTTAACTGGTAGGAATATAAGGGAAGTGTTCAAGGGTTTTAGACATTTACATGTATTCTTGACATACCTGTGCTGATCCACCTGAGGAGCAGACTTCTGATCTACCAGCCTGGTTCCCCTCCTGCTGCAGAGGAATCCATCTTAAGGTGTCTCAGCTGTACCATACTGCCTTCCAGCCCACATTGCATTCACACAATGGAGCTTTGCTGCTTCTAACAGGATCTTTCTTGATTTGAAAGGGTCTCTGTAAGATCAGAATTTTAAATTTCATCTAAATATTAACTAATTAAAAAAAATCAATGTAATTTGCTTGATGAGCTCTTATCCCAATTCCCAGGGAAAGACTTGAGGCTTACCTAAAAAAGACTTACAGACTTGAGAAAAAGAAGTCCCTCTTCCCAGGCAGCGCCCCAGGACCATTGCATCAGTGGACAGGCACTCCCCCCGTGACATGCTCCTTCCTGCACCTTCACTGGCTCTGACCCTCAGCTGCAGCAACATCTGCCGAGACACCCTACCTCTCTCTTGATTTCAGGCTGGTGACACTGCTCAGCATCAGCCAAATTCTTAAAACTAAGAAACAGACTGAAAAAAAATGTGAGGGTGGTTTTTATACTTCCTACTGTGAAAAAATGTAGTGATGTGGAAGTAATGTAAAGGCAAGCATGAAAGGAACCTATGGAAGACATAGAAAGAAGGGAAACCACAGTTTAGGAAAGAGAGAAATTCAGAAGCTTTGAGAGAGACAAACACATGGAGAAAAAGATCTACAGAAAGATGGGGAAGAAAAAGATAAAAGTTTTGAGTTCTGTTAACCTGAAGACAAGCTTTTTTGTTGAAATATTTTACATCTTGCTAGGGAAATCTGAAGCACCACCAAAGATCTTAAAAGAGTTCCTCAAACATGGGCAAGTTTGATCTCCTGGTGTTATCAGTAAGGAATCCTCAGCTACAGCCATGAAGTTGGAACCATGGAAGTCCAGGTAAAGCATTCAAAGGACTACTGCAGCTCTTAACATTAAACGACATTCTCAATCCAGAGCCTTGACCCCAAGTATATTTTATTGACCTCAGAAGAACAGATTTGGGTTCATACTTCTAACTCTGTTATCCATGTCTGGAATTAATCTGGAACTGATAGTCTTTCCCTTTTTTCTAGTATTTTTTCAAGGCTGTAATGTTTGGATAAAAATAGAAATGCTCTTTTGGGTAGAAATGCTCTTTTGGGAGCACATCCAAACTCTTCTCTAGAGGTTTATCACAGAGACAAATGTGCTTTCAGTAGTCTTCTTTCAGTTCATGAATGATGTTGCTTAGATTTTTTTTTAAACTGAAATATTTACCAAAAAACCCCCTGGAACTGTTCAATTTTCTCTTCCATTCATGTGCAAAGCAATTTTGTCCCGTTTTTTGTTTTGCTAGATCCCCCATCAAAAAAGAAAAAAAAATTAATTTAGTTAAATTTAGTTTAATAGTTCAACCTGAACTGAAACCAAACAAAAGAAAAAGAGGAGGATTTTTAGTTCACCTCCAGAAAGAACAAAGAAACAAACCTAACAAAACCGACAAAACCTTAGAAAACTCGTCATTTTCCCAGTTCTACCTTTATCCTCATGTTTGTGTTCTGAACAAAACTACACTGTGCTCTAGTTCAGAAAATTACCATATGGTTTCAGCAACTGCTTTTGTTCCCGAGCATGGTGTACTACAAATTTCCCCCTGGACCAATGGCATGATTTCCCAGCAAGGAATGCCATTCAGTGATTTCAATGTCTTGCGATGTACAATATCATCAACAGGAGGAATGACATGAATCAACAGCATTACAATGAACCTCATGAGCTGAGATTCAGAGGGGCTTGTTTTGCAGAAGCTGAATTTCTAGGAAACCACACACTGTATCCCTAGTATACATGAAGCAATGTGAAAATAAAAATAATACAGAAATGCTTGTATGTTTTACGTTTAGTAGAACCACATTAAAAAATACATTGAATAGAACTATTCATTCTAAAAAGGCAGTGATAGATGGAATCAGGTTTTCTCATTTTCATTCATTTTTATGGAAAACATTAGTAATTTTCCTATTGCATGGTGTTTTCATTATTATTTCAAAGAGCCATGATCGGCTTATCACTGGAAAAGCCAGCATTTGTCTCTGTGATTGCAGCAACACTGAGAGATGTCAAAGATCCATGAACAAAATACTACCACTTACTAGTGTCCAGCTCAAACATTCGTTGTGTTACTGCAATTTCTTTTGTCTTGTAGTTATTGAAATTAAAGGTGTGAAAACCACCAAGTAAATTAAATAAGAAGGAACAATACTGTGAAAATCAGTTTGTTGATTCAACTGTCCTTTTGCTGCAGGTATTGTGAATAGAACAATTAATTAGCATAAGTGCTATATGTGTCTCAGCTACAGGAAGAAGAAAATAACCAAAACCCCCTTTTCTTGGTAAGAGGAAAGCTTTCTTACATGATTTTTGTAGCACTTAAGGTCCTGGAAGAAGAGTGTTTACAATCACTTTCCCCAACGCGGTTTGCAATACTGATTATGGAGTACACTGGCAGCGCTCAATCACTTGAAATACTTAGTACATTTTACTACAAGCATTTCACATTCTTCAGCCATTTCTGTGATAAGCACCTACAACGTAATCTCTTTGACTCAGTGTTTTCTCACTACTTTCTACTTAATTTAGTGTTTGCGTATCACCTCAAAAGCAGCAATGATGAAGCCCAGCAATGCCTCCATGAAGAACCATGACACAGCAGGACCGGTTTCCAGCTAGGAACATGTGCAGATGGCATCACTCACCTGCATACTAGGGTAATGGGGCGAAGATTTCAATGACAAACACAGCTTCACAGGTGATCATGGCAACATATTTCTGACTGCAGTCCCAGGAGCATATGTGTGTGTGTTTGAAATCATGCGTCACAAATAGTCATTGTTTGTCTTGTGTCTTATCAAGAATCTCTGGCACATTTCTATAATTTGACTCTATAGTTTCTCTTCAAAATACTCTATCTGCAGTGCTTGAATTCCCTCTGCAGACAGGCTGATACTTTATGTGGATTGGATTTTTATTTGTTTCTCACTCTCATGTCCATTTTAAAATGGCCCCTATTAGTTTTTTTGTTGTGAAGTTAAGAATTGTTTATAACTCACTTTATGGTGGTATCATTTTGTGGATATAGTTTCTTCAATTCATGTAGTTGCTGTTTCCTTTATTTCCTCATACTCAATATTCTATGTGCAGATATTATCAGTGGTGCAATCTGTGCCAGTCAAACGCTACAGTGAGGACACAGGTGTCAGTCATTTAAAAAATTGAGTATCTATCTATAAAAAATGACAACTGATGAAGAACACAAATGAAGCAGACGACACCCAAAGAAGTGAAGACAGACTTGAGCCAAGAATAGCAGTGTTTTGAAATTATTTCAGTGATGAAAGGTAAGTTGCGGAATATAAAAAAAACCTGTGTGTGTATTTCAATTTAAGCTCATTTTTTATACACACACACGCGCGCGTATGTGCATATGTGTGTACATATATGCAATTTAAAAGAAAGTGGGCAATATTCCTGGAATACAAAAAATGTTTATATTTTTGCGTAGAACAGATGTAATAGAAGTCTGAATGGTTTAGACTTTGCTGCTGAAATGCTGGTAGGCTTTAAAAAAGCAATATTAATGCAGGTAATGGATTTCATCCTGTGCTCTGGTACATCAGGGAGAGCTACCTATAGTTATTACTGGCTAAATAAGAATCCCTACCTTCAATGAAGTAGGATTCCCAGCTTCACTTGAGAAGAAAGTGTCAAATTCTGCCAAATACAGAGAGGGGTGATTTCAATCGTCATCACTCTCTACAACTGCCTGAAAGGAGGTTTTAGACAGATGGGGGTTGGTCTCTTCTCCCAGGCAACCAGCAGTAGGACAAGAGGGCATGGTCTTAAGCTCTGCCAGGGGAGTTTTAGGTTGGATATTAGGAAAAAATTTTTTACAGAGAGAGTAATCAGACATTGGAACAGGCTGCCCAGGGAGGTGGTGGAATCACCATCCCTGGAGGTTTTTAAGAAGAGATTGGATGTGGCATTTAGTGCCATGGTCTAGTAACCACAGCAGTGTTGGATCAAGGGTTGGACTTGATGATCTTGGAGGTCTTTTCCAACCTGGTTGATTCTATGATTCTATGATTCAATGGGAATTGCTCAGATTTGAGGGAGGAAGGATTAGAATTTGACCCCATCTATTTAAAAGATTTGATTTTAAAATAACTGCTGGAGCCAAATTGGTAATTCAGCAATGGCTTTATCAACACCACATAGGCTGCTTTTGAGCCTATGCTATCTCCTTTATCAGTCTTACTCCCAGTCTGTGATTTGCCTTGCATTACCTATCTGTCCTTAAGATTTGGTTTGCTTCTTAGGTTAGTAAAATCTGACTTTTCAAATATCAAAGGTTTAAAACTTCCAAAGGTTAACGATCATTTTCTGAATCACTGTCTAAATATCAAATAAAGTTCCTTGAAGTCAGCTGTGCCAAATATTATTTTCTCCTTTTATAGAAGAATCTCTTGGAAGGAGAAAAGTTCTTGACAGGAATGTTTTGGAGGAAGGAAAACTTTATCAGAGAACAAGAACAAAACTGTCAGTATAAGGGGATATAGTTTACACACACACACACACACATGGCTAGGCTTCGCGAACGAAGATTTGGGAAGGGCTCTACCCACGTTTCTTGCAAGCGCGTTGGTGGCTAAAAAGGCCAATACGAGAAAGGTATGTCCGGTTGCAAAAGACACAGCAGAAAGACTCCTTAGGTGGTATATTCTGTAAGGCTCGAAATTACATATGAATTTGCATGATAAGAAAATAATGTCCATGAAGAGGCAGGCAGCACTGGACAAGATTTGGGATGTCTCTTATAATTTTAAATGTTTGGATTATATTTAGTACAATGGCAGAACTCATTCAAGGAGGTGCAAAAATTGTTTTCAGGTGGTAAAGACCACAGCGGTAAGACCTAGAAAAGAAATGCCTGCATCGTTTACTTCTTGGCATGTCTTTTGCAGTCAATTCCAAGTCCCTGCAGAAACCCAAGAGGTACAGATTGCCTTAAGCCTGTGTTGGTTTGGGAGGATTCAGAAAATAAGTTATTTCACTAGCTACAGGGATGCCTCTGTTTTGTAGCTTCTTCCCAGACTCTCTCCTTTCTGGTGAAAGCATTATAAGCAGAATTTGAAGGGACATTGGTATTGAGCAGTTCTCATCTCATCTACAAGAGGAGGTCTTGGCTGGAAGAAAAGCAGAGAGCCATGGGCAAATCAATCAGGCAAAGGCTTAGGTAAACCAATTCCAGGAAATCAATCTTTTGGGGCCTATCACCATTTCTGTTATTTAAAGCAGAGTTGGTTTATCCAAAAGCCTTAATTTTAAGGACAAATGAAAGTAGCAGTAGATTAATCAATACAAACCCTGCTCTGTATTCCATGCAAAAGTGCCTTTTATTAGTTTGGGGAGTATGGAAGGAAGCAGCCTTCAGCCTGTAAGTTCTTGTTTACTATTTTCATTTCTCAACTTTTTACTCAAACTCATTTTATAGCCCTATGAAGTTTGATAAAACTGTATTCAGTGCTTTATCTAAATATTGATCTGCACGTTTATAGGGAAATTACTATGCCTCCTGCTTGAAAACAAGTAATAAATTAAGCATTAAAGAAAAAACATTTGCGTGCTGAGAGTTCTATTTTGTTTGGTAATATATAATCCATTGCTTTTCTACAATTAATTTGCCTACATGCGCCTAATATTTTTATCATTTATGTACAGTTCTACTAGAGCCTGATTCATGTTATATACATTTTAGTGGATAAGCAAAATAATAGTAGCAATTACTGTATATTAGTCTGACTGGAAACAGGTGAGGAGAGCTCCACCTAGTTAAGTGAAATCAAGTCTGATGTAAATCAGAGAAAATGGTCTTGACATTTTTAGTCTAGTAACTAATGTCAAGACTGACTTCATTTTGTCAAAATCTTATTTCTGTTAGTCTCTGTCTCACAGCTTTGTTCTTAAATTCTTGTTCATGTCTGTGGTTCTTTTGAGATGGCATCACTCATCCACCAAAAAAAAAGAGTACTGTTGATCTGGACATGTTTTCTTTCTTCTTAAACAGTAAAGGATGAGTGAGAAGAGGTATTCAGAATGACTGAAATGCAGTATTACTTCAGTGTTTTTCATTAAGCACACGTGGCACATCATTTTATTTTGCTACAATTTGCCTGTATCTGAACAAGCTTCTTTCACAAACATAAGGGATGTGTTTGACTCTTTAATAAAATCAAATAAATTTCAGTAATATTTTCTTCTCTTTGAGTACTGCTTTTCAACCTTGGCTTCATTAGAAGCTCCAAAGAAGAAATGAGAGAATTACCCATCTGCAATATTACTGCTGCACACAGAAGTGCTTGAAGCACTCAGTGCATAAGCTACTACCTTTGTAGATCCTTTAATTCTGAACTTTTAGTGTAAATGCATACCACTGATAAGGTCACTGCTTTATTAAATAGTTCAGTGATGTGATCTACACTTTCACACAATCCAGGGCTAACTGCATGAAGAACACGGTAAGATGTTCTCTGCACATAAATTGAGCATTTCAAGTATCTGTGGTATTGACTATTTAAAGCAATTAACTGCCACTATCTATAAGCAATACGCACAATGGACAAAAAGAAGCTTTCTGAAAGAGTTTTAGTCTTAGTTTCTTTAAATATAAAGATTAAAAAAATCTGCCTAGGGAGGCTGGTGCAAAGTATTTTACTAACCTGACTATAAACTCTTTAAATTTAGAATTTGACTACTCTTCTAGGTACTTTCTTTTGCATATAAAAATCATAGCAATTGTCTCATTTGCACTTTACAAAGCTTCCTCTGCTATCCTAATAGATGCTATAAATAATTTAGAACATCAGTGGGTATACAGGCTTGTGTGTTTTCTCTTTGGAAATAGTAAGTTAGCTTTCTTACCTTACTCTCATCTCATTGCAGATATGTTGGTTATATTACTCAGCCAACCTTTCACCTGAAATCAGACAGAAAACAAACCCAGCAACATGAAATATGTAAGCAAAACTGCACACAGACATATAATTTGTCTTTCTACTCATGGACAGGACAAGCTATTTAGGTGAATCTAGCGTCTTTGAAGTCCTCATATTGCTGTTACCCCCTTTTTGCAGACTCATAAAACTAGATGGGACCAGAGAAGATCTTCTAGACTGATCTCCTACATATCAGGAGCTGTTGTATTCCAGTGAAGTCTAGCAATGCGTTACCTGGGCTGGGTAACGCAAACAATTCTGAGCAGCATTCTCTTCTGATATCAAGAGATAGCAGCTCTTCATCTCTTCACCACTTTGTTCCACCAGTTGACCACCCTGACTGTAAAAATGGGTAGTTTATTTCTAATATGAATTTGGTTTCTAACTGCTAGCCATTACTTCTTGTCTCTGTCTTTCTCTACTAGATTAACAAGAGCTCTTTGTCTATTCTACCCCTGAAAGAATCATACTTATACTAGTTATGTTGTGTCTCAGTCATTTTCTTGGTTAACTAAGTAGAGTGAGTTGTCTAAAGCATCCTTTCTAGTCTGTGAACCATTCTTCTGACGCTCAAATTTTCTGACACTTTCTCCTTTTTCAGGAAACACAAAAACTTATTTCCCTGTGGGGGTTTAATTCAGTGAATTAAAGGTGGTCCTCAATCCCACAGATCTTGAATCTTAACACAAGCCAAGAGAGGAATGCAAAGGGGAAATGCATGGAGCCCATGGGACATCTGAGCCAGCATAACAAGCAGTTATCTTAGAACATCCAGAGAACAATTTTTGACAAGTTTTTTGTAGGCATGGTTGCAAAGGAAAGCTTTAATGAGGGATTTGAAGGAGAGTAATGATGTAGCTTCACGGATGTTTACAGGGAGCTTCACCAAAGTGTAAGTAATTAGCACTGATAATACTTACTGCCTTTTATGGGTGTGGAGGTTTTAAAAGGTGTCTGAATGTATGGCAGCAGACAGACAGTTAGCTGTGTGACAGCACAGTGCTGCAAACACACCCAGCTTCTCCACACAGTTAATTAGCCAAGCCATGGTAAAGTGTGACCAGTACTTGACAGTGTCATTCAGAGGCAGTAGAGTCTTCTATCTGCCTGGTGCTGCACTGGTAGTGTGTGGATACTCCCTGAAATGCCTTTAAAGGTTATGGATAGTGAAATACAGTAGGATTGTTTTATTTACTTTCCTCTGCATCTAGAAGTTTCTTGATAATAAATTGCCTTTTCTGGGTCATATTTAAGAATGGGAAATAGCATATTGATTTTGTCACACCAGCGAAGAAATGTGAACCTGTCAACATCTACAGTTACTCCATCCAGCAGGCTGGTCCTACATCTCCCTGCCAACTGTAATGTGCTTTATTGGAGAGACAGGAAAAAAATATTTTGGACAATTAATCAACATTCAGTCTGGCTGTAACATTTCCAACAGTATGTAATAAAATGCTTTTTCTTTTTACCCAGAAATGTTCCCTTCTAGTTTGAAACTAAACCATTTTGTCAGCAAACTCTGGGCAGTTACAGTGCCACAATCAGTTCAAGCCAAATCTTAAGCAAACGTGATTTTAAACTATACTGAGGAAATTATTTTCTAATGAAATGCTCTGCATTTTTAATTGGTCTGTATCCACTCTATGTCTGGATGTCCAAATGTCATGGCTCACCCCCCATTCTGTCTGCTGATTGTGGATTATATCAAAGCTCAACCACCAAAACACCACAGAAGTTCTGAAACTTCACATGAAGGCCTGGGATCCATTGTTGCAGCTTGCATTATTCTCTGATTTCCACATAAAAGTATGATACCTCAAAAATTTCTCTTGTCCTTGCTTTGTCTGGGTAGCTTTTTTGAGCTATCTCTGTAGACAAGAAGAAATCTTAGATTTTATTCCCAGAGGGTTACTATTTATATTCACATTATTTTCAAACCTAATCTTAGACCCTTCTCAGAGTTCCTCAGTCTTGTTATTTTAAGGATAAAGTATTAGACCTGAGTCCACATTTGAAAGCCAAGAGGCAAGGGAAAGAGCCTACAACAGCCAGTGTACCACTCTTGTGCCATGGAGAGACAAAGGGAGGTGCAGGAGCAAAATATATGGCTTCTGGGATACCCCTCCCTTCCTGCCGCTGTCCGAAGAGGGGATGGGACACGAGGAAGGGTGCAAGTAGAATGCCCTATTCACGCGTGCACCCTGTCTTTTGTCAGCTCGGGCAGGGAAAGGGCCAGAACATAGGGCGGAGCATGAGACAGACAAGCAGGGGAACAAACCAAGATAGGGACATGGACAAAAGGGGGAGGAGTGGAGGAAGCAGGGAGCAGGCAGCAGGCAAACTCATGGCAAGCCTGGGCACGACCGGGTTGTGCACTCTGTAGCGTGAATACAATGAAACCACATAATAACAGTAAAGTCCATATGATAACTGTAAGGTCCATATAATAAAGTCCTGCCAATTGCTGTATGCTTTCCTCCATGCCTGGAACTGTTCCCATCCTGAATCTTGCTCCTTCACACCTTCCCTTGCAGCAATCCAAACAACACAACCCCTCTTCAAATGGCAGTATCTGTTATATGCATGATTTCTAGTCGTCCATCAGAAATGGCCAAGAAACTGGTTGTGACTATACTGCCACCCTCAGAAGACTGCCTTCTCTGAGCAACTCTGTTTTGCTTATAACTTCAGCCAGCTCTGCCTACATTTGTATGGCATAAAAATTCTATCTTTTATCCTTGTCATTGAATCTTTTATCAGAGCCAAATCTGAATTTGGAGAGATAAGAGGAAATACCAGCAGTCCCTAATGTCAAAGACTCATTTTAAAGCCTTAAAGCAGAGTTCTAATTCATTAGAAATTGAGGACTCTTCTGTTAGTAGGGATTTTCCAAGGTAGCAGTGCACATCTTCCTCACATATATAGTCAAATTTGTCTTTTGCTTGAAATCCCAAGTATTTTTGCTCAGAGAGAACAACTTTACCTTTTGGTCTGATACTGAATATTTTTGGCTCCTGGACCTCACTAGGCTACATGGCTCCCATGAGATGATGGATTAGAGCCAACCAAGGCAGCAAAAGGCAGCCACGTGCAGCTTTCTGAGGACAAAACAGTAGCACAGACTAGTGAACTATTTCACTCCTAATACAAACAGTTTTAAAGCCAGACTGAACCGTTGAGCATGGGAAAAGGAAGAGAATTGATTTTACCCATCTTAACTATTCTAGGTATGAAGATCAGATGCTTACTTTTTGACTACACCCTCTTCCTGACTTAGAAATAACTACTGTAACCATATTATTTCACCCTTATCTTCTGAGATGCAGAGACTAATGAGAGACAAGGTAAGTAATGTAACTGGCCAATACACGGTCTTCATTTTCTTAAAATAATTAGAACAAGATATTAAAAATGTCACATAAAGAATGTGACATTAATAAGAATGGTAGTATAATTGTCTCTGCATTACTGTGATGTTAATCCAATCATAAATTGATTTCTAGGATAAAATAAACAGCTATCTTTACAGTATCTTAGATTATCAGTTACTTCTAACTTGTATCTTATTCCTGGGGAGAATTTTCTTGGCTGGTATTGCCTGATTATACTTCAAAATTTTGCTTTTAGCAGATTGTTATCTCCTTAAATCAAGAACTGCTATCTATTTAAATCAAGGGTCATTGTTCTATATTTGCTGATAGAAGGAAACAGTGGAAAGAAAGCTTTGAACTCCTCCTGCTAGCAAAGAGACTTAAAGGACACACTTAAGGTGTGGCTTTGGCCAAACCACCTCACCTCAGCCCCACTATCATAAAACTCCCTTTGTTTCTAGTGTAAATACTGCTGATTAAAGAGAGAAGGACCTGTCTACTTATCCATTTAATATCTCCCAGTTCCTACCCTCTGTCCTTTCATCTATCACTTTTGATGCAATGACACTGCTCTCTGTCTCATCCATTACAAACAGTACATACCAATGGAAACTCCCCACAAATCAGAATGAACTTGAAGAACATGAGCATTAATGAAAAGAAAATATATAGAAAAGTCTGAAATCGAGAGATTAGCAAGAAAATTGTCGTTCCCTAGTTTTAACCAGCTCAGAGGTCTATTTTCCTTGCTAAGTCTTGAAAATATTTTACATTGGCTGTACTTGGTTTTCCAGCTGTCAGAGTTAGAAACAAATCTAGTTTATCCTTGGTGGTTTTGTACTTTTATTTGAAACTGCTACATATTAGATATTTTTGAGTCTAGAGCACGTTATTTTTTTATCATTCAAACTGAATTCAGAAAGCTGAAAGAAGACATTGCAATGAATTCTGTCCATATAAAGTTAACTGACTGCAAACATAAAAACTGTAACAAGTTTAAAAAAATCTTTTTTCTAAATAAAATTCACTTTCCTCAAGAGTGTATTTGAAAATGAAAGTAAAAGACTTTACTTTGTCATTTTAAATTATACTGTTGTTTTCAATCAACTGTGACTTTCCCTGAAGGAAAAGTCACAGTTTACACTGCATATAATGCTTAAAGCTTCAGAATCTCTGATATTAGCATGAGTTGAAGAGTCAAATAGGTAGGAGTTGTTTCGTTTTTGGAGACTAACTTGCAAAATTTTTGTCTCTTTTTTTACCGCTATGAGAAGAGAGTCTTTTTCCTCTCCACTTTCATTAAGAAAAAGATCCTTGAAAACACCAATAGGGAGAATGCCAGCAGCAAGAGAGAAAGCAGAACAGGATGTGAAAACTGTGTACAAAAGCAAAACAGCAGAGAAACCCTACTCTTTACTACCCTCAGCAGGAAATGAACTCTGGACAGTAAGACTGCCTTCCCTATGGTCTGTCCCCTAGGTTTCATCAACAACAGCTTGGTTGGGGTGCAAAACAGAGAAACTAGAGGAAATGCAAGAAACCACAGAGAAAATAATACAGTAGAGAGTTTCCACTTCCCTCCAGAAGATGACTAATTAGTTAAATTGATGATGATAGAACTGCAAAGTTTGTGTCCAGATCCCTCACATTTCTTCTCAAAAGAAAGGAAAGAACTGCTAAGATTGCTGTTTGTATCCTCCCCTCCTCCTAGTTAAGTATGTAACGCTGCAAAAATACTTCTTGGATGGCTTTGCTTTTTTCCAGGAGGATGTAATTTTACCAAATGTAGTCAAGAATCTGAACTTCACAAACCGATGTTCACAAAATCACAATCCTAATGTGCTCTCTGGCACAGGGTTGTATAAGAGATAAAATTGCTATATTTTATTTTTAAGATGGAAAAAATACATTTATTTGTCTGCTTCTTCCGTATAGAACTTAAAACTGTTGCCTACAGAAAGGGTTCTATTTCCTCAGATACATTTAATTTTAAATGTACTATGTGCTCACTGGGGAAAAATTACACAGCCTAATAGATCTCACTCTATTCAGTTCTCATATTCTCCTTTCTATATTGACAAGCGTGTATTTTGTTGTTTCTTTAAGTGGACTCTCTTGTTACTTCAGTTATTCCAGTTATATTTCAAAACTTTCAGGAAATAAATTCTTGAGAAAAAACAGTTGGCAAAGATAAAGGAAAAAATTCAACTTCAGTTTTCAAGGACTGCTTTTACCCTACTTGACTGTTACAAAATTTGCTAGGTTTTTTTTTTTTTGAAACATCCATATTATTTGGTAATCTCTATATTGGCACTTCATAGGCTACATAAACAAATGAGGTAATTGTAGAATAAATTAGCTGGTTGCATATAATATCACAGTACATTCTGTATACATCTGTAGCTAAAAATTACAATATAATTTCATACACATAACTGTTTAGTTATCTGGCAATTATAGCATAATTGTTACAGTTTCTTGCAAAAATGATGTATGGAAGAATGTTTTGGTACTTTCAGCACCATGAATCTGGCTATATATGAATTGTCTTTATTTGGAAGTTCTGAATTAAAATAGATAATAACCTCATGAAGAGGCAACTGGGTGGGGACCTCATTTAGGTGTATAAATATCTGCAGGGAGGGTGTCAGAAGTGTGGAGTCAGGCTCTTCTTGGTGGTGCCAAGGCAATAGGACAAGAGGCAATGGGTACAAAGTGATGCACAGGAAGTTCCACCTGAACATGGGGAAGAACTTCTTTACTGCGTGAGTGACCACACACTGGAACAAGTTGTCCAGGGAGGTTGTGGAGTCTGTCACTGGTGATATTTAAGAACTGTCTGGTCACAATCTTGTGCAATGTGCTCTGGCATGACGCTACTTGAGGGAGCTTGGACCAGATGACCCACTGTGGGCCCTTCCAACCTGATCCATTCTTTATTTCTGTGATGACTGTTTACCCCACACTGGTCATCATTTTTTTAAAATATTCCATCCACCTAAATCGAGAATGTAAATTAGGCTGGTTTTAAGCACATAGTAAGAAAAATCCTACCTCCAAAGTAGTTAGGATAAAGGTGTTCATTTAGAGTTGTTGTCTTCAAACTAAATTAATTCCAGTGAATAACAAATATTTGTCCAACAATTTCATCAAAAGACATAGCACCTGATCAATCTAAGCAACAGCTCCCTGCCATAATAGGCTGCAAAATTACACTTCCTCATACATTTTTCTTTACATCCATACTTTGTCTGCTAATATATATACATAAAAGTATTTCTTACATCATAAGCATATCTTGATATTAGCCATTAAAGTGTGCTTCTGTAGAGAAAGGTGAATATAATTTTTCAGTCTTCCTAAATAAACTCCAGATTTCTCTCTTGACGTGATGCTGAGGCCAAGATATTGGGGCTGATCTTACCATCTTTCTCTTCAGCATCAGAAGACAAAAGTCTGAATAACTTCAAAAAAGCAGGAGATTGAAATAAAGTCTCTCTGGAGCTGGGTGGCTTTTCCCAGTAGGTTTAACAGAGCAGGATTAAAGGGAGGCAACTGTACCACTGCCTGTAGATATAACATTAAAAGAAAACAGTGAGTCCGTGTTCTCAGTTCCTACCAATTAACTGTAAGTGCATAGACATTTATTGGATTTGGCTAGTAAGCAGTATAGATAATTTTAAAAGGTTGTGAGAAGACTCTAAAAATTAACCCAAGTTCTTAAATCAGATCTAGATGCTGGAGAAATCTTTGGTAGTTTTGGGACACATAATATTTGACTGAGATCCATTAAGAAGAATTCTTGCATTAAAATCTCATCAGAGTACATAATCTCTAAGACAGAGCTTTCTCCGGTCACTGTCTATAATTACAGCACAGTATCAGGAGTAAAGGTTTAAAAAGAAAAAAAAAAGAGTGACTAGAGAAACAGTGAAATAGAAGAGGAATAATTGGACAATGTGGAGCATGAATTTTAAAATCTAAAGAGGCTGAAGCTCTTTAGGACTACAACAGATGACTGAAAAGGTTCAAGCAAGATAATTGTGTCTTTATGAAGCCAAGGGGAAACACTCATAAGAAAAATTAATAAGACAGGTTTTCCCATTTTAACACTGCAGAATAGGAGACAATTTAAGAATCAACAGTTGAATGAGAAAGAGCAAGCTAGTTAACATACTATGTTACTGAAATTTAACAAGCATTGTAATTCAAGAAGTGGATTCATGTAGTACTTATTGGAGAGTGTTAAGACAAATTGATGCCTTAAGCCCCTAATGTCTTTTTATTTTTCTAATTTTGTAAACCTTATAAGTTTTATAGGTAATAGAAGTAGATTTTAGAAATAAACCCCTTTCTCCCTCCTCCCCGTAGTATCCCTTAGTTTATACATTCCTTAATCCTTTCACCCCATTCCATACCCCCATATCAACCCTATTCCCATATCTAGTAGAAGATGTTTAGTCTCTTAGTCAAGGCAAGCCTGTCTTGTTTGGAGAACGCTTGTATGTTGGCCTAAACTGCAGGACAGAGTCAAAGAACTGGGTCACCCTGCTCTCTGTACCCTGAAGATGATGAAGATGATGAAGAGGGGGTCCCAAAAAGCACCCCAGACCCAATTCCAAGAGGCGGGCCAGGGGGTGGACCAGGCCAAAAGTTATAGGGTGGACACACTTAGGATTGGCCAGATATTGTTATAAATGTAACATCCCGGGCACAGCCCGGCGCGCGCGCCGTGTAACATCTCTTTGCCTTGGCATAATTAAACCCTTTCTTATCTCACCCCAGCTTACGGCTCCTAGATTTTTTTCGTAGCACCAGCTCAACAGGCATCAAATAGACTGTTCTGAAATCCTTAACCTCAGATTAGAATGTAACAGGTATCAGAAACCTATCAAAACCTCTAAGAAGTGCACAACAAAGAAAAGCATTGGACTTGCATAATGGATTAAGTTTAGAAAAAGAATATGATGATGCCAGACTGAATAAGTAACAGATTATCTTATAATATTGGGGGTGGGGAGAGAAATTTCTTGCCAATATGTCTCAGACCATAGAAGTGACCAAAGCAAATAAAAAAAACTAAAAAGATCTCAACACAAACTGTAATCAGAATAAGAGATCAAGAAGCATAATAAAATAAAGTACAGACTTTAGTGGTGTTCAGCCTTTCAGAAAAACCACTATATTCAAAGGAAACTAAAATTTTACATAAAAAATCTGAAACTTCCGAAGGAAAAAAAAAAGAGCTTTTAAAAAAGAATAATAATTTGTGAAAATAGTGCATGTTTCAAAAACATCCTTTGGTTATTCTGAAAATGAAATAATTCCTCATTCCGTATGCATCTATTGCTCATGGACAAGTTAATGTGACATCTAAAAATACAGAAAATATTTGAAAGTTAAAACATAGTTTTATTCACAGGTGTGGATAAGAAACATTCAGATGAGTCACAAGATGAATGCTTCCTATTGAGGGAAAACAAAAGTAAAAACAAAATCTTGAAAAGACAGAGTTTGACTTGTTGCCAGAGATTTAGCACACATTGCAGGGCTGAAAGTGTATCAGATCCTAAATCTCACTCATAGGGATTACAGTGCAGAGGCAGAAGGTTGAGAATATAAAAAGTAAAAACAAAGTAGGACTAAGTGAAACTACAGAACAGTGAAGGTGTTATAGCAAAATTTAGGAGTGGGGTAGCCACAAGAATAAAGCCACAGCATTCCATCCTATACAATTTAAAATTTATTTAGTAACCAGGATGAGTATAGTGGTGGGTAGCAATTTCTGTTCAACAATACACCACACTCATGCATATGCTGCACTTATACATCCCCACCAACAACCACTTTGGCTCCAGCTTCAGTGTTGCAGTGGCCTTGAGGCAGAAGAACTCCTCTAAGGTGGACAAAGTGCCCAAGCTCTAGCTGGTGTCCTGGATTTCACACAGTGTTTCCACCTTGGGCTCAGCCCTCTGCCATGTGCTGGTCCTCCTGTTACCTCTTTACTGCTTTCTAAATTAGGTCAGGCTACCTTTCCAAAAGCTTTGCCAGTCTGTCACCCTAGGACAAGTACCTTTGAATTTTTCTGTACTTAAAGCCATCTAGCTGTTTCTACATGGTTTTCTCTTACCTTCTATTCTCCCACCCTAAACATATTACAAAGACGCAGAGTTCTTAAGAACACCTTTGTGTTTCTCAGTTTCTTCCCCATGCACGCCTACAACATTAAAGCTGGGCAGATGTAGTTCTGAGGTTCCAAATAAGGCTTCCCTATAACAATTATTTGTACTTGGTTTATTTTCCCAGCACATGCCATAAGAAGTAGAGCTAGGCAGATTAGTTGAGGTCCCACTTACGTGATTTGTGCTTTTGGGTAGGCTTTGCTGCATTATACGAAGGAAAAAAGTATGTTCTTGGAAAGTTGAGAAGTTATATAAATAAAATGCTAATATAATACTGACACTTTCAAAAAATATTATACACCTTGCATATAAGAATAAAGAAACTTTATAAATCATCCACAGTTCAAATAGACATTTTTCTATGCACTGGAAAATACATATTGATTTTGGATTATGATTCCCACTTAGCAGAATAATAAAGAACAAAAAACATAGCCATTACAGATTTGATTTCATGTACGAATCAATAATTGCAAGATATGACACGAGCCACAGTAATGACATATAAGAAACAAATTTTAACACTTTGCAAAGGTTTATTATTTTACATATACTTTTTCAGGTCCAAGACAGACACAGTCAAATGGAAAAAAACCTATCAAAATTATTTGAAGGATTCCTAAAAGCCTGCTCTACTAGCTTGTTCTGCACTGGATCTTGGTAAGTTATAGGACAGTATCTCTTGAATCTAAATTCTCAATGGCCTTATGTTATTTAGAAAATGAGAGGAAAATTTTGCATCAGTGCTATTAAAAGTAGGATTATTGTGAATATCTTTTAAGCATAATGAAAATAGCAAACAGACAGGTCAAACAGATTAAATGTGTCATGACATAGCCATCTAACAATATGAACTCTATGTTTACCTTTTTCCCAAGAAGCTTCCCCTCTTTGTTAAAATGGTTAGACACCAGTGTCTGATTTAAGAGTAAAACATGAAGAACAGAGCCAAGGTGAAGAAGTTCAGACAGAAGGGTAGCATGAGGACTAGGTTTTACCAAAGGGAAGTTCTAAGCAGAGCAACACAAGGGACCGAGAACAGCTCTGTACAGACTGCAATACATGTAGAACCTCAAAGAAATCTCAAAGACGTAAGACACCAACCCAAAGACTGGCTGAAAACACAGGTGCCTATTGTATTATATATTATTTATACACAGTATGCATGTTATACGTATACATTTCTTTCCTCTCCAGTAAGTACTGCCTTTTTCCTAATTGTCTGCAAGGTAGTAATTTTTAAACAATGAATATAAAATAAAATAAATTAAAGATTAATTATAATTATTTTATTGTAACTGCAATAAAAGAATTCAAGAGACTCAAAATATATGCAAGAAGTACATGGAGCAGAAATGCAGATCCCTGATATAATTGTCAGGTTGCATCAAAATGGAACAGGAGAGATGCACCACAACTATAAAACCCTGCCAGTACACATGATGTGCAACCATGATCCCCAGGAATTTTGTCTTCACACCACCTTCTGCAGATGAGGGCAGGCAGAGAAAAAGTGACATGAATGGACAAAATGGGAAGAAAGGCTGATGTATGAGAAAATGTAAAACTTTTTATTTGTTCAGTTGCCCTAGACAAAGTCCTGAACTTCTGGATCTGAGCACTTTGATGCTGAAACAGGGACTGAAAAGTCTAATTTTCACCTTCAGAATTCATGGACCTTCAACCAATACTTACTAAGTGAGGTCCTTAAGGTTACCTCAGAGAAGCCCACCTTTCCCAGTGTATATAGAGGTGCTGAAAAGCCTGATGTTTTTAAAGCTAAAAGCTAAGCACAGAACAAGCTGTGCATCATGTCGTTAGCTACTGAATTATTTCTGAGTAGTGCTGAACTCAGAGTTGAAGAGGTCAGGAGTCTGGAAACTCCAAATAGCTTAAATTATCTGCTGACAAGTTCAGTTTTAGTTAAAGTGCAAGCAAGGGTACTTTATACAAAACAGGATCTATACAGGGCCTTCAGCTTTTATACCCTGTAATTTCCTGAAAGTAAGGACCATTCAAATATCCATACACAAAGTGGGGTTTTTTTAATCTTTAAAAAAATTTCCATTGTTAGGCTTATAATTGTTTAGAAATGTTTTCCCTTTAAGCAACTTCTAATGGCTGTCACTATGATTTAAAGTCTTTTGCAGAATCTCTCACATAAGGTATGTCTGCCTAAATTACTTCGGACCTAATTTTAGATAAACTGCTATAGCAAGTGTTGAATAAATGCATGAGTAAGCAAAGAAAAGCAAAACAGATATTTAACATTTGTGACTGGTGTTATCTGTCCAAAGTATTTGAATAGAAGTACATTGGGTTTGTTAATTAGGTTGCATACAAAAAAGGAATGTTCAAACACATTACATTGCATTCATCATCTCTCTAAAAGGCATGTCATTGCATTACCACTAGCTAAAAAAACAACCTAATGCAGATCAATGCCAGATGCATTTCTCTATAAGACATTCTCTTATCCCTTGGCACAATAATGGTAAATATGAGAGGAACTCTCCTGACGAATATATATATACGCTAAGATGATTTTGTTGAGGGGAAAAAAAAGAACTCAAATTAAAAAGTTTAATTACTCTATAGTGAGACGTATTGAAATTGTACCTGTGAGGTGTTCTTCTGTGATGGTCTTTTTGTTAATAAAACTTTGAGAAGATTGTTCCATGACAGCTGTTTTTCAGTGTGCTACGTTAACTTAAAAAAAAATGGGGCAACAATAAAAGGTTCTGGCAATAAACCTTCTAATCCAAGGAAGGAGAAGAAGAGCTAAACAAGTGCATTGAACTCTGAAGTTTTTGCACACTCACAGGTTTCCTGCAGTGTCACCTTGAGTTAGGAGATCAAATATTCAGCCTAAGGCTCCTATGGCATAGGAAAAGTACATTCCTAGACCAAGTACATATACCCCAACAGGTGGCTATAAAGGAATCTTTGCTTTAGTTACATGGTCAGAGATAGATATTATTCCCCTTATTTTCATTGTCAGTTTAATTTCATACTTTATTTTATTCAGTCAGAACCATAATAATCACATAATTTCTACTGGAAATCACAACATGCAACTTTATCTAACTTTGGTCAAAATTGGTTCTTAGAGCTATCACTCCGCTTCACCAAATCCCTTTGAAATCAATTGGATTTTCAGAGTAGAGTGACTGACAGATGGGGTCCTTAATCAATAGAGAGGAGTAATTTTGAATACAGATTAAAGGAAGAAACATCACAGGTCATAAGGTAAACAATATTAATACCCTACAGAAGGCATTTTTTCCATGTATCAAATATACCTTAAAAAATAATTTAAAAGAAATAAAACTGCCTTGTCTAAATAAGCCACAGCAGCATTACTATCTAAGCCATGTCTTTCATTTGGCTGAGCTGAACTGCTGTTCAACTCACATTGTACAAACACAGATGGGTCACAGGAGTGACACAAGCCTCACCTTGTAACTCCTTATCATGAGCTGGTTTCTGATCATTATCAATTTAAGTCTCTCGAAAGCTGCTGCGATTCCGGTTGTCAGTGACAGCACAACTTCAAGTGGCAGCTCCAGATCAGCAAGGCTATGGGAAGATGTGTATGCAGCCTTTCAGCCTGTCTTGCAATGCCGTAGTGGATAAGGAGGGAAATGGCTCAGCAAGGGAGAAGAGGGCTGTACACTGAGGTAAGTCTGGTTTTATCCACACCTTGTTGTCATAGTGCCTCTGCAAATACCCCTAGTGCCAAACGGTGTCTCAGCAACAGCAGCCTTTTTTTGGAGTTTCTTCCTGGGTGTCCTGAGCGCAGTCCAGTGGGAATGCAGCACTCACTGGCAGCTACTTCTAGTAATGTGGATGATCTGTATCAGCAACGACCCTGCTTGGGGCAGCTGAGCTCAGGCAACCCATACTCCACAACGCCAGGGGGAGTGCCGTGCCCCAGTGACTCACACATGGATACTCCAGGGCTAGTACAGTCATACCCAAACTCAGACCCTGATCAAAGGTCCTCTGGGCTGACCGGTCTTCTTCAGTCTTCCAGTCTGAAAACCTATAGCTGTTCATGCAAGTATTGAAAAATATGATTTAAACTAACTTGTAGTCATCCAATTGGAAATTCCCATTCAACCACAATGGGAATGGAGCTCCCACTTCTGGGACTTACAGCTTGTTTTCTACAAATAGGAAGATGTCGAATTTGCAAACAGCAGCAACATAGCAGCTGCAAACAGTAGCCTGTTATTATTTATTTTGTTAATAAAACATTGAGACCAATGAGGAATATTGCCTCTCACACACAGTTGTCATGGGTGTTTATGGTGGACAAGAGAGCATGCCTCGTGGGTACATTACATACAGTACAGTATTTCCCAAGAATATATATCAGTTGTACAAATGTCATTGAGCTGCACAAAAGCTCAGCTACAGCAGTCATTGCTTGTGAATTTCAGCCTGCTGTGCCATGATCTGTAGCAAACATTTTTGCCAATTCCTAGGAGACAGCACTACCAACTTCTAGACTAAGGTGAGGTCTTGCCAGACTGATAGAAGCTCCTGAGAGTGCAAAGTAGCCTTTCACTTCTTGGAAATAGTTGCCATGTGAATTGGAATAACCCCATGATACTGCCAGGGAAATAAGTGATGCACATCCATAATGTGGTAGCCTTTAGAGGTGGAGATGCAAGGTCAGTGCCTCTGACCATCGATCCATCTCATCCCAGACTGTGACTGGTGGGCAGCTGACCAGCTGGGACTTTTAATTTGACTACACTTTAGGAATAAGTTATATGAGCAACAGAGAGCACTGACACATACTTTTTTTTAATGGAGTTTTGTGACATGTAAATGCAAGGATTGCACATGGAACAGAGAAAGAGGATAAAAAATAAGTGTTATGGCAAGGTTTGTGGATAAGAGGCATCCTTCAGAGCACTCCTAGAAGTGAGCATAATCTAAGTTTTCCACAAACATGCCAGTAGCCTACAGTGCAGATGCTGATGGGGATTCCCAAACCTGGTGCTTTCACAGGGGAGGCCTCATGGAACAACACACCCATGGCCAATCCCACCTGCATAGGAGCCAATCAAGACACTTCATAATCAGAGCGTGCTGGTGTCACAGAAGATTTCATTCTCAGCGTAGCCATAGGGAGCCTACCATAATGAGCACTCATACAAGAGAGGACTTTCTCTGACAAGCTGATCAGATTCCCCTTGTGCGATTGGGGACTGATCCATCACTCTCTGCTACTCTACCTTTGTAACAGAACAGATTTAGTTTAAAACATTTTAATTCCACATGGAAAACTAGTGCAATCAGAAATAAATCAATTACTCTGTATTTACATAAAGACCAATATCCTCAGCCAACAAAAACTGGAGTGGTTCTGCTGAAGTCAGTGGAGTTGTGCTGATTTACATTAGCTCAAGTTCTGCTCTTATATTTTAGAAATAATGATCTAAAGCCTCAGATAATGTATGCCAGAACAACTCCATCAAATTTATATATTGACTAAGACTCTGATCTTTTACTGAAATAAGTATGTTAGAATTCCTCTTTAGTTTGTTTAAAACATTGAAAAACAGTAAGCAGGTTGTTGATTGGTATGCCACTAATCCAGAGGCACAGTAGTTCAGATGCTGCATGATACATGGCTGCAGTTTTTATATCAACATGGCTATGGTATTTCAGAGCAGTGACAAAATTGGTAGTAAGGAAGTAAATCTGCCCTATGGCAATCCTTCATCATGCATGTCTCAGTTGTCCAGATTTCAGACTGAGTGCTGCATATGGTTCTGTAGCACAAGGTTCCATTTTTTTTGTTGATTTTTTTCTTTAGTTTCAGTAAGTATTTCTTATGGCTCAAGTACTTAATAGAGGATAGGGAAAAAGAAATATGCAAATACGAAAGTTCAGTGACATTCATAATCTTTTGGCATTTTTTGAGGTCCCTTGGTCAGGTTAATTTCTGAGCAGAAGACACTTTACATCATAGGCAGATACGCATGCATTTTTTCAAACGCTGCAGGTGAGCTGCATTTGCACAGAGACAGAAAAATTATGTCTCAACTATCCAGCTCAGTTCTCTCCACTCTGTACTGCTTCAATCTGTATGTGTTACGATGACTGTTATTACTGAATTAGTGCACAGTCTTAACAATGCATTAAACACTTGATAGAAATTCTAGCCATGTTCAGAAGTAGCATGCAATCTCTTGTATACTATCTGCAAAATTTCATGCATGGAGATAAATTCAGATCATAGAATCATGGAATCATAAAATGGGTTGGAAGGCACCTCTAAAGGCTATCTATTTAAACTCCCCTGCAATGAGCAGGGATATCTTCAACTAGATAAAGTTGCTCAGAGCCCCATCCAGCCTGACTTTGACTGTTTCCAGGGATGGTACATTTACTATGTCTGTGGGCAAACTGTTCAAATGTTTTACCACCCTCACTGCAAAAAAACTTCTTTGTTATATCTAGTCTTTAGTTTAAAATTAAATGATTGATGGCAGAGTTTGGTTCCTTTGAACTCAATGAGATTACTTATGTGAGCAAATTAACTCATAAATTAAAGGTCTTTGCAGGTATTTCACTTTAATCTCAAAAGTGAAATGTTGACCACTTAAAGTCAAATAAAATAATGGTAACATTGATTTTCATGGTAATTTTACCCTAGTGGTAACAGATGGGCAGGTAAAGATAATGGAAATGCTAAATAAAATATATGAAGAAGGCAATAAGACAGCAAATTCAGTTGTTCAGCTGAGATACATGATTGTTATGACAATCTATTTACATCCAGTTAAATGTTCCATTGTGGTTTTTCTTCTTAGGGAAATATGCATTGCTACAGAACAATAGGAGAAGATAAAGAAGGCAGAAGAATCCATAGTAAGACTCTTTTGTGTCTACCATGTAATATAGGAATTTCTAAGAACAGCTGCAGCCAGTGAGAATTCAATGCCAATCAAACCTGTACAGGGAAGCAATTCTAAGGATAAGCAGGCATCTCTAAAATGACTTAATCATGAGCAATTATAGCAAATACCTTGCTTATATATGTCAGGGAAATCTGAGTCATTCTGTCAGCTCCAGTCAAACTGTACTGATTAATCAACAGAGGAGCAACCCACTGGGCCAAAACAATTTAATTTTTTCCTGGTTTTAGGAATACATTTGAAAGATTGTTCTCATACCTAGAATCTTTGATGCATTTGAAATCTGAGTTTACAGAACAGAGCTTCTCAGAAGAAGAAATACACAAGGCATTAAAATCTCAAATCTCTGAAGCTGGTGAATGTCTATCCTGTCTCTCACAGTTTGACCCAACTTGGCATATCCACACTTCATGCTTAAGCGTAAACTGGTAGCAATTTTATCTATATTGCACTTCTATAATGTAAAACTATGATTGCTGCATGTTGCATTCCAACTGATTCAGTGAGACACAACATATAGCCATATTATGCATTAACAGCTGCAAAATCATACTATTGGGAAAGTACCTCATATGGAAAATGTTTGTCTGCCATCGCAGAGATCCAGTCCACTGCATATCAAATACCTTATGCCTGATGCTTTGACATACAGATGGATTTCGGTATCAGCTTGGAATCCATTTACTAACCAAACCATATTAGTGATGAGAGGTGTCTGCAGTAGGTTTTGCTGTATACTAGAGGGTCACAATAGTGGGAAAAAGATGAGCTAGGAACAACAAATTTGTTGCAATATGCACATTTTTAAGTACTCCGTTCTCCTCCTCCTTTTCATTCTCTAGTTGGTTTCACCTTAGTTTTCATTTAATTGTTTCTCTCTTGTCTTTTCTGCTTTCCCAAGTAGATTGTAAATCAAAAGAAGACCGTGCTGAACTCTTCCACTCTTAAAACCCACAGGACACTAAGTGCAGCTTTTCAATTACAGGTACTTTGGCTCCACTTGAATCCAGTCCCACTGTAAGTACTTTTGCCAATGGAAATTTTTTATGAAGGACGGGAATATGCTTCTAATCACTTTCTGGAAGCATGTCCTCAAGGACTGACAAGTCCTCAATCTAGTGACCTTAGATTTTCCAAACATCAACAGGTTTGAGCCTGAAAGAACATGCTTTTCCCTGGTAAAACTGTTAGGGGAGAGAGTCCTGTGAGTCATGACTTAGCATGACTGTACCGTGCGGTCTGTGTTGTGGACAGGTTATTGGTGGGGGAAAAATGCTTTTCTTCTTTCTCCTCCCTCTCTACCACAAAAACCACAACTGTTTAAAAACTAATCCCCCCAAAAGCTGCAGTTCTGGTAAAGTGAGGAAGGTAAAGAGAAAGAAAAAAACGAATCAACATATCAAAATTATAAAGTAAACCATTCCTTTTGTTCTCATGTTATGATTACAAGCCAGGGGAGGGAGCTGTAGCAAAGAATATTCATACTATGACGTCATCTGAAGGGACCGCTCTGCCCACCCGGCACAGGGCAGTGCGGGAGAGGGGTTTGCCTCTGGTCAGAGTTGTTCTGTCACCGGTATCTGTTCCTGCCTCACCGGGATAGCAGCAAAGCTGGAAGCCACTGCCTCACCGTGCCGTGCCAGGATTGAAGCAGCCCGATGGGTCGTCCCCACGCCACTGCCACTGACCTGCTGCTTGCCTGCCACTCGCCCGCCACTGGACCAATGCCAGAGCACCACTGCAGAACTTGTAGGAAAAAAGTATAGGTGAAGAAATTTAAGAAAGACTATATTTGCTTATGATTTTTATAGGATATTTATAAAATAGTTATAAAATATTTATAATATATTTATAAAATATTAATAAAGACACTCGAGGAATTATCACTTTATTTTGCAAGAAAAAGAAAATTTTTAGTGGTGCTCATCTTAGATGACTGGTTTATACTGATATGCACGAGCATGTAGGTTTTTGTTCTTAATGTGTATGATCTAAAGTTTACTTCAAGTTAGGACAAAAACAGAAAGATCATTGCTTTTCCCAGTTCTAGTTTACTACACAACATACGTCTCACATACTTGACTAGTAGAAAAAGACATCCTTTACCCTAATAAGCCCTGGATTTTTTTGTAATTGTAACTGTCCAGATTTTGAATCTTATTCCTATCATGCCTTTAGGACAAACCAGAGCTCCAGTCCTGCAAACATATGCCCATGCCTCACTTTACATAATCTCACACATGTCTAAATTTACACAGCTAATCTGTGCCACTGAGCACAATTTTTCTGAAAGATTAAAATTGTTCATCAGTGGTTTGGGGACCATGAATTCCAAAGAATCAGTCCAAGAATGATTCAAAAGCAAATGTAAGATATCTAAAAAGTAGAACAGTATTTTTAGAAAAGCATGCCTAAGTTATTGTACAAAAGTCATGTTCACAGAATCTTATCGTTCCTGACAAAGATCATCCAATAACATTAGGTAAGGAGTCTGCAGGGACCAAGTGCTGTGATCACAAAAAGAAGAGGAGGAAAAGAAAAAGAACAAGGACAAATGAAACGTTCTATGTGTGGCAAATTGTTTGGAAGCAAGCCATCTTTTTCTTACTGTCACCAACAGAATAAATGCAAGATGCTTTCATCTGTAACGGTGTTTTCAAGTCTGCAAAAAAGCATTTCCTCACACATTTGCCAAAATTATTATATAGGAAAGAAATTGAGAAAACAGCAACACCGCAATTATAACTGTTCACTCTTCTTGGACAAATAACAACTATCTAATTGCCATCACTGCGTTCAAACAGTGCGGAGGCTTTTTAAACAAAGAGGGTCAGTTTCACCACCCATGAATGCTGCCCTTGAAAGCCTACTTGCCATTTTCTACTCCTCTGCCTAGGGGCATAGCCAGATGATTTATTTATGCACAGTTTGTTTGCACAACTGGAGCTGCTAAGCTGTGAAAAATTACAGATAAACATTTGGGGGGTTAAATTATGGACATCTCCTCTAAGGTACCTTAGACATAGTTAATTTTGTTTGAGCTGATTTTCAAAGCTACAGAGGGCTTCTGCTGAGTGTCTGGGGGAGTCACATGTTTTCATCTTATTTCCACCTCTAACATTCTATTCTATTTGGGAAAATAAATTACCTTCTGTCAAGAAAGCGTACCTGGAGAGACGTGTTCTTCCCCAAAGTTTATCTCCCCTTAGGTCAGCATTAGCCAAAACCTTTTAGAATCCAAAAGTTATATGGGGATTAATATGAAAGAAATCTGTACCTCTGAGTCAAATCCTAAAAGATGGCTATCCACACAATAAAAATCCTGAATATTCTTCAGGAGCTCAGGCATAGATCATTTTTATTTTTTTTAATCTATCTTTTTCAATTGTCAATACTGTTGTGATCATTGCTTCCATGAACCATCAACACCATAAAATTGAAGATAAAGCTGAATGTGTCCCATCACTAAAAACAACAAAAAATTTTTGTAGATGAGTTCACAGCTAACTGCCTTGTTATTATAGGTTTTAGAGATTGCTCATCACTCCTCTTTTTTTTCCATTGAAGGGGAGCAGTGATCACGAGAAGGCTTAAAAAAAATTAAAAAAAAAAGCTTGAAATTTCCTCGGGGGTCTGGGAAAGAAAGAAAGAAAGAACTCATAATGCCCATTGAGTGACTTTGATTTGAATATAGTGATTCAGTAGTGGCGTATGTCTTTTAAAGTCTTAGGTCCCACTCATTTTGGCATTACTCACATTTCCCTCAACATTCTCTTAGATCATGCGATGTTTCACGCTTAACAATGAAAACTGTACTGCACAGCACATTAAGTTGCTTATTTTCTATCTGGATGTATTGCTTCTCTTTCAGCTGTGAAATGTTACACTCTGTTTCCTCACATGGATGGAATAGATGCCACTAGGAAGAAAATATTGACTGTTATCTCTGCAAATGTGTTTCTAAATATGGTGCCTTTGACAAACATACAGCTGAACTAAATTAATGTTTCTTATAGAAAAAAATACAAACCCAAATCTTTACTAAAATTAACAGTTCTATTCTTTGACTTGTGCAAAATATGCACCATAAAATGGTTGCAAAACTGGGACTAAAATCCTATTTATTTGGAAACATCGCACTGTTTTACCATCAAGGTTCCTAAGGGTCAGAACAGACAAAGTTATAGGTTGTTTACTAAAATTCTGAGAAAATCTATTGACAATGCAATGAGAGAGAAACTACACTATTATTGGATATATTGTGACTACTGTATGGCTAAGTAAAAAAAGTGCATTCCCAACAGTTTAACAGATTTCCTGGAAATTTTATTGGATGGTGGAAAATTCAGTCCTTGGTTTTTAAATGTATCAGTCAAAAGTAGCCCTAGGGTGAAATCATACTTTGGCTGCTCCTTCATGACTGATCTATAATACCACAATTGGATGTAGTCATATCAAAATTTGGTCTTGCCAAACATACAGTGTTTCCTTGGCACATCCAAAATATCTGGACATATCTATGTGGTTTAGATACGACAATCCTCATCTATCACCAGTTTTAAAATAGTGCCACTCTAATCACATCCCTGCTTCTGACAATTTATTTTAACCTACTGATTTATGGTAGAATGATTGCCTGTGGAAACTGATGAGCACTAGCTTCTACAAGTCAAGCATCTTCCAAAAATTGTCCCTAAATGTAAAAGATGATTACCACAAATTGTGACTTAATGATGTCTTCAGAGCAGAAACAAAACAGGGTTTGGATGGGTGGTTCTGTCTTACAATTGTTTATACCAATAATTTTTCAAGATATCTACATGGAGCCATAAAAATGAGACTTGACTTATTGCAGTGTTCAATTTTGACTAAAGACATGGTGATTGTCACAAAATAGGAGTAACCTAAAATTGAAATGACCTTTTCTATAAACTGTGACTCTTCGGATAAAGACAGTTTTGTTTGTATCACTACTTTCCTCTTTAAATCTCAGTACTCTATTGCTAGCCTATATAAAGGGACCTCTTTTGAGAAAAGCAAAAGCCACAATCATTTATTGGTAATTTTTAATCCAAGAACGTTTTCAACATTTTTTTTCTTGGTATAGAACTGACCGGAATGGAATGAAAACTTTCATTCCTCAACTTTTGAGTTTTTTGACATCTGTTTTCCTTCCTGACTCTAGTAAAAATCAATTCTGCAAATATTTTTAGAAAAAAATGGAGTTATTCAGACTGTCACTTTGACTCAGTGCTTAAAAGTTCTTTATTCTTTATCTATAGCTCTTTACTTTGAACTGACACAAACAATTTCACAAAATCTTCAGATAAAATACTTTTTTAAGTAACTGTGTGCTTGTAAAACCTCATATTGCTATTCTTTTTCCATCTTCCACCTCCACCCTGTCCCCTCAAAAAAGTTCAAACATACTACTGAAGAATAGAGATGGCCAGAATTTCTGTGTGAAGTATTTCTCCAGTAAAAGGCAGAATACTGAACATGGAAATTCTGATATTGAACAGAAAAATAATTATTTTTATAATCTTACAGTATTCTGTGAGACAAATCTCTATGTTTAAATCAGCTTAACTGAAGATTCTACAGATTTTAAGTTGATCTCCTTCACACTAAATGTACCCCAGGAGTCAATACGGGGGCAAATCCCTTTCAGCATCTTCATTAATAACCTGGATGATGGAACAGAGTACACCCTCAGAAAGTTTTCAGGTGATACAAAACTGGGAAGAATGACTAATACACCAAAGGATTATGCTGCCATCCAGAGAGACCTCAAAAGGCTAAAGAAATGGGCCGACAGAAACCTCATGAAATTCATCAAGGAGAATTGCAAAGCCCTGCTCCTGACCAGGAATAATTCCAGGTACCAAAACAGGCTGGGGACAGCAAGGTTTGAAAGCAACTTTGAACAAAAAGCTCTGGGACTCCTGGTGGACACCAAGCTGACCGTGAGTGTGCCTTAGTGTCAAAGGCAAACAGCCTCCTGCACTCAGACTCTGCCAGCAGATTGAGGGAGGTGATCCTTCTACTCTCGTCAGCCCTGGTGAGATGCATCTGGAATACCAGGTCCAGACCTGAGCTCCCCAGTACATGAGAAAAATGGAGCTACTGGAAGGACACCAGTCAAGGGCCTTCAGGATGATTAAGGGATGGGATCATCTCTCTATGAGGAAAGGCTGAAAGAACTGGCATTGTTTAGCCTGGAGAAAAGAAGGCTCAGGGGGATCATATCAACGTGTATAATCCCCGATGGAGGTGAGTAAATATTACAGAGGCACACTCTTCCCATTGATGCCCAGGGACAGCAGAGTAGGCAATGGCCACAAGCGGAAATTTGGGAAATTTTATTCAAACATAAGAAGAAACTCTCATTCATATGGTGCTTGAACACTGGCACTGATTTCCCATAGAAATTGTGAAGTCTCCAGCCGTGGCGATATTCAAACACTGAGCAGACACCATTCTGAGCACCCTGCTCTAAATTTATTCCATAAAAATGAACCGTGTTGTGTGTCCAATGCAAAGTCAACTGCATTACTCTGTGAATGTCCCCTAACAAAAGTAAAACCTGTAAAATCAAGCCCTCTTGGTTTTCATAATGACTTTTGTCTGTTTTCCCTGCTGATCTTCACAATTGTACTCTTTGTTGGAGATTCAGTTTATGAGTGTTACCCCCTGTGAATCAAGAGCACGTGCTTTTTTCTAAGTGGCAGGTTGTTGTTTCTAACTCTTCAATATCAGCAGAGAAATATTTAGAAAAGAGCCATGAGGCAGAGAGCTAGACCCTTTTGCTCATCTCACTTGTAGGCAATCAGTTCACCCAGGAGCTGTCATCTGAAGTCAATCCACTGGCTTTACAAAATGCATGCAATCTCAGAATTGTTTCCTCAGAGGACGCTGCATCTAGCAAACAAATTGGAATGAAGCTTATTCACCTGTGGGCCATTATAACAGCGGTGGCAGCTTGGCAGGGCAAGAAACATACAGCCAATGTAATCTGCAACTAACATACTAAATCTATTTGGCATGGGAGAGAAAGGGAAAAAAACCCAACAAAACAAAACAAAACCAACCCAAGAGATAATGATTACAGGCAGAAACATCTCATAGGAAAAGCTTTTCTTTTTCTGTCTCTAAGGACAAGACCCATTTTTATTTCTAGTGAGGGTTTTTATTGTGATTTTTCTTTTTTCCTCCTTCAAGTGCTCGTTTCCTTGCCCCTCTGTGTTCACTAAAGTGATTTCCAGTAATGGCTGAAGAGTGTGAACACTCCTTTATTTGCAGGATGTCAAGGTACATGCAGATTTCCTCTGGGCTACCTGGAGGGAAAAGGCAATGGCCTGTGCAATAAGCAGACTCCCACAGAAATACTTTAGGCCTTCATAATCCCCGTGAGGGGAAGAAAAGCTTCAGGCTTTTTCAGTCTGAAAGAGCAGAGATGTAGATAGATTCAAGCCTCAGTAGTTCTGTGTTAAATACTATGTAGAAAGGGAGATGCTCTGAGAAATGCCAAGGGAAATGTAAGAAAAAGGATGAAAACCATTGGGAGAACTGCTATGAATTTATATTTGTCCTAGGTTACAAAGATATGGCTAGTGATGGTGACATACTGTTATTTTCTACTGTTGCAGAAATCTTGACCAGCATCCAGCAGTTCTGTGACCAGCATAACTCTACAGGTATGCTTCCAAATCTTCCTCTTCAGATGTTAACCACTCTAATCTCTCTGGCAGAAAGCTCACAGTTATTTTGCAGTTATTTCTGGGTAACATGATTTATTTATAATGCAACACAGGCTGTGTTTCTTCTGAGGTGAACCAAATAAGTATATTCTATCCTACATTAAATGGGAGAAAAGGAACATCACCTACGGCATGTGGTCTGCTTTGGCACATTTCTCTGGCACCTTTTTGCAAAGGAAGTACCTATATACTTATTTATATCCTATCATCCATCCAACAGAGCAGGAACATTCAATTTAATTTCACATTCCCTGGATGTCCTCAGATACATGTTAGAAAATACAAGGTGCATAACTGCATTTTTCATCTTTTGCTGGCATTTCTTTTCTCATACTGACATCAAAGGATGAACATAGCTATAGTGGGAGAGCCAGTGAGAGCACTATACTGAGAAAACTGGTGCAACATGAAGAGGAATCATGAAAAGCATGCTTTGGAGTGAAATCACTCCCCCACTGCCTGATGTATGGAACCTATAATGAGAAGGGAAAGGTTACAGGTAACATTTCTGTTTAAGAGACCCCTAATTGTTTCCATCCATTCTGATTATTAGCTTTCAAAAGTCTTTATTTTCTCTATGTCTCTTTTCACTGAAGAGGACCAAATGAAATGTCCCATGATGCAGTTCAGTAATGCTTCCATAAAAAAAGGATCACTTTGGAATAAGACTTTTTCATTTCGATTTCACTTCCTTTCTAATGACCTAAATGTTCTTCCTCTGAGATGCTGTAGCATGCTTTAGGATATAGATTTCCAGACTTCTGGAATGCACAACACCCGAACTACATCCCAGAATCCCTCTTGCACCATTAACTACTTCTGCCATCTCACTGAGTTTGCTTGTTTCCTCACTGGCTTTGCCTGATAGCTTGCACTGTTTCCAGAACATATCCAGTATTTGTTACATTGAATAACCGCTCTCTTTATATAGCCATTATGCATATCATAGAATCATAGAATGGTTGGAAATGGTTGGAAGGGACCTTAAAAATCATCTACTTCCAACACCTTCCCTTGCCATGGGCAAGGATGACACCCACTGCAGCTTGTTGCTCAGGGCCCCAACCAAGTCAGTCTTGAACAATTCCAGGGACAGGGCATCCACAAATTCTTTGGGCAATCTGCTCCAGTGCCTCACCACCCTCTGAGTAAAGAACTTCTACCAAACATCTAATCTAAATCTCTCTTCTTTTATTTTAAAACCATTCTCCCTTGTCCTATCTTAATTTTTTCTCTCTTATAATACACTTGTTACAACCTAAGATTCAGGCTGTTTGGGGATTGTCATGGGAAACATTTAATTTACCATTTTTAGAATCAGTTGTATATGTTTCATATCATATCCTGAGCTCTCACTGGATATGTTGCTGATATACTTCTGTGGCTACCTGTCTCTGTTATGTCTCTTTGTCATTCTGTAGCCTTGTGTGAAAATACTAATAATATCTGAGTGAAACCTGTAAGTTTTAACAGTATAGAAGCTTCCTATATATCAGACTAAATATCTACTCAATTATGTTCCTCAAAAGCTCTCTACAGTTTTAAATCAAACAATATAATTTAGAAGTAAAGTTGTGCCTGATAATAATAATTCAGAAACTACATATCTTGTTTTTGACTAATAGATACAAATTACCCATCATTCTAAAGATGATATTAATACTAATATTGGTATCACACCACTAAGATGAACTCCCTATTCATGAAGAGTTATCATTGCAGACATCTGGCAAATTGGTTGTTAACTTCTAACACAATTGATATGCCTTTTATTATTACAATATTCTGTTTCAGAAAAAGAGAGCCCGTTTCCCAGTGATGAACCATTTTAATGATTTTGTGTAGAAATGCAGCTAATGAAAAATAATGACAAGGGACTTCTGAAATCAGTTTTTTATTCTCTGTTCCAGCAGTACTCATTACAATATCACAAAATTATGTCTTATGAAGATGACACAGGTACACTTCACTCTCTGTTTTAGGCTGCCTACCATAAATAGGAAAAAATTGCACTAGTACCAGGAGAATGTCCTACAATGCTTGGATTGTCCAGCAAATAGAAGCATTAAAATAATTTATTCTTTCTATTACATTACGTGAGATATTGCTCTTTCCCAGTTGCTGTTCTCTCTTGCTGTGAGCATCCAAATGAGGAAATGAGAGTCCTAAGTTAACTTAAATTTTAAAATCAGACTTATACTACTTCTAGGCTTAAGCACGTGCATAAAATACTAGAAGCACAACTGAAACCTCTTATTATCATTGTCACTCTGTTATATTTTTTCTTGAGCACAAGCATATTGCAATTATCACAAAATACAGCGGAATACAGTAGTACACAAATGTTCATGCTTGATCAGCTCAGTAGGCCATTCAGCTCAGTATCCTGTCTTTATTAGCAGTTAATGACAGACGTTTCCAGAGGAAGTAGAAGGACTCTATTATCCCATGAACTGCTTCCTAGCCACCTATTTTTCCATAAGTTCTTTCATTTAAGGGGTTTGATTATATGCTGACGTACGTATGTTTATATCTCTTTTCTATCCTACTACGGACCCCTGGTGGCCTAGTGGTTAGCATGCAGGACTCTCACTGCTGCGACCACAGGTTCGAATCCCAAGTCCCCCAGGCAGATGGTAGCTCGTTAGCCCTGTGAGGCCATCCATCTATGAGAAGGTCACTCTAAACAAACCTACGTCCTGAGGACCTCACTGCCATTGTCCAAGCTTGCTTGGCCCCGGCAGATGAACCTTAGGATTGAAGGGTGGGCTCAGTTCAGCGCAGGCTGTGTCTCACCTAAAAAATCCATTGCGCAGGCTGGAAAGGTAAAAGACCTTTCCCCAAATCTTCGTTCGCGAAGACTGGCCATTATTATTATTATATCCTACTATATCTGCCACAACATGGAAAATTATTTGACATTCATAGAGAGTAGAGATCCCAACAACTTGGCTTCTCTGTTGGTGCGAGTAAGACCCAGATTTGATTTCTGCTGCCAAGGTCTCCTATATTATGATATTATTATTATCATAATGATTATTATTGTAATTATTTTAATTTATTATTATTAATTTGGAGTAAAACAACTGATGGTAAGGCACAAGATGCTGGAAACAGCTTTATGGCAGTGTACAGCAGTCTGACACTTCCCAGTTACAGGTTAGATTACTTAAGCTTTTCTTAATATACTTAATGTGTTGATAGACTTTAAACATACAGTTAATTTCCAGTAACTACACTGATAATCTCGGACATCCTCACATCAATCAGTTAATGTATGAAAATGCTCTAATTCTAGTATTCAGACAAAGGCACTGACTCCTATTTGCTCCACCTGTACCATGTTTTTTTTCCAGCAGGTGCGTAATCATTAGCCTTTTTATTTGTTTCAGCCATTTAACTGATTCCAAGATATGGTTTAGAAATCTGTTCTCTTTTGGATGGGATCTACATGGTTTCAAAACAGAAACACATTTGCCACTTTCCAGTCCCACAGGATGGTAGCTGATTTTAATGAGCTTTTTAAACATTTTCCTTATTAGATGTGTATTTAATATGGTTTGGGGTTTTTTTCAGAACTCTGCAAAGCACTCAGTCTTAGGAACTTACAGCTTAATTTATCATTTTGTTCCACCATGTCTCACTAAGAGCTTGCAAGACTCTCAACACAGGCAGGAGGAAAATACCAAACACCCTGCATGATGATAAAGTCCAGCACTTTGCTGAATGGGCTTGTAAACACAATAAAATCTGAAACAAAGTACTTCTGGAAAGTGCACAATTTGTCCATGCTCTAGGAAGCACACATTACAGTCCCAGAGCAGTGTAAATGGCATACTGTTCTGCACTGAAATCGTGTAAGAATCTCACAGGAATCTGGTGATGTGGTGGGAGATGTGGTGGGAGAGTTGTGAACTAAAAGAAGAAAAATCTGGTGAGAAATAGAGAGAAATCACAGTGAAGTCTCTCTTACAACACACTATAGATGAACTTCCAAATTTGGGGGGCTTGGAAGCGATTAAATTTTGGATAGAAATGCTCAGATCACAAATGTAGTTTCTTAGCACACACACAGTTTAACTGTGTATACAATTTTATTCAGTACATGGCCTTTAGGCAAAATTATTCCTGCTGGAAAGATAAGTGTAGATTGCTTATTTTCATGTTGGTATTTGACAAATCCTCATCCATGTTATTATGTTAATAGTAACTCAAGTGTTATTTTGCTATATCATCAGTAACAAGAAGTCCGTGTTGAAAAACATTAATAAGCCAATTAATTTTCTTTACTTCGACAAATTAATTGACAATTCTGTTTTGAATAATGCGGCAATTAAAGTTTAGTTGATACAGGGCAACATTAGCATAAAGACAGTTTTCTACGCTTGCTGTGACAGAACATAGGACTAACAAAATTAAAATGTGTGAAAATGTCATCCATTATTCTTTTAATACCATCACCCTATCCCTCTGACTAGCAAGTCCACTAACGCTAGATCTTAAATCACTCATAAGCTGAAGCAAATACCCTGAAATCTAACCCAGAACAGCTATATGCAATACCTTCTATTAAGCTCTATCATGTTTCTCCGAGAATAAATATTACCACACCATGAATCTTTTACTAAACAGGCATTTCAAAATTGCCAAAAAAGAGTCAACATTCTTAATCAGTCAGGGCTACATTAGGAATTGTGATACAGTTCATTACTCATGAGATGTTACACAGTATTAGAGACTTCCATAGGCTTAATTTGACATTAAGCCATCAAACTGTGTAAAATAAATTATAAGAAAAGTAACTTCAAATACATTTATCTTACAAACAGATCTGAATTTTGCACACATATTTTCTTCCTGAGACTGTAAAGGTAGAATATGATGACAAATGTATATTTTAATATATCATTTTTTTTAAATCATCATTAAACCCTATTTTTTCTTAGTGTGAGGAAAAGAAACATTTTGGTATAGCAATTATTGTTACTGAAAAATGCCAGCACAATTCAGTATTCTATGCCAAGCTTATACTAAAAGTACAAAATATGTTCTACAATCAAATTGAAGAATTTTGTCTTTTCTGTTGTCCGTATATTACTGGTAAGGATTTAGAATATTTCAGTCTTTCTATAAATGTATTTTAGCCTTTGAATTACTTGCAAGCTGTGTTTGTATTTGAAGCATTTTGCTCACTGAAGCCTACATTAAAGGGTTTTTTTTCGATAAACTTTTGAAGTATTAACTATCTTCTGAGTATGTTCAAAACCACATTAGAGGAAGTTTTTCAGCTCAAAATGTCTCACTTTTTTTCCCCTCAGTTTCAAAAAAGGACCATCATGGCTGTCATCTTCAGTACTCACTGAAAGACCAAAAGATACATATAGAACATAGAGACATAGTCATGCCAAAAATACACTGTGGGACAACTCTTGGTCGTCTCTGAGGAGACGTACAAAGGACAACAAATGAAGACTGAGCCTTCCATAACTCTGCTGGTTGGACACAGATATCACCTCTGTGTATTCAGGTGAGTAAATGGTACTGCTGATCTACAGAGGAAGGGACCCAATGCAATCTCCTGTTCTTAAGAGCTGAAAACAGACCATTATAGTTTAGGACATGTACATAACATACCCATAAATTCTAATAAAGTCTTTAATCACACAGTGTTTATTCCTGGCCATTATAACTCCTTCACTTTTGTTTCATGCCCCCATTCTGCAAAACTTCACAAAACTGTGCTGAATGCTAAATTTTGTCAGTAGTCCCAATCACCTCAGTGGCTCTCTGATCCAAGAAGGTAAGGACATTTTTGATCTTTATGGGCCAGAGGCTTTAAGCTTGTGCAGTCTGAGGCAGGAGCTCCATTTATGCTTCAGTCTGAGCATTGTTGTAACTGACCAAAATAAGTAACACATTAATGGAGTAGGACATGATTAAAAATTTAATTGGTCATATTAAGTGTTAAGAGTCCTGAATTTCAGGTACCGAAGATCAAAAATCCCCAGAATAGTCCTTCCTGTTGAGCTCAAGGCATGGGACTGATTGTGTCCTTCGTAATGTATAGAAGGAGTGGGGAAGGGGCCATTTGGGGGATCACCATAGCACAGGCCTGCCTGCCGCAAGGTCTCAGTCTATTTGGTTCTCTTGAAATCTACTGATCTCCCCCTTGGCTTCCAGCAGTCTGAGATTTCATCTCCTGAATTAATGGGAATAGCATGAAAACTAAGTGCCCTGCCAGAATCACCCTACTCCTATCTGCACATCTGACTTGCTGTAGTCTGGAAATGAATTAAAGGAAACAATTTTTTCAGACAAAGTCTTTGAGAGTTGAGGCAAAATTGTTTGCACATGATTTCTAACTTCTCTTTTGGTGTCATTTGAAGGATAACAGACTCCTGAAGTCTTCCTATATTTATTATTTTCTCCTTTTCCTCCTCTACAAGGGAGTAGTCTTTCGGAATAATGAGGTCCTGCTTAGGCAAGACAATTTTTATTGCTGTTTCTGATTTACTATGTCAATGGATATATAGTATTTAAAGGAAAAGACCCTTCCCCCCCTTCACCTTCTACCAGCATTAGTTTTGATTAAGCTTCTCTGCATGTCTGTCTCTTGGAAGAGGAATGCACAGTCCACTGAAGGAATGAGGGGATCTGCCTGCTTTTGGGGCAACAGTTTGCTAGCCTACCATACATTTTCTATTAACTCATCAGACAGCTGATGGACAACAGGATTAGGTGTGCAAATGGTCTAAAGAAAGGATATTGAAGCCCAGTGTCAGGACAGGTGCCAACTTCCATGCTTAGAAGGAATAATCAACCCTCTGAATGCAAGATTTTGCAGAATAAATGTTTATCTTCTGCAGAAAGATATCTGGTTACCCCACGAAAATAAGTGTCAACAACACTGTGTCAGTCTGGGTCATACAAACCAGAGTATATTTTATACAGAGGATGCAGAATATAGACCTCTACTTCATTAATCATTAGTAGGACTGCAGCTGAAATCTTATGTCCAGTTTTGGGAACCACTCTTCTGGATAGACATGCATAAATTTTAGAGGATGTCCAGGGCAGATCAAGGAGAATGAGCGCTGGTTTAAAAATCCAAATTCTAAGGAAATTCTGAAGAAAATTTTTTAATTTATTCTTCAAGAGAAAAGTGAGGGGCTGTAGAATGACATTCAACAAATTTGTGAGAAGCTTTGGACACTAAGGAGTAATCTAGTCACCATATCGGTGGGAAAAGGAGAAGTAGTAATTGGCAACAAGAGAGGTTTAGATTACTTTTAGGATTATGCTCTGCTGAGAAGACTGATTCACGAAGGAACCAATTCTTTGACTTTCCATTGCTGACAGTTTTTGAATGCTCATGTTAGACATCTGTCCAGCATGACACAACAAGTACAGGTAACTTGGAAAAACCTCTCATGCTCCATTCTAAGTATTAACTTGTTTCACCTTTTTCCTTGTATTTTAATGCAATTCTGTAAACCTTGAATGCATATTGTTAATGAAAAAGACACATACTGACGCAAAACAGATTTTTAGTATTTGTACTTCATGAAGCAAATGCTCAGGTGCTAACCAAACCTAAGTTTGACAAAACTTAGGGCAAATCAAAATCAAGTAGTGACAATAGTACAGCTGACAGATTGGAAAATAAAGATGAATATCAATTCTGTTTGTGTCAAATGCATATTGACTCAATAATGTCCCTATTACTATTCTTGAATAAATTATTAGTGAAAAAAAGAGGCAGAGTCAATAATAGGGATTAGTGTGGGAAGGTGCAGTGCAATAGTAATTAGGATGTGTTATGTCTACGGTAAGATATCCAAAATGTAATTACTTACAAAGTATTTAATTCTAAACCACATTTACAATACCATTCTCTCAGCAAACAAAATTGTTTTAAACAAGAAATGGGGAGACAATGTCATCTTTACATCACATAAAAAAAAATAAAAATTTAGAAAACTTACTCATTTAGCTGCTTTTTAAACAGAACCTTGAAAGGGATCTCCTTTCATTTTTAAAGCCTATTTTTGGATGCAAACTAAAATTATCTAATTGTAATAACAAATATATGAAGATAAGTATTACTAATGAATATGACAGTTTGCAAGTTGGGAGATAGTTTGCATTCTTAGCTGTGGCACAAATGCTTTATTACAAAATGCCAGATATTTTATATAGCTCTTGCAAATACGTCTGTCACAAATGTAAAATGTCACAAGCCACTTACTACATTTAATTTTAGCTTGCAAAGTGGAGTTTGAAACACTAGATTTGAAGTCTTTGAGCATTAAGGGAAAGAACAGTCTCTCAGTTTGAAACACCATTGTCAGTTCCCTCAACAAAAACATGATTATAAAGTTTGAAAAAGTTTGGAAGCAGCTAAAGATTTGAACTTCACAGCTGAGACTTGTCAAATATTGACAGCCAGTGCATAAAAGGTATATGTTATTATGCAGTAGATAGAATATATTCCCGTTGGCCATATACTATGGAACTTATTTGAAAGTAAGTCACATATGCAATAATAGTGAAAACAAAATATTATATCAGATAGTTTTAAATGGTTTTGTTTGGAATTTTTTCTTTATATTTTTTATTGCAAAGAATTCCAATGATCTCAAGTCTTTGAACACATTATTAATAGGATGATAATGTGCTCTTACCTTTCATTTTCATAGCAATTATAGTAAATTGCATATAATTTGCATAATTATTGTATAATAATTCACATTAGAATAATTAATGTCAAAAAGCATAAATACGTATACTTCTTTGTTTTAGCAATAACAGATACCTTGAAGCATTAGGCATTGATACATATCCCTTTTTACTTACTACTTGACTGGACATATTAAGGTAAGAGGTCTACAAAGGAAAGGACAGTGGTAGAGATATTCAAATGTAGCCAATGTTAACTTGGGACTGCTTCCAATGTTTGTATTCAAAATATTAATCTTGGAAGAGAACATTCCTTCAGGAGATATTTTAACTTTTTATCATTGGAAAACATGTCTCAACTCTGCCCATTGCTTCTTTTTATCTTATGATATATTTAAGCTGTTAATGGACTACAGTGCAATAAAAATACTATTAAACAGAGTATGGCCAGCAGCTGGGAAGCAGAACTATTGTTTACACTGTTCTGGTACTGCAAAAGACAGAAGCAAGGAGTTTGAGCTTGAGCACAGAGAAGCTGCCCCAGCAAGTGTGGGTAATGTCTGTGGAGCCTTCTGGCATCAGGAGCAAACACCGACCACGGCAAAGGAGAGGAGAGGAGACTTTTCTTGTTTAGTGTAGCACCTAACAGATCTCATTTTTCTCTATTCACAGCATTATTTTTTCTGCATTATTAATTGTATTCTAGCAAAACAGAGTGCTATCACCATTTTGGTGGCTTTTGGTAAGTCACATCAACCAAATAGACATGGTTCCAGCCCAGGGCTCTGTGTCAACAGCTGTTTCGGTCACAACTTGGTTTTTCTGGGGACCCACCTTGCCTCAGAAAAACCTGACACCCTCTCCTGTGCTCAGGAGGAATAGTGTCAGTCCTAAACATTAAAAGTCATGAGATGGGTTCCAAGTGGAAAAATACATCTCCTTCTCTCTCTCAGTAGTCAGTAGTCTCATGGGGTGTACTTGTACATCTTCAGGTTTTTCGGTGTTAGTTGGTGAGTTCCATACTTTTCTTTTTTTAAACAGTCATAACTTTCTGGCTTTTTTTTTTTTATTTCAGCAGCTAGATCTCTAAGAAACTTCAACTTAAAATCAAATTATAAGCATTATCAACCCTGATTAACTCTAATTCCAACTGCTCAGGACTCAAAACTCCCATTAAAAAGTCCTATTCCACATGCAAAATAACCACAGGACTTCACAGAAAGCTGTTTTTACCCTGTGTATATTTTAAAGAGCAGTTCTATTCTGAACAGTAGAAAACAACATCTTCTCCCCATGTACTTACAATGTCACTTCTGCTCCCTTCAGTCAAGAAAATAAGTGTCTAACACCTTTTATTCCTACTGGCCCTGAAAAACTAACCACTCCGGAACAGCTGATGTGACTTGTTATTTCCTGGGCAATCACAAATTATTTGCATATTTCTCACTGAGAGACCAAGGAGTCATGCAAATACAATTTTATTAAGATGAAGGAATAGTTGCAACTAAAGATATAATCCTTTTATGTGGTTTGTAATGGAAAAAAGGTAATGTTATCTACCTTGACTTATGAGATCACATTGAGTTTGAAGGACTAAAAGCTGAAAATATTCTTGGTTTTGTCCCAGTTAAAACTAGCACTTTCAATTTGGAACCAATTCAAAGACAATAAATGCAGAATTTTATGATGCTATTTCTACAAAACTGCTCTTCCAGACTGGAAATACACTTAGAAGTTAATTTGTCAAAACATGTCAAGAAAGTGATGAACCACCAATGGAATCTATATAGCAGAAACTGAGGCAAGCCATATCCTTCCATAAAGCCATCCTCACTGTCTCAATCCTGCATCAACGCTCCTCCCTAACCAGGGCAGTTTCTGGGCTCAGTTTGTCTTGGCTTGCAGTTCAGGAACAGGGAGGTTGGACCAGATGACCCACTGTGGTCCCTTCTAACCTTACCCATTCTCTGATTCTGTGATTCTGTGAATACAAACAGCAAAGTGAGAAAGACCATGTCATGAATGCCATTCCTCTGACTGTGGTCACATTGAAGGAAAGAACTCTATCTGTTGTCTCATATAGTTGGTATTATGATGTGTACAAGATAGACCTTGATTATATGCTTGTTTCTCTTGTTGCTTTGCTGTTGCCTAACAAGTTCTGGAGGTCATTTGTAAGTACTGCTCTTATTGAAATAGTGGGCTAAAGTGAAGAAAAATAAAAAACAGACATAAAACCCTAGACAACAAACACTGTTATGATTGGATAACGTATTTCCCATTGTGACAGAAATAAAGGTATACATTGAATTAGATGCAGATTAAAATACTGACAGTTTGCCACAGTTATGCTCAACAAGTACTTAAACAGATATCCATCAGTGGTTCAAAATAATAACTGTGTATTTGAATAAGAAGCAGACTTGTAATGTGATTTTTGATTTACTAAAATCTAAAGGTATTTTGTTTCAATTTTATGAGAACATAACTGAAGTCACCCACATAATGAAGTGCTTAATACATTTCAAGCTTCCTTTGCTCACTTGAGACAAATTAAAGCTAAAATAAGTGCCATTTATACTTCAGTTTTCCTACTTCTAGAACTACTGAAAAAAGGAGGGGGTGTGGGGAAGCACTTTTTAATATTAGGATAAGTGTTACTTCTGGATGGAACCACACAACAAACCTTCATAGACAAATGAAGGTGTGACAAATCTTCACAGAGAAATATGCAAGAAAAGAGTTTATTATTTAAGGCAGATTTCATAAGTATATAATGCACTTCATTGTATGAGTTGATTTCTGTTTTTAAAAATACATTCCATGCAATGCTAGAAACAATAAATGCTATAAATTTTTATAAAAGAGATTGCTAGTTATGGATCACCTCTTTTTTACCCTTTGTGTAGGAAGAAAAACTTAGAAATAAAACACAGCACTCTACCAGTCTTCATAATCTCTTGAGAAAAGACAGAAATGAATAACAGACAACGAGAGAAAGGATTGAATCCTACTTGCAGATTCCATGTTCAGGCAGGGATGTTGAGGTCCTTTTCTGGAAGCCTTCAGCTTGAGTGGAAGCAGCGGAAGACTACCCTCATGCTCCACCCACAAGAAACCATGAAGGAGAGGGCGCAGCCCCCTGGGTTGATCAGCAGCCTCAAGGGGCAACCTGCAGGCAATATGGCCTTGGGAGTCATTCTCTCCCACTGAATGAGAATAAGGAAGACAGTGTAAAGCGGGAGGAAGAAAAACTTCTCTCACACAACACAGGGTTAAAGATTCAGTTCTGGAGCTGTACTTGCTCAGTTTATGCAGCAGCTGTAAGCAGGGCGTGTGCTACGGTTCGGTTCGTTCCCCTTCTGTCACAATGGCTGCCTCCTCGACAGCCTCGAGCACACCACTGGCATGAATACCCTCGTTCACAGCTGCATCCTGGACCTGCATGACCCTACACAAGGGGTTCTCTGGCAGTTCCTGTCACCAAATTCAGAAGTCTGGAAAACAGAAGGGTCAGAAGTCTGGTCTGAAGGGTCATCATCAGACCACTCCTTTAGACACATCCTATCACTTATTCTGGAATCCTACCGCATGACTTTCTTTCCAATTTTGCTATCTCCCAAAGGAACAAGAGTTGTATAAATTCGCATTTATATACAAATCCAAACTTTAGACAGTTGCTACAAGTTCCTCTAGTAACATTATTTACACATACACTCAGGATTGGAAGGGAAAATGAAGCATAAAAGGCCTCCAGTGCTTGTTGTAGGAACAGATTTCTGTAGGCAAATGTTCATGTCTTACATTTAGATTCCCTGAACCATAGATTTAAAGAGTGACATGAATAAAGTCAAATGTTCTTATTGAATAGTCCACAGCTCTGTAGGAAAATGAATAACAATACTGAATATTTACTTTGCATATTTTTTCAAATGATCACCCTAGCTGGTATTTCATAATTTTACCTATTGAAACCTTGATTGTTTCATGCATTTCAGTGAGACCAGAGAAGGGTTAGAATCTCCTAGTAAAAGTGTATGAAGGTTCTATAAATTTTAGCTTGAAGTTGAAAGCACTCACTTTGTTAGTTTTAAGAAGATTTCTTATGTGCTTGAATCAAATTATTCTTGCTGTATTTAGGAGGGTTTATCAACACCTAGCAAATGGTGGGGCTGTGAAAATTGCCTGCCCCATCTGCCTTTTGTGCAATCAAGTTGTAGGTCCATTACTTTCTAGAGGAATATCCCGCCTACCCAATCACTATAAAAAGGTAGGAAGCACCAGCAATAATCATGCTCTTTGTAAATGCTGGGAGGCTGCAGTAGCCTGACTCAGCCTGCCTCAGAGATGGGCTTCTGTGGTGGATGCTGGGTCATTCTGCTGAAGAGGTACTTCAGAAATAGTTGTCTAATATTAGTTACAAGGAAATTGTCAGAGGAAGAGGTGAAGTATCTATTGAATACAGGCATTACAGGGTTCAACATTTTTTTATACAGTATCTTTCTGAGACACAAGAGGTTTCTAAGTGGACAGGTTCCCAATACTTCTGAACCTTTGCTTTGAAATAACAATATTACAAAAACAAAGTATTCGATATCCTAACAAATAACATGTATTTAAAATGTGAATTTTCATATTCAGCAAAGAACTAAGTGTACTTCTTCCACAAGATACAGTTGTGCAGAATTTGCCATGTATTTTCCTTTAATAGATTCTGGAAGAAAAAAACCCATACAGCAAAAAGAGCCAAAATATCACCCAGTAAGTGAAAAAAGCAAAAAGCACTTGATGAAACCATACGTTTGCTTTGGGTGTTTGCTGGCATGTACTAATTCAGCTAGCTCACAGCAAAGACTTTTATTCAGGGAGGTCACTAATATTAGCCTCACTCCTCCCTCTTCAAATACTTATTTTCAGAAACTAACTAAAAATTACTTTGTATTTCACTGTCAAATGTATTTGGAATCAGTGAAGATACTGACAAAAAATTTGCGCGGGAAGTTGGCCGTAAAGGTATATAGCACACTCAGAAATTTTTATGTCCAGTAGAAGGTCAGCAAAAAAAAATTAGAGGCGATCCATTATGCAAAGTTCTTATTTTTTCAGCTGTCCATATTAAATCTAACTTTCAGATTAATTTGATAATCTTTATAGCAGCCTACCTTCGAAGTTCTTCCTTTGGAAAAGGGCAGCAGAAAATTTATGGAAAATAAAGATATGCTGAGTTCAGTTTTCTTATATAGCAGAGGAATTATTAGTCTTCTGTAATATAAATTACAACCAGACTGAGTGTTTAATTAAAAAAAAATTGTAAATGGAAAAGGATTCATATGACTGTGCTCCAGAGATCTTTTGATACGGAATCTAAATGAAAAAGAAAATTCAATAAAGATGATAATCTTTGATCTGTTTTCATCAAATATTTCATTTTTATTACAGCTTTGTTATGCTCTCTGAGTTTGTTTGGCAATACACAGAACACACATTAACCACATGGAAACTTTCATCTTTTTGATGAAATAAACATATTTTCTTTGCTTCTCTTTCTTGCATCACTGACAACAGGCTTTTGTGTCCAACTGTGATAATGTCCTGTGTTCAGAACATACACATCCCTATATGAATCTAACAACAGGCAATTGACATCTTGATGGCTTTCTTGTCCTCCATAAACAAACACATGCATAGGCAGCCCATGTTTAATTGGACAGAAAAACTTGTTCTGATGAGCAGGACTTTCATACATTTAATACATATGTTATATACCTACCATCTGTTAAAAAGACTCTTTTTCTCTCCTTGTGCTTTAAAAAAGACACACGAATAAAGTGTTAAAAAGCTGAAAACACTTCAGATGTAAAGAAACACCTGTTGATGACTGTCCATCAAGACCTGGGATTTCAACATAACAACCACATTAGAGCATAATGAGATCTAAATCAATAGATTGTTCTGTTTCCTGGCTGCTCTCATTACTCCCACAATACCACAATGAATTCACATGATTTTATTTGTAGTCGCCTAACACTACTGTGACAACATACTAATTACTTTAAAATATTGTGATTTAATATCCATTGGGATCTGCTGTTGAAATTAGCATTTGTTTTAAAGAAGTCTTTGTCCTTGTACCTTTTTGATCTCTTGATTGATATGCAATCATCCCTTAATTGTGGGTAATTTTGTGATCTATTGTCTGTATTTAAAATATTCCTTTTATATTCATCGAACTACCTTGATGATTAAATAACCCAAAATAAAAATAAAAATTAAAAAAAATTCTAAATCTAATTATTATAGAATGTCTTTATGGAGTGTAACTTGTGTCTGCAAATGGATCCATTGTGTACAAGTCCTTTTTCAGCTATTTCATTTCTTTGTTTCAGTAGATCTAAATGAATTATTATACTTTCTTGGTCTTTTTTCTGAAAAACATTGTATTTTATCTAGGGAGTATTTTGAGATGTTTTCTTTCCTTGCTGATCAGTGGATGCAATCGTGGATATTTACTCTACTTTTCTATAGCCATGTGACTGTATAGAATTTTCTTTGAGTCAGCTTTGGAATCTAGAAATGTTTTGGGTAGCAGACCACAACAGACTTTCTTTTGGTGAGATAGGGAGATATCCAGTTTCCATGCAAAATGTGGGCAACAGCCCTCATGACATCATTATTCCTCCCAAAGACTCAATTTATTGTTCACTGGTGTTTTGTTTGTCTCATGACTTATATTGTAGTCAGGAGATTGCCTGAAGGAAGCCTAAATGGAAGAATTAAGAAAGCTGGTTTAAATCAATGCTTTGTTTATATACATATCAAGATACACCAAAGTTATGATGATTTCTGAACCCTAATATTGTTATCAATTGAGGTTTCAACTGACTCTGCTAATCTATGAAGTTATGAAAATTATCATGAGACCAAATTAACTTAGAAAAGTATGTGCAAAATGGTTTTGTTCTAAAATATAATCTTTCCCGCACTTAAAAATAGACAAAATTGGAGTAATTATTCTGCTTAATTTGTTTTCTCTTTATCTCTGATATGCTGACTTGTATGACTGCACCAGCTGATATGTAGAAGAGTGGGAATACACTCAGCATTCTAACTGTGGAGAATGAAGATCTTGCTGACTGCTGGTGTTACAGTAATAACAGTGAGCTAAAAACTACCAAGAGTATTCCCATTCCAACTAACTACAGAATAATACTTCAACTATAGAAAATTGTTGTATATGCTTGAGTAAAGCTACTTTGCTTAGTGGATGCAGCCCATATCAAGTAAAGAATTGACTCAAATAGCACGTTTAGGGTTTAATTGCTGCAACAGTTGGAGACAAATAAATAAAACTTTCTTAAAATCAGGACTGTCCCTTTTGGCACCTAAAGCTGCATATGTGGAGATCCACCTTTCCTCCTAACAGAAATCTTCTTGCTTCCAGCTTCCATTGAAATTTTGTGAGCCACTATGTACGGTAAGAAATATTTGTTCTGGGTTGTGCGCTTTGTTATTATCCTGATTTAGAGTTCTATTGTGACTTTAATGCAGCTGGACAAATGCCAAGGCTCTACATGAGTCCTCAGAGGTACCAAAGATCCTGAGCACAACCAGTGTCAGTAATAATGGAGGCTACCTCCCTCATGATATACTTGTAATCAGAGCACATACAAAGGAAATGGTTTACCTGTATTCTGGGCATAGCCATCCTAATCATGTTTCAAGCCAAATTGCCGGCCCAAAGCCCTGTATCACAGTAATTCAGAATGAGAACATTTGACATTTTCTGCTAATGTCGAGTCACTCTGTTGCCAAGAAAGTAAAGTTCATGGGACCAAACAGAACTAGCAATAAACAGCCAAAAATCCAGTATAATGATCAGAGTAATGTCCCTCTCTTCTGGGCTCTGATCCCAGGGCTTTCTGCACCATTTTTTCTCAAAAAATGTCAGTGAGGGTCGTGCTAGTACTGTATGAAAATGACCACTCAAGACAAAGAGGGAGAGAACTTTCTGCTCAGTCCTGGGCATGTAGTTAGACTACAAGATTAGTCTGCAAAAGATGAAAGCAAGATGCTGCCACAAGGTTTAGATTTTTGTCTGTTTTTTCCTTAAGGTCTAAAGCTACGCATTGTGTCTTAAAAGTAGGCAGGTGTGAGGCTTGAATGCTGAAAAGAACTAGGTGTCTAGCATTTTCTTTCACAGATAAACGAGAGGGCTATCCCCCTACTTTTGCTGCAATATGTGACTTCTGGAAGTTTTCTCCTGCACTTTTCCAATTACATTTATTTTAGGATGTCTGGATGGTCCCAGTACTGTGTGCTGAAATCTAGGTGTATGTGTGTGTCTGAGTCAGACTCATTAAAACAAATACAGGAATATTTGCACATCTTTAGGTGAAGATTTTCAAATTAACTAAAACATGAGGCAGGTCTATTTTACAAGGTCCACCAAATACTACCATTATATGAATTTGCTTTTTTATGTAAATTAACTTCAAGTGACAGACTCTCAGCAGGTTGTGACTAGAGGTGTTAATACCAAAGAATTCTGTTCACCTTTTGTTCTTGGCCAAACTGAGCTTTCCAATGTTTTGTGGAAAGCTCTGAAATGATAACCACTTATTTAGACACACTTAAAATGTGGGACACATCTATTACTTTTGTTCTACGGATGAAAGAAAGGAGTAGTACTCACCTCTCTGTTACCCTACCAAGCTCTAAACTTACTAATCTTGTGCAACTTCTATAAACTAAAAGGCATGAGGCAAGAGTATATGCATATTGACTGCTACCTAAACTTTCAGGATAGAAAGTGACGGTGCCCACAAAAACCCTCAAGTTAATTCAAGAATGAAAATGGTCTGCACAACAAAATAAGCTAGTGTGATGCTAAATAACAAAGGCCATCTCCACCATCCACAAGTAGATTCCACTAGTGTGTTTTACTATTTGTATGATGTTACTCACTTTACACAAAATATTTTTCAAAGAGGCTTAATATAAATATGGTTATAGTTAAATGTTACTTTCAAATAGTGCTTATTTAATCAGGTGAAATTTGCTAAATATTGCTGTATTATCAAAAGCTCAAGTTTTAGGAGTAATGAAAGTGAGTTTGTATTAGAATGAAAATCATTCTTAGTAGAAAAAATGCTTTGCTTGCAACTGCAACTGCAGCATACCAACTTTGCAAAGTCTCTCAAACTTCTGACAGTCATGCCTCCTTTCTTTCTGACTTCTTTCTTACCAAATATTTGGGATTTGGACAAACATTTTAATTCTGATAATTCCAGAAGTCAAGATACATTCATATGAAAACCTAGAGAGATCCTTTTGCAAAGAATTCTAGATCCTGAGTGTTTCCTTCTAGGAATTCTAAGTGTAGTCTGTATTTTATAAATGTTGAAAACACTGAGCTGTGTTCAAAAGAGCAAGCTTATGTTCTAAAGTTATTACATAATCTTACATACATGGAAATTAGTTTTAAAAGGTGGAAAGATAAGTTGTAGGTGACAGTTAGTTGATATTCAGGTTTGCAAAGTGAGTAAAGCTAGTGTAGCAAACTATACAGTTTTAGACTGGTTTCTGTCTACGCATTTATTCTTACTTGAGCAGAGACACATTTAACATCTGTGACAAACTAAATACAAGCATCAGATAAACTAAAGCCTAAACTCATCAGGAATCTCAGAATAGGAAACATATTATTCTGACTGAGCCATGCAGTGGCAGGGAGTCTCTCCACTGATCTCGCCTGTTCCTCTGCACTTAAAATGGCCCTTTTATGCTAGTTCATAATCTGTATGCAATATTGCCTGAGGTTTCACTCTGGATAAACATAATTTGATGTAGTTATTTTTGAACAGGAGAATAGAGTCCAAACATGGATGGACATTCAAGCAATTTTGAGGTGGAGCAGAAGAAGCTTGAACCAATGGTCCAGTGGAAGAATGATGGTATCAGAGAAGAGGCAGAGGAGAAAGAGTTGAGTAATAAATTAAGTCCATCTTTGCTATTATTCATGGCACATTCATTACAGAACACGTGTGTTTCTTCCTCATTAATTCTGTTTCTATAAAGGGACTGTTCCATGCCAGGGTATTTTTTTCTGCTCTTCCTTCTAATTCTTCTGCACCACCACATACAACAAAAAAAGTTCATTTCAAAAAAAGTTGAAAACCACCTTCCCCAGTAAATGGAAGAAATCATCATGTCACTCACTGCTACTTGTACACTATTGCAAATTATTAATTTAAGGGAAATAATATGCTTAATCTTAAGGATTTGGGTTGCACTAACATATTTAACACACTTGTGCCATCACTGAGTATGTCAAAGGTATCCTGGTTGTTAGAGTTACTACAATGTCTTGCCAAGACTGGTAGGCAATCAGTCTGATAGTCAACATTACATAAAGATATACATCTGGTCTGTCTGTATGATGCAAGCTTCTAGTCTAGCAAACACTGAGACGGAAGCTTGAGCTACCTTCAATAAAGATGCAGAACTTTTCTTCTGGGTGGGAGTCCTACTACTCAGTCAGCCTTTTGTGGAACAAACTAACTTGTCTCTCTTTGAGTTCACTATGCTTTTCTCATCATCATTTTGCTCCCAGTTACTAGACAGTGAATGAGATCAGTGAATGAATCAGATACCAAGATACGAAAAAGCGTGGGACAAACATGACTTTTTTTTTTCCCGAAAAAGATCTCCAGGGAGATAACATTTTCTGGTGGCACTCTATCCTGAATTAAATCAGAAGTCATTGTTAATCATCTTCCTCTGAAATATTCTTCACCCTTCTATCTACAAACATGTAAAATCTAGCACATGTATAAATTAAGCAGGCACTCTAGGTTTTTGATAGCAAATTATTTATGTTACAAAATATGTGTGTGTGTGTGTGTGTGAACAAATAGCTAACTGTAAATCACAGACCATGAAAAAAGGAAGATGTTCTAGATAACACTTGGCACAGTAGCTGGTACTCAGAAAAAAATTTTAAAAACTAGCACAGAAAGTAGGCCTACCTCTCTCTCAACACATCATTGTCTGCAGCCTCTCCTTCAAAGTACTACCCTTTACAGCTACTGGACAGATTTGGGTAGATGATGATACATGCCCATAAGGGTGTGACTATGGACAGACCATGTATACCTTCGGTGTGAATCCTGACTTTCAATGCAGCTCATGTGGCATGATGCTTCTTGAGCTGACTTTCTATTTTCTTGACATTTTAGTGTTTATTTTGTTTGCGGCCTGCTTTGGGATTTATTTGCATTTCCTTAATATTGTGCCTGTATATCCCACATTGTTGATTTTTCTTAAATAATATTTCAGCTAAATTCCCTGGTGTATGAATACTTGGGTGAAAAATAGAGATAGCAACTTCAAAGCAGATATTTTACTTGTAAATGAATACATAAAATTGATTATCTCAAGGGATTACTGATACAGAGCTTTAATGTTGTGCTCCCATTATCTCACCACCTAAGATCTGAATCATTCCTTGGAAGTGCCTATCTCCATTGTAAATAACGGTTGCCTGAGGCAAATAGCCTACAAATGAAAGCACTTCAGTTGCATGTATAACACTAAACGGACAGAATCCAGGATCCAGGCCTCAGAGTTTGTCTCATAGATCAGAATAACATATAATCTTCAGATGAGAGCTATTTTCACATAATCTTTTACCTCTTACTTGGTAAGTAAGTAAACCACTAAACTATGGGTCAGCTACTATGATGCAATATGTCAGTTCACAAAGTTAGGATGGATCAATCTTGGCTCTTGTCCTCATCTGAGGTGAATAAAATTCATAGTAGGAGGTTTGAATGATTATGAATTCACCGTCAGGAATAATTTGAAAATGAGTAGATACTTTTCAGAGTTGCTGAGAGAGTCCTGTTAACTTTATAACAAGATATGGAAGTAGACCGAATGTTATCAGGTTCAAGAGGAAAGATTTTATCTTAGCGTCTTTTCTAATTTTTTAAACTCAAATTAGCTATGATTTTCCACAAAAAAGAAAAAAAGGTAGATAAATTTGATACAATGGGTCTATTAAGCATTCATTCTAATGTATAGTCCAGATTATTAACCTTAATGCAAGAAATAGGTGACGGTCCTGGTCATCCAGGATATTTGTCCCTTTAAAATTAATGAAATAAATAAAACAAAAGAAGTGTGGGGAAATTAACTCACTATGTAAATGCTACTGCAAATCATATTGATGTAAAACAATGATATCTGATCATTAAAAAAAAATCAAACAACAAAAAACAACAATTACATTGCTAATATATTTATTAGAATAAATGAAACATTATAGTGTAACAAATGAAATCTATATCACATGTATGTATGAAAGTCTGTGACCAAGAAAGCTTTGGTCCCTCCATATAAAAATGAAAAATTCACCATTAGTAAGTAGAGAAGTATGGTTAAACTTGCCAGTATTTAAAGGAATCCTTGCTTAGTCTTTAGATTTGAGTTCTAAGCAAGCCTGTAAAATATATAATGAACTTAGTGCATTAAGGAATGTTATCGTCTTTTGAGATTATGTCACCAAAAGTCTACAATGAAATCATGGAGGATCCTAAATAGCAGTGTCACATATTTGCCCATCTTAAAATAAATATTGATAATTCTGCAGGTTTATAAAAATACCTGAGGTCATTGTACAGTAACTTTGAGTATGACAAGTATGAAGACACATTCACACTTTGGGAGTTCTGAATTTGCCATTTCCTCTGATGAAAGCAACACCAAACACAAATGCATTAAATTTTCCTGAGTCAAACACACCACAGCTTCTGTCAGTAACAGATCAGGCTTATCATGCTATAAATCTTGCAAAAACTTTAAAAAGAAATGTTCATCACCATGATCCTTAGGCAATATTAGATTATTACAGAAAAGAATCCTCAGCACTGTTTTCAAAGCCTTAATTGAATATGTCTACTTCTAATAAAATGTTTTGCTGCTTCTCTGTTTCTTCATTAAAGAATCTATGTTTACCTTTTTTTTTCCTCAGCACTTATTATTTCCTCTTTTCTGATGTTACTCTAAGCAGGAGGAGTACTTAATAATGGCAAATCCTGTCAACAAAAGCATTAATTCATATCTGCTTATATGTATATAGTCATCCTGGAGAAATGAGGTTCAGGTCAGGCACCCAAAATTGGGTTTGCTTATTGCGCTGGTAGTCCCATGAGACGTATCTTGGAATATCTGAAAGAACACCAAGTAACCATGTTTATGTGCTTGATTTCAGTTCAGGATGAGATGAATCACCCTTTAGTCTCCACTGTGTCTCAATGGGCACAGACACTCCTTGAATGAGACTCTCAAATCATGATCCAGTTTTCTCTGTGTGCCAGTTTTGGCGGAGTAGAGTTAATTTTCTTCACAGTGGCTAGTTATGGGGCTGTTTTGGATTTGTGCTGAACACAGGGTTGATAATATAGAGAAGGTTTTGTTATGCTGAGCAATGCTTACACAGAGCCAAGGCCTTTTCTGCTTTTTGTACTGCCACACTGGGAGGGCATGGGAAGTTGGGAGGAGACACAGATGGGTCAGGTGACCCAAACTGACCAAAGGGATATTCCATACCATAAAACATCATAAAACATGTCTATAAAGGCAGGAGAGGAAGGAGGAAAGGGGGGGGGGGGGGGGGGAGAATGGTGTTTGAAGTGATGGTGTTTGTCTTCACAGGTAACTGTTACACATGATGGGGCCCTGCTGTCCTGGAGATGGCTGAACACCTGCTGGCCCATGGGAAGCAGTGAATCAATTCCTTTTTCTGCTTTGCTTGTGTGAGGGACTTTTGCTTTCCATATTACACTGTCTTTATCTCAACCTGAGTTTTCCAACTTTTACCCTTCTGATTCCCTCCCCAATCCTGCTTGTTGGGGAGAGACCTGTGTGGTGCTTGGTTGCCAGCTGGGGTTGAACCACAACATTCAGAAACAGACATCTAAATTCAGGTGCCTAAACACTGGCATCTCACATCCATCTCAAGCCCCATAGGATATGTGAGGCACCTTGACAGACTATGACAGGGAACCTGTAGGATACCACTACCTCTCTTAGGGAGAGCTAGAGGTCACGTGGGTTATGCTTGGCACTAGAAGTCTGGGCACACTACTCTAGAAATCAAAGAAGAGTCTTGAGTTGAACCCAAGCTTACTGAATCCCCAGATCTTCATTTTTTATTGTTCTGCTTTTTCTGTTCTTTCTATAGCTGTTCTGGCTACCATTGTAAAAGACAATAAAAATAAAAAGTGTTACTATAAATACATTAACAGAAAAACTGTGCTAAGGAGAATCTTCATCCTTTACTGAATACAGGGGGGAAACATAGTGACAAAGGATGAGGAAAAGGCTGAGATACTTAATGCCTTCTTTGCCTCAGTCTTTAATAGTAGGATCGGTTGGTTTTAGGGTATCCAGCCCTCTGAACTAGAAGACAGGGACATGGAGCAGAATGAAGACCCCGTGGTTCAAGGGAAAATGGTCAGTGACCTGCTAGATCATTTAAACAGATACAACTCTATGGAGCCAAATGGGATCCACCCAAGGGTCCTGAGGGAGCTGGCAGAAGTGCTCACCAAGCCACTTTCCATCATTTACCAGCAGTCCTGGTTAAACAAGGAGCTCCCAGTGGACTGGAAGTTTGCTAATGTGACACCCATCTACAGAAAGGTTTGAAAGGAGGATCCAGTGAACTGCAAAGCTGTCAACCTTATCTTAGCACTAGGGAAGGTCATGGAGCAGATCATCTTGAGTGCATCACATCACATACAGGACAACCAGGGCATCAGGCCCAGCGAGCATGTGTGCATGAAAGGCAAGTCCTGCTTGACCAACCTGATCTCCTTCTATGACAAGGTGACCTGCTGAATGTATGAAAGGCTGTAGATGTTGTCTCCCTGGACATCAGTAAAGATTGACACTGTTTCCTACAGCATTTTCTTGTAGAAACTGGTTTCTCATGGTGTGAACATGGTTCACTGGGTAAAAAAACGTCTGGATGGCTGGGCCATAGAGTGATGGCAAATAGACTTACATCCAGCTAGTGACAAGTCACTAGTGGTGTTCCCCAGAGCTCCGTATTGGGGTCAGTCCTGTTTAATATCTCTATCAATGATCTGAACAAGGGGCTCAAGCATACCTTCAGCCAGTTTGCAGATAACATTAAATTGGGTGGGAGTGTTGATCTGCTGAAGGGTAGGAAGGGTCTGCAGAGGGATCTAGACAGACTGGATTGATGGGCCAAGGCTAATAGCATGAGGTACAACAAGACAAAATGCTAAGTCCTGCACTCAGGCTGCAATAACTGCATTCAGCACTACTGGCTTGGCAAAGAGTGGCTGGAAAGATGCCTGGCAGAAAAGGACCTGGGTTTGTTCGTTGACAGCAGGCTGAACATGAGCCAGTAGTGTGCCCAGGTGGCCAAGAAAGCCAATGGCATCCTGGCCTGTATCAGAAATAGCATGACCAGCAGGACCAGGGCAGTGATTGTCCCCCTGTACTTAGCACTGGTGAGGCCACATCTCAAGTCCTGTGTTCAGTTTTGGGCCCCTCACTACAAGACATTGAGTTGCTGGAGCCTCTCCAGTAGAAGGACAATGAAGCTGGTGAAGGGTCTGGAGCACAGGACTTGTGAGGAACGGCTGAGGGAACTGGGGTTGTTTGGTTTAGAGAAAAGGAGGATCAAGGAAGACCATGGCACTCTACAGCTACCTGAAAGCGTTTTATGGCAAGGTGGGGGTCAGTCTCTTCTCCCAAGTAACCAGTGACAGGACAAGAGAAAATGGCCTCCAAGTTGCACCAGGGGAAGTTTTGACTGGGTATTTCATGGAAAGGGTTGTCAAGCATTGGAATGGGCTGCCCAGGGAAGTGGTTGAGTCATCATCACTGATTTAATGTCCTGAGAAAAAATGAAAATGTGCATGTCAGCACTTGCTTGGGTTACTTTTGAGAAGCAATATTGCTAGAGTTCATTTGGCTCATTACAAATGACTATGCAGATTTCAAGAAAGTATGCCTAAGGAGGGTAAGTTACTTCCTGAAAACCTAATTCGTGATTGGTTTTATCCTTTTAGGTAGTGAGGCAGAAGGTAGAAAAACAGATATATGTATCCATTTAAGCTTCTGGCTTACTGGAAGGCTTCTTTGCAGATTTTGTTGTTAAAAAAAAATTAATTGAAATAGCTAAATAAAATATTCCATCTCTTTTCTTAAATGTCATTAGTTCAATAAAGGAGGAACAACTATTAAAGTGGTTTAAAAGTATCTTTTGGATCCTGAAATAATCCTGTCCCTGAAATCAAATGTTTCTGATGCCTTGGACACACAGTTTAATCTCTTTAGCTCACATTTTTGTTTGTGAAATTAGGATAGCAATATTTAATTGCTTTCTGTAGTGGGGATGGTACAAGGATTCAATAGTTACTATTAATATAGTACTTTGATTATGCAGAACTCTATGTCAGTGCCAAGCAGCATTAATTTTTTTTTAAAAAACAGCAAAAATTTTATATTTACGTATTGTCTTCTGCTTCTTCAAATAAGAAGAAAAGCATTGTGTATGGGAAACATGTATAACACAATTTCACAACCAAAATGGAAGCCAAAAAGAAAACAAGTGCCATAAATTATGAGAAGTAAATGAATATGCTAAATTAAATGTTGTTAGCTTTGACTTGTTTTGTCCATACATATTATCCTTGACAAGACACAGTGATTGTACAAGCTCACTAACTTGAATCTGTGGTTTGAGATCAGTTTTCTAGTTCAGGAATATGTATTTCATTTTGGAAAAATCAGCTGAAACTGATTTCAGAATTAAGCCAAATATCTCTATATTGAAATAGACTTTTTCTGGAGTGGGTTTGTCAAACAACTCAGTATTGTCAAAACTCTTTCAAAACTCCAAATAATTTTAACAGAGGCAAAATTATTGAATAACATGAAGTACACTTGAAAAAAGATGCTCTATCATATTGCTGTGTGATAGATTTATTTTTGTACAATAATTTCTGCTCTAACATCTCCAAAATTAAATAATTAGTTTCTTGTAGATCTCTGTGTTAATAATCTGTTACATTCTCTGTAATGTTGAAGACAAACAAAATCTACTCTGTGAGTAGTGTGTGACTCTAAAGGAGGCTAGTCCGACTTGTTTGGGGCTTTGCAGAAAGTTATGTCTACATTGAATGGTGTCTCTAAAGGAACAGGAAGCTGTTAAAGAAATGGAATCACAGGGATCATCCACTTTTATCAACTGAAGAAGTAGAACACTGTGTTGTACATCATAAAAGACTCTGAACTGCCTTTCTGTTTAGGAAAAGACCAGTACAGTCCACACCACAGCAGACTAACCTGAAGTTAGCTGTGGAGTGGATAACTGTAACAGCATGTTTCAAAAAGGGAAACATCACCCTGCAAACCAACTTATCATAGTCACCTGAAGATCAGAGATGATGGATCCAGAAAAACTCTGAGCTGTCAAGGCAGCCAAAGCAATTACATCTCTCTACAATTTCCCTATAACAATAGCAATATCAATCCCAGCTTCTATCCATCCCTCCTGGAGAATCAGGTACTGCCTACCAAAAAAAAAACAAACAATCTCTTCATATTTATAGGGAGGCAAAGACAGCTGACATTCAGCATACTACCTCAGCTGAGAAAGAAAACATAATAGCTCTGCTTCAGACACAGGAATGCATAAAATGCTGCATTATAATGATGCAGGTGATATCACAACCATAGAAAAGTCTAAGACTTTCTTACTAGTGTAGTTTTATTTATACATAGGCACACACAAAAGTATTTGGCAGCTGTTTGGAACAGATGAAGTCCTATATATCTCCAGGGAAAGAGCCTGTGGAAATAAAGACAAAATACATATTAACATCCTTAAAATACTCTACAAAGAAGACAACTCTTATACATATGTCCAAACTGAGTCATAGGTCCAAAATTAGCCACCAATACTTTGAGGTCAGATAAAGAACAGCATGATCATTTAACATAAAAGCTGCATAAAAGAAGATGTTGCTGCAGATTCTGGGTGACGATCACATCATAAAACTCATATTCTGGAAACTGAGGTATGAGGATTACTTTTTAAAACTGAATTTTGTAAACAGGAATTGTAAACCTTTCCATGATGGAAGAGACTTTTGTATAGAGTAGGAAATGATCACATGCACTCAATTTTTTACTCATCCAGGGGAAAAAAAAAAAACCAGTACCTTTGAGAAGGATTGATCCTCATGCAAAACAAAATGATACTAGAAACATTGACATTGCTGACTTTTGGTATCCACTTAATTCTCTCTATTCAGTCTCAAAAATTCTAACTCAGAGCTTATTTTGTTTTTCGACTGTATCTCTGTGAATCCAAAATGACTTTAGAGTTCAAGGAAACCTCCAACATGGATTATAATGTCTGCACAGAAATGCACATTTGCATAACAAAGCATCTATCTTGCTATAATCCTACTTAAGAAGGAATTTTTTCTTGGAAGATGGTTCAGAATATTATACTGTCAAAATGTAATAGGAGTTGAATTACTTTTTTCAAGTTTAGTAACTGCATGCAAACAGATTTCAGAGGAATTTCCTAATTGAGCAAAATGCAGCAGCATCATGGAAAGACTATCCAACTTAGAGATAGATCACAGCTTCTAGAAAAGTAACTAATGGTAAAGTGAATGTCTTCAAGCTGTCAGAAAATGCACCTTAGAGGATTCTGAAGGATTCTAAAAAGTTTTAAAGATTAGGTATCATAAATTGGGTATCATAATTTGTTCCCTTTGTCATTTGAAAAGTGCTATTTATCCAAGCCTATTTGTCTACTTTATATAAAACCCTTTTCTAGATTTCTCGGAAAAAAAACCCAAACTTATATAAGGTCTGTAAGTTGGAAACAATTCTGGTTTGCTGCTTTTTGCTTAGATTACACCACTCCTCAATTTTTTTTTGAGTAATCCAATAAAATATTTAATTCTCTGACTCATTTCCACCGCTTAATTATTTTATGCTTAGTCCTTAAACATTTAGAACTTGATTCAGTTGCTTTCTCAGAAACCTATAGTGCCACCTAAGACACCTTCTGGATATCCACATAGAAATGGCATAGAGGAGCCCTAGCTGAGAGCTGAGCAGAATGCTACTATGACTTTTGCAGTACTACACCTATACATGATGGCAACAGATTCAAACACAGATGTGCCCGCCTCCTTTTACACATTTTGCTCTGGGCCCTGGGATGGAGATACAGATACAATTTCTCTGTCTGCCTGCAAAAATGTCTTGCATTGACCTTGAAAGAAGTCCCTTTCTGCCACTCTTCCTTAATTCCTCACGGATCCAGGAGACACAAACAGCATTTCTTCATCATCTGTATTGTATGGCCCCATCCTCAAAAGCATTTAGGTGTGAGCTCTCCATATATATATGTGTTTCAGTGTAAGGTTAAGTGGCCTACAAGAAACTAAGTACCCTAAGTCAGTACTTACTGCAGCTCTGACTTTAATTCAGGGAGCTGCATAGGAGCACCAACAGTTCTGTCAACTTACCATGCTCATGTACAATATGGTATGATGGTCATGAAAGAAAAAGGATTTCTTAGCTCACTCTTCTACTCTTTCCTCCTCCAGAAATTCACCTTTTTGGATCCAAGCCAGGGTATTTATGCAGCGCTTGTTATGTTTACCAGGGATAGCATACAAAAGAAAGCATAAATCATACTAAAAAGGCTAAATTCTGGCCATAATTTTGTTGGTTTATGAAATTAAGTTTCATAGTTATGGGCCTAGCAGAAAGCAAAATGAATGCAGACTTGTTCTCAAAGGAGCTCTTTTAGCCTCTTAAGAGAGAGCAACACACTTTTTATATACAGGTCAATTAAGTGGCTGTAGGAAACATTGCTTATTCCTGCTGGGTACAGCAAACAGGTACACTTTGGCCCAGCCAAGCCTCACTTACTCTTGTCCAAAGTCACTGCCTAGCTCATTGTCTGAGGTAAGTAGTGCCTAGTCTGCTCCATAGTTCCAACAAACTGAGCCCACATGACTAGTATAAGCTGTACACTTAAGTCTCTAAAGAAAAGCTTCTCGTTTTTTTTTTCCCATGTTTTCCTTGAACCCCTTGGCTTTCTGTTTGGGTTTGCATTGTGCAGGTGCTCTGCCTCAGATAACCATTTAGACAGAGCTTTTGTCTTCCCAGTCTTCCAGTGTCAAGAGAGAATGTATTAAAGAATGCTTTTTCAATATATGTAAAACCCAATTTCAAAAGCCAATTTAGTTAGCTATTTCCCTACTAAAAAGCATAAACACTTAAAAGCAAAATAAATAGATGCCATCACAAACTGTCCACTGTTGCCTCAGAAATTAATGCAAATATCTCATCAAGTGTAATGAAACGCATATTTCATTACAAGATGCTGACCTTATTGCTGACCCACAGAAAGGTGGGTATTAATAAGTAGGGTTTTTTGTTATCTTGATTTCAGTAGCAGAATATTTTCTTTAGCGGAAAACTCTTACATGGACAACGCTAGCAGTTAATTATCTATTGACAGCAAAATGCCATGTTAAGATACTTTCGGTACATTAAGAAGCTGTGTATATCCTCAAGCAAGGGCAGAAGAATGGTTCCAGTTTGCCCAAGATTTATGGATGGATTCTGCCTACTGGCTTTAATTGTATCACACACAGGCTACAATCAATACTTCAAATGCCCTTGCCTGGTCCAATCAAGATGACTCCGATTACCTAAATTACCTGCCTATTATGCCTACACTCGGAATATAGTCTACAGAAATAAATTTAGAGAGGAGGAAGCCCTGCAGAGTGAATCAGAGTAAAATCATCTATTTTTGCCTTGTAATCAAACTTCCCAGCCAAGCCTTTTGTGCAGTTGCCCCAGCAGTTCTGCCTGAGGGGTGAGCCTTCACTGACCTTGATAGCTCTTTGTGTGAGCAAGGACTCCTGGCCACTGGCAGGTCAGCAAAACCCTCCTTCCACAGGTTGCCTGGGCAGACCACTGCAAGCTCTGTCCTCCTCCACCTTCCGGGGAAAAGCTGGAACAAGATTCCTTAGCTTTAAAACATTACCATTTGTGCCAGCAATAGCTGAAACATTGCGAGGTTTAGCTCAGAACATTTATGTAAGACCTGTAAGACACTTGTGACCTGGGCACCTCCACAGCGAGCAATCTCAGCATTGGTAAGAGCTCAGATGCTTACAGGACCCAAACATGCGTCTTGACAAACAGTCTGTGTAATTACATTTTGTGTTTATTTTTCATAAGGGCTATGATGTATTTACTGCACAGCTGCTGATAAACATATAATATTTTACATATGTATTTCACCGTGGTTTACAGTTGAAGTGTTGTTTTGCAATAAACTGTCTGTCTCTGCTTTAGCGAGAGTAATACAGGAGCACTGAAGCTGGTAGAAATACCTGTAGCTTAGCTAAATTTAGGATTATTGTGTCTGTTCATGTGCATGTAAAATGAGGTCAAACCTGGGTTTTATTCTTTAGGCAGCACCAATTTTAGATTATTCTTAACTATTCTTTTATTTACTCTCAATTGTAATTCAAAATGTATGACAGCTGCTGGCCTCACTGCTTTGCCTAGTAACAATGAGGATACATTGAATACTGTGTTTGTTTATGTATCTGGCATCTTCAAAGGTAGGAAGTTTCCTTTTATTTATTATTTTATTTAGGTAAAATAAAACTTGACATATATCTTTGCTTCCTTGTTTTATTCTTTTATTTAGACAGATAAAATAAAAGTTGGTACGCAGTTTTGTTTATCAGTATTATAAATATTATCCATGTTCTGGCAGCACTTGAAGTCACCATAATGATATGAAAGCCCCCAGTCCTTGCTGGTGTATAAATATGCTAAAATACACTCCCTCCTGCCAGAAGATGCCTGCGACCTAAACAGAGAAGGGGGATAAGGTAGGGAAGAGATGTTTCATGTTGGTTATACAGTGTTGCCTCATTTCAACAGAGTATTTCATATCTATATAGGACAGAGTACAGTTGAAATGTTTTGGTCTTTGCTTTCCTATTTGCCTTCCAGTTTTCATTTTCATGCCAAGTTTTCTATAGCAGAATGTGGTATGAGGGGTGGAAAAACGTGGGTGTGAATTATTAATACTCTTGCGTGCATGTAAGTAGGAAAGTACTAGAGGAGTAAGAGGGATGAAGGAAGAAGGAAGTGGCAGAGGGGGAGTAGGAGGAGCAGAAACCTGAAAACAGCAAGGGGGGGCACATGGCTGAAGTACTGTTTGGTGAGAAACAGCATGCAGTTTCATGACAGTATGAAAACACAAGACAAACATCTCCCTAGAGATAGTAAAGCTGTTGTTAACACTACGCAGTGTGTCAACTTGTGGTGGTTTGACCCTAGCTGGACGCCAAGGGCCCACCAAAGTCTCTCTATCACTCTCTCCCTCCCAGCTGGACAGAGGAGAGAAAATGTAACAAAAGGCTTCTCTGTCAAGATAAGGACAGGGAGAGATCAGTCACCCACTACTGTCACAAACAGACTTGACTTGGGGGAAAAAATAAATTTAATTTTTTACTGTGGCCCTCTACAATTACTAATCAAATCAGAATAGGATAATGAGAAATACATTAATCTTAAAACACCCACCCATTCCTTCTTCTCAGGCTCAGACTTACTCTCTCATTCTCTGCCTCCTCCCCGCTACAGCAGCACAGGAGAATGGGGAATGAGGTCTGCGTTTGGTTCATCACACATTGTTCCTCCTCAGGGAAGTACTCCTCACACCCTTCCCCTGCTCCAGTATAGGGTCCCTCCTACAGGGTGCAGTCCTTCAGTAACAGACTGCTCCAACATGGGTTCCCCATGGGGTCACAAGTCCTGCCAGCAAAGCTGCTCAGTGCATGCTTCCCACCAGGTCACAACCACCTGGTGTGGGGTCCTCCATGGGCTGCAGGTGGATCTCTGCTCCACCGTGGACTTCCATGGGTCTCAGGTGAACGGCCTGTCTTACCATGGTCTGCACCATGGGCTGAAGGGGAACCTCTGCTCCAGCTCCTTGAGCACCTCCTGCCAGTCCTTCTTTGCTGACCTTGATGTCCACAGAGATGTTTCTCTCACATATTCTCATTCCTCTCTCTAACTGCTGCGTCACAGCATCTTTTTCTCCCTTCTTAAAGCTGTTATCCCAGAGACACTACCATCATCACTGATGGGCTCAGCCTTGGCCAGCGGCTGGTCAGTCTTGGAACTGGCTGGCATTGGCTCTGTCAGACATGGGTCAAGCTTCTGGCACATTCTCACAGACACCATCCCTGCAGTCTTCCCACTACCAAAACCTTGTGATGCTAGTCCAATACACATCCACATTGGCCACAACCAGCTTACATTTTCCTCCCTCCAGTGTTGGTGAGATTTAATCTATATCTCTTCTCTGACTCTTTCCTGGATTTTATTTTTAGCTTTGTGTTTATAATATGTTCACTTTTACTGTTTCTATGCATTAAAAGTATCTTCTTACACTGCTTCTGTTCCTCCTTTACCATCATTATTTCAATCCCCTTTCTTCAGACTTCTCATCCAATTTGTGACAGTGTTTGCTTATGCTGCTTCTTGGTTTCAAAACTTTCATAACTAACCCCTGATTCTGATCTCATGTTCACATGTAGAAACCCAGACCAGGAGGTTCGTAGTCAGTGTGGTTTTTATCTTCCTACTAAACTGTTACCGCTGACAAAAATTTGGAATTTATTCTCATATGCTCAAAAGAATATGAAAAAAAAATCACCATCCTTAAATCAAATGACAGTTTTCTCTCTTTGATCCTGGTTCAGCAACGTCCTTGCACCATGCCTACCATTTAGCCTGAGCATAAATCTCATTAAAATGAAGCACGTGCTTAAGGCCCTAAAGTAGGCTTTCTAGGCAACAGACATCTGTAACTAGTTAGAAACTTTTAACCATCCATAACTATCTTTCTGCACTGTGCTCCTGCTTCTATTGCTGCATTATCAGTCTTCATTTCTGTCTCTTTTTGCCCATACAGAAATTGCTTTGGTTCTTGGAAATCCAGCTCACTCAAATTTATTCCTATCCCCTGCCCTTCCTCCTTTCTGTGCATATAGAAATCTTTCCTTTCCATCAGCAAGCCTCATTGAAAAGTAAACCAAACACACACTCTCTGTGTGTCACAGCTATTTTAAGTCCTTTTCTTTTGTCTTTTGTAACTTTTTACCCTACTCTCTCTTTTATTTTTTTTTTGAGGTTATCTAGATATCTCAATAAACTGTATGCCATACCTATTATCTCATGTCTATCTTTAAAGGGGACTACTAACAATAGTACCTCAGGTTTGCTTTGGTATGTATGAATTTTATAAAATCTATTTACACTAAAGCTATTGATGAATTTTCAACTACCTCTTCTGTACAAATCTTTTCCTTCTACTCTATCACTATCCACAATCGAATTTACGTTAATGGCCCATTGGAATTTGAGGGCAGACAAAGTTAACCAAGGGGTGCATTTTGCTGAGTTTGGCAAGGTGGCTGATGAGTTAGATTTCAATATAAATAGGATCAGGGTGAAGAAAGTGGAGCCAGAGGTAGGATCTGAAGCCAGTAGTTCAACACCTTTGGTGGGATTTCAAGCCAGTGAAAAGTTTATATTTTTTGACTTCTAGGAACTCCCACCTTGGCCCTTGATGCACACAGAGTGAGATGATGTGATGGGAGTGCAAGATGTTTTTTTAATGCAAATGTAATATGACTGTTCACTCAAGTGTTGAGGAAAAAAAGGAAGCATGCAGTTCTAACACGGGACTTTGTATAGTTGTTTGGGGATTTTAAAATCACTTAAGCTAGGATCCTTAAAAGTATTTAGCATCTTAATTTTCAATTAAACTCAGTGAAATCACTCCATGAAATGACTGGATGTTACACATGTAAATACCATTTAATTCTGGACCTTTGATCTTTAGGCAGCCTTTTTACTGGTCTCCACAGAGGTCAGTGAAAGTAATGAAAAAATTGACATCAACCATTTTGAGTCAGGACTGAAACGAAGAACCTCAGATTTTCTGGTTGCATGGTATTAGAAAGAAGTGAATCCCTTTCATCTAAATATAGTTCTCCTTCCACCATCTTCATATGTAAAATTCAGAAGCTTAACTCCATCACTGGTATCAGTGAGATGCTCTTCCCAAGCCACTTTCAGGAAAAGCCATGAGAAATTGTTGCTAAATGTCATTTTCAGTATCAGCATTGCAGCTTCTGTCCACTGCAGATTAAATGTCTCTTTCAAGCACTACTTTGAATTAAGCAAATCACAGTGGCATGCCAGCTACCCCATAATCTCTACTGAAACACTTTCCTGGCATATTTAGACTACAAATATATTTCTATCAGCACCAGAGAAGTCAGGAGACTGTGAAACCTCTTTACTACAACAAGGCTGCAGAGGAGAATGAAATCTTTTAATTTTTAGCAATCCCTTTACTGAGTGCAGTATTACAGTGGCAGAGATATATTCCGATAAGGCTAGGCACATTCAAGTTGGTAATAAAAAATCCTTTTGTTCTGTATTATATGTTCTCTATTATTGAGTTTTATTTAAAAATCTCTTCTCTGTAGAACATATTGTTTAAAATGCCTGAAGTAATGTTTATACAATTAATAGAGTTACAGTATTTCAGTTTATATATTAATATATAAAAGGTAGAATTAGTGATAACCAGCCATATGTTATTAAATAGTAGAAACCAGGAAGCATTTAAGCTGGATTTAGCACATTTCATTGGTTAATATCTGAGGGGTCTTTTTCATTCATGACCATGTAAAACAATATATATTGCCTATTTAGTACTTTTATAGGACAGAGTTTGGTGATGCAAATGCTCTATTTAAAGTACAAAATAAGCACTGCTGTGACGACATACACGTGAATTCAAAAAGTTCAAATGTTATAGCAAGGATTCATACTCCCAGCCTCACATAGTCACTGTTACCATTTTATGATATAAATGGAGAGAGAAGCAATTCATGAAAGATTCATGCCTTTGGCAGCCTAAGTCATCCTTTGCAGGTGACTTGCATCGTGGGTAAGGTTTATACAGACATTTAATCATTTAAACCTGTAACCTAACAAACATTTAAGCCCCTGTCTTCCATTGCAATAAATTTAACAGGGGCACCTTGGTCTGTGTGCCGGTGTCTAGTGAGACTGTCAAAAGCAACTAGGGACCCAGGGTAGGGTTCAATCCATCTAACTTCAGGTGTCTCCAATGCAAGTATCTACAGCTTAACTGGGCATACAGGTTCTGATTACAGCAAATGGAGAAAAATAATCAACAATCTCAGTGAAGATTACAGTGCAATTCCTACATCAGGTGTAGATATTTGCTCTAGTGTCTACAGCAGTGACACTGAAAGTCAGCAGAGCTGAACCCACAGCCTTAACAGGAATCACAGCTCACAGTGAATTGTCCTTCTGCTTAGCCAATACTCTGCAAGGCATCTGAATACCGTCAGGGAACTGATCCTCATAATCCAGTTATATTCCCAGTGGAAAATCTCATCAGTTTCAATGGATGTTGGGTCAGACTCTGACTATAATTCACACTTAGTAGTTATAAGTATAAATCACTCTGTATGGTTACGTCCAAAGTAAGTAACACATGCATGCAGAGGCAGTATCTGAAGCAAAATCAAACTGCATTTGTTTTTCAATCAAATGTGAGACTTAGTAAAGCAAAGCCTGATTTGATGTTACTCCTGCTTCTGGACAAGAGTGACTTTATGGACACTTAGTAGCATTCTCATTAATGCAGGACAGAGTTTCTATGCATTACTTGTCTTCTGCATCAATTTTTCATTTGCAGTTTATTCACAGAACTCTTTACCTGTGCCCTTGAAGAGTCATATTCTTCAAACGACTGAACTGATTGCCTTACACAAAGTACACTAGTAAAATATTTTTGGGAAGTGAAACAAAATTTTACTCTTTTTAGACTGTTCCTGATATTTATACTGCCAGATCCATCACTGGGTAGGAATGCAGTATGCTAGCAGCATGATTATGGCACTGGCTATCCCTTTGAGAAATTATATATTATTATCCATCATGAGATTGGATAATAGTGGACAAAATCAGGCTAGAAATAAAGTGCACATTTTTTACCAGAATTTAATTAACAATGCCTGTATTTGGTATATTTTATATTCTCTATCATTCTAATTCTTTATACTAAAATTGTCTTTATCAAATATAAGAAAAGCCTTGATCAGAAGGTGCAGTCTTGATGTATCTATTACTTAGTGTAATTATGTCTTGTACTACAAGAAGTTGAGATGTGTGGCCACTGTGGTCCTTCCTGCCCTTAACATCTGAAGGTTTTTCTCATTTTGACCTTAAACCAAAGCCCATTGAATTTAGTGGGAAACTTTCCTTTGGTTTCAAAAGACACATTCTCTGTAAACAGACTATCACATGAAAACTCACTTTTGAGGACTCTTGATGGCTGGGACTGAAAAAAATGGGATTTACCTAGTGGAACAGAGGTCTTCTATCTGCAAAGGTATGAATTCTACACAGATAGCTATGAGTATTGCTGCCTGTTACACTGAGTAATACAGAACTCAATGTACAGAGTTATGTAGGTCGTTCAGTAGAAAATGTGCAAAAAGTTAAAATTGACATCACAGCAGGAAAATTCATTTCTGGATATCATTTTAGTGTTTTACTCCCAAAGTTAAATGAGTAGGGGTGTATGAGGACCAGTTTCCTGCCATCTTGAGCCCAGAGGTCATCTTCCTGAAGGTATGAACACTGGCTTACAAAAGCAGAGAGGTTTTAGCCTTTAAATTACTTTGGATTTATTATCTTGGACAGCAAACATAGGATGTAGTTAATCATGATTTTTTTTGCGCTATATTACTCATTAATAAATAACTCTTTCCCATGGTCAGATGCCCACGTTGCTGAGAAAGGTATGTACTGTATTTACATTGAAATTAGTGTGTTGAATCATTTCAGTGTGCTGTATATGACATTTCTCAAATTTTTATTATCATGTGATATCCCTAGAGTTCTTGGGTTGGTACATTCAAGATTAAAGAGACACTGCCTCTCTATTAGGAAACTATTTAATAATATGCATTTAATTACTACAGGAATTATTACAGGAATTAATATAATCTGACCATTTTACAGGAGTTAATATAATCTGACCTTCTTATTGATACAAGTTAACTAAATGATATCTGTTTTACCTCAATGTAAGGTCCCAAAACAGGGTGTTTTTATGGACATTGCTCTGCTAATGACAGCAAGTCAGACCATACACAGATAGGGCTAAACTGTCAAACAGCAGTCCTCTGTTTTGAGGAGCAACATCTACACATACAGTTGTGCATTTGGACTTAAGAGTAGTAGACAACAGATGCCAGTGCACAGATTTATGCTGTTTATTCATTTTGTAGGCACAGCAGTTGCCCAAACAAATGTTCAAATGTAGCCTTGCAAGTGCTGAGAAAACACACCTCGTTATACCGGGTACCCTTCCAAGTTGCTATAGGCAGCTCTCTGTTTTCTTTCACAATGCCCAGCTTCAGCGTCCAGACAATCAAGTGAAATGATACTGTGGAACCACTCCCATGAATTTTAATGATATTACTTTCTGAGTAAGATGCTATTCCATGAGCGTAAAGGTGACCGTATCTGGTCCAAAGACATTGCTGTGGGCTGCTCCACTGTATCTCTTCATATTAGATTTACTAATTTGTATGACCTGGGTTTGGGTTTTATATTTTTATTTTATTTTATTTTAGAAGCTTTTCACATACAAAAGCATCAGAGGTGTGAGAGACTGAAATGGTTACCGGCTTAAACATTGCTAAGACCACCAAAGCCCACTTTCCACACTAATAGGCCTCCTGGATTTCAGGGAATTGAACTGTAAATCAAGACTCACCTCAGGTTGAGGGAAAAGTAAACAAGGCTGGGAGGAGGCCATAGCCCACAGACCCATTCACATGCTCTGCCCCTCCTGTGAGAGATTGGGCTGTTAATGCTAATGGCTCAAACAATCAGCAGGGTGCTTTGCTAACAATGTGCATACCCGACACCTCAGGCTACAAGCTGGGTGTTAAACAAGAAAAGGGAAAGAGGCAAAACCTGCAAGGAGGGATAGTGTTTCTTTTCCCTTACAAAAATGACTCAGCTATGATAACTGCCCTCCAGAGAAGTACACAGGTAGCCTGGAGGTATTCATCTTTGCTGATGGGCCATAATGGGCAATAATGGACTCAACTGCACACATCATATGCAGCTGTAATGTCTTAGACCATCAAAGACTCCTGAAGTATTCCATGACTCACAGTATTGCATCATCCATTGTAAAATTTGCCACCCCAGGGGAGGTACTAGGTGTTCCCACCTGAACCTGAGCATGTATAACTCATCAAATCTCTTTTTTGTATTTTGAGTTTTGTGGACTTCCCATCACTTCAACGAACAGACACTGAAATTGTAACTACCAAGTCTCATTGCTGAATCCAACTGGCGGTGACTATATATATCTTTCTACTTTTATCCTTTCTTTCTTATACATTTTCTTAAGTGTTATTTTTATGCTTTTATACTGCTATATTACTATAGATAATTACAACCAAGACATCTACATACCTCTTTTATTTTCCAAATAAATTGTTCTAAAATAAACCCTACATATATATATTTACAAATATTTTCAGTGTTGTTTCACTCTAATCTACCCGAGGGGATCTATTAACAAGAATCTGGGTTACCCTTGCCTTCTGGGGCAGGTCATAATAAGAGGGAATATTTTTAATTTCTTTGGAGATTCAAAGGACTTGGATTTCTAGCTCTTCCACCAGTTAACAGGGCAGAGATAATGCTTGTGTTTTAGTGACAGCCCTAGGACAAACAATATTTGAGGCATGCAACATTTTAGTTTCATCTCCTTTGGATTGCTCTTGGTCTATTCATGACAATGTCACTCTGTGTCTCAGAGAAAACCAGATCTGGCCCCATCTCCGGTAAGAGTCTAGAGTACATATAGAATACAAAGATATGTTTATAAATATAAAACATTAATTTATTGTGAGTTTGGGGTTTATTTTTAATTGACATCTGATGAGACTTTTTTCCCAAAGATTGAATAGTTTTGCTCTTGTTCAGGGAGGATACCTTGAAACTACACATCAAAGCTAATATGATTTCCCATTCTACTAGCATCGTTCTGGTACGATCTAAAGCACAGGTATCTGATTAGAATGGGGGTGAACTCATAAAGTTCTCTGTGACATCACATTTTGTGTCGCAGGCAATGTCTACTGAACCACAGGCACTGCATGGACAATTCGAATAACAGACTAACATTTGATTCTCAGCCAGAAACCCACCCACGGATAAGTCTTACATGTGATTTTTGGAGACCGAGCCATCTTTCAGCCTGAGGAGTTCTGCAAAGCTACGCCCCTAGAGGCAGGGAGCAAATAATACTGTAATCACGAAATTGAAGAAGAATTGAAGGGACACAGAAATTTAAATAAAACCACATTAAATTATGCCTAAGAAGCTACGTTTCCCTCACCTAAATATCATCCATTAGTCCTATATCTATCATCTCATTATCACATGGGTTTGCTTCTTGGGTATCCTTTCCTTACTGTCTGCATGGAATATTTTCACTTTCCATAAACTTAACCTCCGATTTACTCTTTCTATTACTGAAATCAAACCATCTCTAGTTCTGATCTCCAAGTAATAGGGTCATAGTACAAGCAAAATGAATAGAGCCAAGATACAACCACGCCTCCTATATCACCCATAAGCATGCTTGGCATGCCACTGTACAAATCAGATCTGTCACTCCAAGCCACTCCACTCTGAATACAATTAACACACTGGTTAACAGACAACTCCATAAGTGACAACAACCTGGAAGCATAGTGGTCCTTATTCACAAAACACCAAGGAATTACAGCAAAATTATCATGAACAGCTAATAGCAAACTCATTTGCAGTGAATTATAAAGGTCTAAATAATTTGGTTTTTAATGGTCCTCTTACCTCTGCCTTTCTGATTGCATTCAAGACTGCCAATGTGTTGCCTTGGCAGACAGACATACCAAGAATTACAATAATCCAAACTGAGGAGGTCATGAGAGAATGAATCTAATGAATCTAGGTAATAATTACAGCTCATTTAATTACCTCTGAGATAAAGCAGGAGTTGTAATTTTTTTTATAATTGATGTTCCTGACATCTTTGTACCTTTTAAGTGTATTGGTTGTAAAATCTGCCATGTTAATGCTGAAGTTGATAAAACTGTCACGAAGTAAAGCAAAGATAATGGAACAGGAGAGTCTTTAAATGTCAAATAAGTAGAAAGGTATTGACAGATAGATATTTTACTGCCTTTATGATGCACATGAGCTCTTCAATAAATGTAGAACACGTGTGAGGAGCTGAATCAGGAGCTCCTAGCTGAAATATTGTCAAGGCTTTATTTGGTCAGATTTTCCTAATGTAATTCTAATTTTTCATACTTGCCTTAGGCCATTATCATGAAAGTAGATGTATTAGATTAGACACTTGATGGAAGACTCCATGCTGTTTTACAGACATCCACATTAAAATATTGGATCGCTTCAGGCCCCAATCCTGTACTTACATGGCAACTATATTCAGGTAAACTGCCTTATTGAAGAATTTGGAAAATAGTCCCTTTAACAACTGGGAAAAAAAAATCTGGCTCAATAACATTCTTTTTTCATAGAGAGTATTGATTATTCTTTCTTCATTGACTGATCCTGCACCTCTGCAACCAATGAGAATTTTACAATCAGTGAGAGTTAAACTTCACTGGGAACAGGAGAAGGCCCTCTGTGCCTAATGGATCTTGAAATTAACACAATTTCTTTATATTTTTGCTTTTGCTCCAGCATTCTCAGTGCCAGCACAGATTTCTAAGATGTTTCTAGCCAGCTCACTCTACTCTACCCCTGCTGTATCTTGGACAGCATAGGACAAACAGAGCTAAAGATAAGTCACACTTAGACAGGAAAGTTTCTTTACAGCCTTGGTTGGTTGGTTTTTGAAAGTCATGTTTGCCTCTGTCAATAATTCAGAATCCCTTCCTTCCTCATGTCTTAGGCAATATCTTGGTGGTCATGAGTATGGCCCATATGTCCAAAGGACATTATGGTTTAGTCTTGCAGAGTTGAGCTCTTGTTGCAGTAGGACCTCTGGTAGTGGGCTGAGCAGATAGGTGGCTTTTGTCCCAGTGCATGGCTTTGACATTAGCAAGAAGTAGCAGCTCAGAGAGCAGCAGATCTCTTCCTACACAACGGCCCAGGTCCTCTCCCCATGAGAGGGTTGTCTAGACACCAAGGAAGAAGGGAAGGTTTGTGGGGGAGACATAAAACTCAGGTCTAATGCAGATATCCTGCTAAAGTTGTAGGCCTATTCATCTGCAGAATGACAGCAATAAAATCTACTTTTTCTACCTTGATTCAGGTTAAAAATTCTTTGAAATCATCTCTACCTGCATTTGTTTACCACTTAGTGCTACTACATTTCTTGATGCCTATTTTAACTGTACCAGTCATGACCTATTATAAAAACAAGAGCAAATTATGAATATTTGCTATCTGTAGCATCATCTGACAGATAGCTGAAGTGAATCATCCTGCTGCCCTCTAAAAAAAACTCACGTAAGTATACACACATACACACTTACACACTATCCTTTATAAAAATATCCAAGGAAAGCCAGACCTGGCCATGTTTTTAATAACTGAGATTTTTCCAGTAATGTCCCTTACACAAGCCCCTGGGAGACAGCAGATTTCCTTGTGAGTAGGGTCCAGTCTGCGCATCGGGCCCTCCATTCCCCTTAGTAGGGAGTCTCCTATTACAGTTACCCTTCTTTTGCTGTTAACAGAGGAGGTCTTGATGCAGGTTACAGCCAGTGTTTTAGGAGGCCCACCTACCCAAGAAGGGCCTTCGCCCACCTCATCAGTTGTCTGGACTTCTAGTTCCAGAGCCTCATACCTGTTGTAGAAAGTCCCAGTTCTACTGGTCAAATTCTTAGAAGAAGGAGGAACCTTCTCCCTGCTACGTGCAGTGACCTGCTTCCAGCCTTCATCTTTAACAGACCCTTGACAAACAGTCCCTTGACTAACTACCCTGCAGGGTTCTCAGTCCAACCTGCTTCTCCACTACAGTGGATGGTCCAGACTCCCAAGAGTCTTGAGGCTGTAGTGTCTCTGAAAATAATTGGCCTCTCTCTTGCTTGTTCGGTCAGATACTACATATTCTGTTTGCTTCTTCCTGTAGCTCCTTCACCTGCTGACACAGCTCTTCAACCACAGCATACCCTCTACAAAAGAAGCGTTTGTCTGCCCCAGCCTCACAAAGAAGCATCAGGCACTCCTGGCAACCTGTGACCTGGAGAGCTGCATCTGCCATCAGCAGGTCTGTCTGGATGGAGGCCTCTGACACAGCTGGTTCAGTGACTCCCGCAGCTCTAGGGGATTGAGCTCTACAGGCTGTCAACACCATAACTGAGGAAGCTTAAACTAATACGCCGATAAGACTGGGGCTGAAAGGATCTCTTTGTTCTTCCTTATCAGCTACTGAGTCTATTTGCTGCCTATAATTGGCTGCTCTCAGATGGTCAGAGAGGAGCCCTTTCCGCCCTGCCTGTGCAAACTGCCATGCCACACCCTCACTGAAATGCCATGCCCCAGTTTGCCATGCTCTGGGTCGCTTGCACTCCTTGGAGGCATTTAAATCTCCCGTGAATCCTCACGGCACCACCCCCTCCTTGCTTGTTGGCTGCAGAGGGCTTCTGTGTCATACCAAGGCTCAGGAGCTGCTGCACCAGTTCCTGAACTCAGGAACTCCCATGTACAGCTGGATCTCACCCCCTGGACTTCCCTTCAGTCATGGCCACTTGAGCCAAAGCACAGCTTGGCTTCTAAACACCTACGAGTTCATGGTTCGGTATGTTTAGCATGTTCTCATGTTATCGTCATGTCCCATGATGCAGAACATGGCCCAGGAGCACCTGTTGACCATGACCAGAGTTGAGACCATGACCAGAGTTAATTGTCTAAATATCTAGCTAAGAGATATTTAAGCTTATAATTATTAAAAGTATAAAATTTATATGCAAAATGCCATGTTGATTACCTCTCTTGCAAGTATTAGGAGAATGCTTCCATCATTCCTTGCAATTAAGCTATTGATGTGGGTAGACAACACAAGCAAGGAGGTCAGGAAAAGATGGATTTGGAGACAGACACCAAATGGAGAGGAATGAACCCAAATCCTGCCAGTTGCAACAATCCAGAAGGAGCTGGCATCAGACAGTTGATCTGTAATACAATTTAGCCCCTGTCTTGTACTTCACTGGCATTGGTGAAGTACATACATTGTTCACATTTGTCAAAAAATTTTTCAATTTGTAATTTCCACAATTGTTGTCTTGACTTTATAAGCCAAGATGTAGGCTGTCACCTTTATCTTATTCATCATTTTGGATAAAAAATAATATCACATTTTATCAAATTTATGAAATTATATCACACCTGTTCTTTGCTTTTAGCCTAGAAAGGCTCATTTTATACTAAGCTGGACATCTAAACGAGACAGATCACCTCAATCCATTTTCCTTCAGTTATTATAAGGAGAGACAGAATTGTAGGTTGGATTTTAGGGTCTACTTGGTAGATTTACAAAGTGGAGTGAGATGAAAACCAATGAATTTGAATCCTGATTTTTTTCAGTGCATAAGAAAAATTTTTCATATCTTAGCTTCAACAATTTTAAATGGCTAACTATGCTCAAGTGGTATATAACTATTATATAACTATATTTGCAGTGGTATATAACTATTCTATCATTACTGCTGTATCTTGCTGTCTACAACACGCTTGGAGATAAGTATGTGCATGTTTTCCTGGAGACAAATGCTTTCCTGAGTCCTGGTCTTAACAATTACACAGTAAAGACACACACCTATGAGGAGCATTTTGCATTTCATTGAAAATAAGCTTCCTCTGGAATGGACAAGACAGTTATCCAGCCATATACCAGCACCATTATCTGACAGTTCATGGTTGAAGGTGCATAACTTCATATTCAAATGAAATTCTCAGAGGCAATTTGAGGTAAATAAAATGGTTTTCTGATACAGAATTTAGCATCTGCTATTGCTTAGCATTTTGATTTACTTTTCTTTCTCTTCTAAACTGAACAAAATGTGTTGAAAATCTACATATTAGAGATACAGAAAAGTATTTTTCTTGGCATCCTATATCCTGTTTTCTTCTTTCCCAACTTTGCTGTTCTCAGCTTCCCAAGCACAGCAATCCCCCAGCTGCATCTGATAATTCTCATCTCAACAACAACAAAAGAGAAAAAAGAAAAACTCTCTGCAAAAATAATATACTCATTTTCATGCCAAACTTAAAAGAAAAATAAGGAAATGAACAGCTGGACTACAGTAAATGATTTTTGACTACTTTAAGGGAATTTTATATACAATCGTCTCTAAGTATTTCCTCCACACCTGCACCAACTCCTTTTTCTTCCATCTCCTATTTCATTCTGACTGAATATGATGACAACATGGGATCCTGAATCATCAGTTAATCTGGAAAAAAATTCTACAATGCAACAAGCACAGTTAATTCTGCTTTTTGATTAGGTGCTTTCCTTCTCTTCCTTTTCCTATGATAAAAAAAACAAGGTTCTGATGAATCTTTATATCAGAATAATGAAGGATTTTTCCATAGGGAAATGGTTTATTTTTCAAGAGAACTAAAAAACAAACCTTTAGTGTAAATTGAGTTATTTTCATTTATTCTGTTGGAACTCAGGAAGTTCTTTCCTATGTAAGAGCAGACAGCAAGGAGAGGAGATGCCTGATAAGGGGAAGTGTATCAAGAAAGAAGCATTTCCCAAATGTTCCTCCTCCCCACAAAAAAAACCAAAACAAAAACAAAGGAAAAAAAAAACCAAACAAACAAAACAAAATTTTAAAAAATGGCATTATTTCAGCATCTGCATAAGTATGCAAAGTGTGGTTTTTCTCATTAAGAGCTATGAAATACATTCTAGACACTCCTATGGTCCCTGGTGCATTACAACACACTTGAAATAAGTGTTGAGATTGCTTAGGCTCCACTCATTTAAATACTTTAAAAAATAAAAAACAGGATTAAGTGCATTTTGGAAATATGCAAAACTATACTGGAAAAATTGCTTTACATTTTTATATTAAGATACCAATGTATATGAAAAGCAGATTATTAAGTTATTTTTAAAAATGAAAAAACTTTATTCACCTAAAAAGGCTTGACAGAATCTATTACCTCAAACCATGGGCACTGTGTATTTCAGAAGATAATAAATTTTGGTATTCACTGAAAAGCTGATGCAACCTACAATTTTTTTTTCTTCTACACACTCTTGTCATAATATTACTTGATGAGTATTGTTACTTCTGCTGATTGTTAAATTTCTCAAACAATAAGACTGGCTTATCAGCTTCCCTAATTGAACAACTTATCAAGAATTGGTGTCTTTTAGAATGACTACTTTAAAGGACAGACAAAAACAGTCAGTTAAAACTACTTACCTTGTAGGACACAAATAATACTAGTTTTCTGTAAATTGTTTTGAGTCACGAATGGTTTCACAGGAAGAGGATTGCTTTAGAAAACACTTGAATTTTTTCAGTTTGAAAAGATACCAGATTTGATCAAATATATGAAAATGTCAATAACATCATTGTTGCTTTGCCATCAGAATGAAAGCAAGGCACAGTTGTTGTTTTACAGAACACAAGGAATCTTAAAGTCAATCTTACCTTGACTTCAGTATTTTATTTGAATTATATTTGTAGTACCATCATCTTCCAGCCATATTCACTACCAGCTGAGTCAATTACCTTTCTCGCTAAAACAATTTTCCAATGTTTCAGGTTTTAAAACATGTGATTTCACCAAGGCAACAGTCCCTGACTTCATAGAAAGAACCTTTTTTAAATTACTGCACACCCATTCACCTCCTCTATAAAGAAATGCAATTTAGTGAGAGTAAGTTTGTTAAATTAGAGCAGTAGGTGCATCAGACACTGCCAGGATTCTTTAAATGCTGTGTTATGAATCAGTGCAAATGTATGCATACTGGAAAATTGTCTTTAAATCAGAGATAATATAAACATGGAACACAGTGATGTTTACTCTATAAGGAAAAAAATATAAACTGTTTATCCTAAAAATGTTCCTTATTCAATCGGGGGGGGAAAGTTTATCTTTAAACTATTCTAAGCAGAATAGGCAAACCTTTGTTGTATTTTAAAAGATTTTTTCATGCCTGACATCTCAACCCCCTCTGAATTGGAGGCTGAAGATGCTTGCAGCATCTGATCCCTTGTCCCTTGCTGAGCAGGTCTTTTGAGTGAGCAGAGATTGCTCTGCTTTGCTACACATCCAGTGAGTTCCCTTTTGCATCTCCCTGGCTAAGATTGTTCAGGAAACATGAGTCAAAGTGACACCACTTGCAGCTGATAGAAAAGTCGTGCCATGTCATTTTTCAGGTCTGGCTACTTTCTCAGGGTTTATACAGGCAGCCAAAGATTACTAAAATAATTTTTCAAGGCAGTCCCCAACATGGGCATTGGAAGCCATTATACGCAGGAAAATCTTTGGTTTTGTTTGCAGATTGGAGATGATTCTCTGCATTTGTTTGAGGTAGCACCTCTGCAACTGGCAATGAAATGATGCCAGTTCACACTATCTGAAGGTCTGGCTTTGACAGTGCTTTGTCAGCCACTTCATCTCCTGATGTCAGACTTTACATCAGAAACAGCAGCATTGAGAAGACAGCTATGTCTCTATTTCTTTTGACAACCAGAGGATGCAATATCAGGTGCAATACCTATTTAATCTCAGTTGTGGAAAGATTTTTTTTTCTCTTTGTCTTTTAGAAATACTAGATAGTATCATGATTTGCTCTTTTCTTTATGCGCCATAGTCCAGATTGTTATTTTAACTAGAAATTTTATGGAAGTAACAAAGGTGTAGTTCAATTCCAGGTAATGACATACATTTTCTGAATATTTTAAGGTCTGGATGAGACATGTGTGTTCACATAGATCAGGAATATTTTCCTCAATAAAAACGAAGTTCTCTTATGCTGGCTGTTCTTCACCAGGAGATAGGTGTTACCCAGGTGTCTACTTGATTTGAGCACCTACTGTCAAAATTTTAATCTGAAAATCTGCATGTTGATGCTGCCTAGAAGTGCCTAAAGGTCTGCAGGAGCTTATATTTCTGACATAAATCTTCCGCAAGGACCTAATTTCTTCTTCAGGAGGGTTGACTATAGAGAGAAGATGGCTATTAGTAGTCTCCAATTTGACAAGGGTCAATTTCACTGGACAATTTCCCATTCTGGGGAGCTATTTCATGCCAGAAACACTTGTTTAAGTGTTTCCAAAAAAAATAATTTTCTCAGATATTCGACTCATGAGACTTACCAGATGTTTGTTCATCCAGGCCAGTTGTCTTCTTTGACAGCTCGTCTTTCAGCACATGGGTGAATGGAGTTACATCCAGCCAGTAACCAAGTCACAAGTGATGTTCTCCAGGGCTCAGTATAGGGGCCAGTTCGGTTTAATATCTTTATCAGCAATCTGGATGAGGGGATTAAGTGCACCCTCATTTAGTTCCCAGATGACACCAACTTGGTTGGGAGTCTTGATCTGCTTGAGGGTGGGAAGCATCTGCAGAGGGATCTGGACAGTCTAGACTGAGCTAGCCAGGGAAGGTTCGTGCTTTGTGCCTGATGCACCTGCTGTTTGCAAACAGAGAAGCGCTGCTGAGTGATGAGGTGGTTGGAGGCCATCAGATGATAGAGTTTTTGATTCTTGGAGAAGTAAGGAAGGGGATTAGCAGGACAGATTGGCTGAGATCAGTTTCATGGGGTTTAACAAGGTGAAGTGCTGAGTCCTGCACTTGGGTCATAACAGCCCCATGCAATGCTACAGGCTTGGGGAAGAATGACTGGAAAGCTTGAGGGTGTTGGTCAATCGTCAGACTCAATGATCTTGGGCATCTTTTCCAACTTCAATGATTCTTTGATTGTATGACGGTTAAAGAAGATTAACTGGAAGAAGTGATTTTGGGGGGGTTGATTCAGGTTGAACCTGACTTTTTCTTTCTCTCAACAACCTGCTCTGCTTTCTCTTTTTCAGTAGTACTGACTTGTCAGAAAGCACAGCAGGCAGAGATGTCACTGAGCTTACAGCCATGACACCTGTAAAGTCCACAGTCTACCAACCTACATGAAGGAAAGGTCAGCACTTGGACAGATTTACTAATATCAGGACAAAATCCCAGCTCTGGACAAACTGCTTGTAAGCCTTAGTTGTTTTTTTCATCACACCAGCTAACCTGATCGAATAAGCCAAGTGGGCAATCTGTTTACCACATCTCCAGCCAGCACCTAGCATCTAATTGTACATAATGATCTGTCCACTGAAAAGGAACATGTGCTCTTAACTCATGGAAATTCACTCACTTTTGGACAGTAAATACATGCCCTGAAAATGTGGAACGTTCACAAGCCCAACTCTCCACTAGCAGTGCAGATCCACTTAGCTGATTTGCACAAAAACACTATTCCTCCATGTTTATCTAGTCCTCAGCCATCAGCAAGCAGAAAAATTAATCTAAAATTGTAATATTAGCACTCAGTTCACTACCAAGAGAGTCATTCAACTTGGACATTTCCAATTTCATTTCTAATATGGATATTTGATTTGCTTTATGTTAGACTGCTTTGATTCATTTTGTTTGTGTGCTAGCAGCAATCACAAGTGGCTTTGAAAGCAACAGTGATATAAGGAAATATAAATGGGATTTGCACACAGTTTGTTTACATTATTTTTCTACACAATAATATGTAGCATTTGGGAACTGCTCATTTTGTATTAATCTTACAGCAACAGGATAACAAGGTGCATCTACCTTAGCACTTTAGTTCAGAACCAGGAGAGACTTGTACGGAAAAGTTCCTGAGTATTCCCCTTTCTCTGCCAAGTTCACATGGCTGAACAATCTCAGAGCATGCAGCCTGGCTGCAACCAAACTGGAAGATACACTCCAGGACGTACTTGACAGTTAATGGCCTTCCACTTCATGGGACCATACTACATTTAGTCCAAAGTGTAACCCCACTCCTTCCTTCCTACTTCTTCAAAACATGCATAATGTAGGTGCTATGTTCTCAGCATCAAACTGCTTTGCTGTAAAGATCTAGTCTGTGGGTCTATATTACTTACTAATAGAGACAGAGATACAACTTTCAGCCAATTTGCCTTTAGCATCTGGCAAATGGGAAGATGAGCAAACAAAATAGCAAAAAAGTCACCAAAATGCTGTAAAATAGATTGAAAAAGAGAGGAAATGTCATCTCCAAAGTGCCATTTACTATGAGACAGGGTTTGGTTTTTTTCCCACTGCACCAGCAGTAGTTTTGCAATTAAGGCATATGCCCTTCTCAGACAGTTATTTAGGGGATTATGAAAAGCATTATTATTGTTGTTGTTGTTAATAGTAATTATTGTTTGGGTTGTTGTTAAAACTCTTTGAACTGCCTGCCAAGTTTGCCTATTGAGGGGGAGGGGTGGAAATAAAAGCATCCTGAAGGTGCAGTTCCTTTGAACCAGTCTCTGGAGCTTTGATTTTGTGGAGAACATACCCTGCCATGTGAACTTACTGAAAAATGATCTCTCATTTTGTGCAAAGTGTGCTCTTAATGCATGATGTTACCTTACTTTACTGTGTTACTCATGCAGAACAACAGACGACAAGGAAATTTGATGGTCTCACCATTTTTAATAGTACTAAGTTTTCATTGACATGAAAACTTAAGCCTCTGTGGGACTGTGAAGCTTTATGGCATTTTTAATAGATGTTGGGGGAAATATTGCCAGAAGTATGTGGCACATATGCAAATAGTGTTGGTGTCAGGCTTTTCTGAACTGGCATCCATTGCAAAATAAGGCTATAGTTTTTCACCAGTAAATAAAATTTTCCCTGCCTTCGAGGCCAACCTACATAGAATAGGCTTTGTCTATGCCTGCAGGTTTGCTTAGATTTGGATCAAGGTGGCAAAGTGTAACAGTCACACAGTCAGATATGTTTTCAGGAGCTCTCAGGAAGTGTTTGGGAATGAGTCATCCAACATGGGCCAAAACCAGTCTAGGGACAGAGAATACATAGTCACACTGCAATATGTGGGAACCATCTCAAACACTGTTTAGTTCACCACTATAGTCATAACTTAAGAGGCTCACTGCCTCTTTGATAAAGTGAAATAATATCTATCATCTTCCAGATTGTACTGTACATAAAACTCTAATAGAAAATGTATAAAAGCATAAAGATAAAAGATATAAAGGTGCCGCAGAATTTAATGAAGTGCTCAAATAACTTACTCAAAGAACATTTTCTTAGCCCCACAGAGGTAATTACAAACCTAATTTAAGCCTCGTAGAGGTCTAAACAACTTACAGTTCTAGACGTTATCTCCTGAGCCAGTTAACACACTTTTGAAAATTTTTCCTGAAGCGCCTAGCTAACAGGGTAGGGAAGGACAGACACTGCATATGTCTATGTGTGTAGGGCCCAATACACATCTAAGAACTTGATCCTAAATGTCATATATACCCAAGAGACTAATGAGACAGCATAATAAGAGGGCGGGTGACACTAATCCCTGAAACATACTTCATTCCACAGCCAAAAATCATCATGATTTCTGAAATGTCTGCTGCATTCTTTGAACAGGTGGAGTTGGTTTGGTTTTGATGAGAAAGCAAATTTCTAGGCAATGCACAATATGACAATTTCCCTACTTCCAGCTGGTCTCACTGGTTATAACAAAAATATGATTCAGAGTAAAAGGTGTTGATTGAGAGTTTCTACTCTAGATTTTCCATTCTCTAGAGTTTCCTGGCTTTCTCAGCTTGCAATTGAGGCTGTAGGGTCAACTGATAGCATGGTGCCAAGTTCTCCTGTGAGATACCAGAAAAAATGATTACTGGTTCAAAACAACCAAAATATGTGGTGGCTGGAGGCGGGCAGGGCAAGCTCTGCCAAGGTGGGACGGTGCAGTGCTGGCACACCCCACCCTGGAGCCTCCAGTCCAGCACAAAATGGCTGTTAGCCACTGGCACAGCAAAACCCCCCCCACCTGGGGGGAGGGCCCCTAGAGGCCAGAGCAGATAAAAGCAACATCACAAAAGGTACACATGCTAATGACACACCGTTTGGATTTTATAGTAGCTGAGATCATGCTGGAATTCAAGCAGTGATTATTAATCTTTCTCTGTTTCCTTTTCTTTCTCTCTCTCTCTCTCTTTCTCTCTCTCTCTTCTCCTGATTTCCTCTGCTCAAAATCTGGGTAACCTAAAGTTGGGTGGGTTAGGGTTTGCTAAGTCAATGCTTTGTGAAATGCTTTATTTCAGTTGAATGTTTGCTTTAAAATTTGCCAAGTACCCTTATTTTCTAAAGTTTGACAGTAAAAGTTGTTTGACCTCCTGATGAAGTTTGTGGAAAAGTGAGTTCTCTGACGTCAGAAACATAGCCCAGATCTTCCCTCAATTTCATTTTGATGATGCAATGCTTATTTATATTAATTTCTGATTCTGGAAATGTAACATCTTTAGAATTGACTGCACGGTCATTAGGGACATGGTTTAGTGTTGGACTTGGTAGTGTTAGGTTTATGGTTGGACTTGATTATCTTAAAGGTCTTTTCCAACCTAAATGATTCTATAATTCTAGGATTTTTCACAAAACTGGTACTTGCATGAGGAATAGGCCAAGCCACGTGAAGGTCAGCCAAGCAAAGAAATCTAGCATACATGTAGGGAATTTAAAAGAGGGCTTTATTCTACAGATCTGATTTGAAGGTGAATGTTGTCCTGAATAATTTTGGAAGAAACAATCTCTGAAACTGTGTCAGCTTCCACATAAAAAAAAAAAGAAAAAAAATACCTCAGAAAAAAAAAGTGCTGACACACTTGATCAGCCTGCTCTTCATTGACAGGGACAAAAAGTATCAGGGAGGGAAGGGACAGCCTTAGCTGATGCATTCTTTTCTGAAAAGCTACTTCTGCTGCGGCTGTTTCCAATACCAGGTCTGTGGCTGGTGGTGACAGTGAAGGTGACTGAGGAGGAGCTAAAAATATGAATGCCCAGGGGAACATGCTAAACACTTGCTCTGACTGTCGCTCCAGGGAAGCTAACATCAGTACTAATTGATCCAAATGCTCATGCTGGAAGTGAATGAGATTGAGAGCTGCACAGGGTGAGGCAAAGCATCCAGTCAGAGCCTGCCAAAAAACAGTTCAACCTTTGTTTTGGGTGTAAAGCATACAGTTGCTTGAGGGGCCAGGATCATGATGGAAGTGAAAATATGGGTTGGGAAAAGAGGGAGGAAGGGTGGAGGCACAGCTCTGGAGACGGTTGCTCACCAGCTAAAGTACAGAAACATCCTGCAGGGACGGAGACTTGCCAGCCAGATTGCATGTGCAGGAGAGGTCCATATAGCCATTTCCCTTCCTTAGGAAGGTGGAAGTTCCATTTTCTTAGGGGAGAAGGAAAAGGCACAGTGTTGCCATAGGGTGACTCCATGGATGGAGGTACCCATGCAGGCAGACAATACGGAAAGGACTAAATCTGAAGAGGCATTTCCAGATGAGAGGTGCTAGATTGTAGCTGCCTTGTCAAGTAACCACTACAACACTCTTATTTAATGTTAATTTGCCCTCATAATCTCCTAGAAGACAAACCTGGGGCTCCTTTCCCAGGGCAGGATCAATTCCCAACATATATTTAAATCCTTTTTAAAAGACTCCATAGAAGTAGATTTTATTTACCTGCACATTCCAATATTTCACTACTCTTGGAGCACATCAGACCTTTACTAATATCTAATCTGAATATCTAACTACAGTTTCATGCCGGTATTTTTCATCCAGCTATGCACAAACAGGAAATTGTTTTTAACAGTTTTAAAATAAATTGATCCTTCTGTTCTTCTTTGGAGGAGCCCTTTTCATGTTTGGAATAAGCCTCCCTTCTGACATGATGGGCTAATGACATTGAAAGTCCAGGCAGAACAGCTTTCATGTAGCTGTACTTGAAAAAACAGAAAGAAAGCACAAGGAATATATCATTATGAAGAACATATATGGTATCCAAACAGACAATCATTTTATGCTCTTTCTGCCTGGATTTGTGAAGGCTCATCCTCCAGGTATTAGAAGAGCAAGGTCATTTTACCAAGTCCAATAGAAGGACTGTGTACTGGAGTATGAAGACTTGTTTGTGATAAGGCAAAAATACTGCTGGCATTTTGTTTACCACAAGTCAATCAGCAGTGACACAGACCTCCCGCTTCACTGAGCAATTGGTGTTAAGACTGCTGAGAGTACAGAGGTGAAGAACTGCAGTCACCAAAAGAGCCTCAGTGGAGACAGAGACCCTTAGGAATCAGAAATGCCCAATTTTGCATATAGCAATAAGTGCCACCTAATACAATTAGCACTTGTTCAAGCCAACCTGGTTCAATATAAACTTTTGCTTTGTGGTAGTGAAGGTGGAAGAAGCTGACTTTCTAATGGAACAGTGGATAAACAAATTCAATCAAAAATTTTGATTGAGTCAAAATTCAAGTTGGCTGTCTCACAGGCTTGGGAAATTCATCACAATCAGCCAATATTTCCCAGGGGCTTCCAAGACAAGGAATGAGTTTTTATGAGTCAATGAACTCAAACCTGCTTTAGAAATAGGTTATGTTTCCATCATTTTTGGAAAGGGTAAAGGAACAAAAACAGCAGAGGGACAATATTCCAAAAAACGATAGAGAAGTGAGATGCAGCTGCCTAAGTAATTCATGGAAGATGAATTAGCATCTAATAAATTCCATTGATAAATTCTTCAGGCATATCATTACAGATAAGACAGAGCTCTTTGCATATTATTAATGTTGGACAAAAATTTCAAATCAGGGTTGGCTGCATCAAAGGCATAACAGGTAAATAGATTTCCATATAATGAATGCATTTCTATTCATTAAATTCTGCAAGTAGAGAAATAATGAGTGGTGGAAGTGCTCATTATCAGATACTGATATTTGTAGGAAACCATCACATTGTGGGAAAAAATATAACCCAAATCAATATTTATGAAGGACTGTTTTTCTATAAATGGAGGAAAACTTTGCTTATTTATCACATGTTCTTTGTTTAATTATCCACTTCTGCATTTTAATCAACACAAATGGACAATGTTGCTAACAACCAAGTAACAAAAGGGCTGTACTCATTATTCCTTTGAGGAACTCACTTCCTTGTTAGACAACTCCAGTTCCCAGTACAACCTATATACATTCTGTCCTGTACTTACTATTTGCTTTGGTTTTCATGAAAATGCTTTTTAGTTCACCCCAAAAAATAAATGCTGAGACATTAAAAAAGGGAGCTTAAAGAGAAGGTTTTGACCAGATCAGGCTTGAAATTTTTACTATTCTTTTCCTAGAAAACGTGTGATAGAACGTGACCTTTAGGTAACTATTGTCACCCAAAGTAAAAACGAGATTATTCAATTAATGCTTTACATAGTACAAATATCTTGGGCCATATCATGGGATTTAAATGCTTATATTCAATACACAGAGATTTAATATTCATGCAAGTAAATCCTGTGGGTGCAGAGTAAAATACAAAGCATGGTACTTAATGAGATTCCCTATCTGAAAAATTGGTTATGGCTAAACCTTCTCTCCTTTACAAGAAATCTAATATTTGATTTAGGTTAATGATGCCTCTTCTCAAATTAATCTTGCATCTTTAATTATTCAAATCTGCAGCATTACTGAAACCATCCTAATTATTCCCATTGCTCAGTGGTATTAGCAAAAATTATGCTTAAATTTAAAATCACTTTAATGGAGGCCATATTATTCTCATGCTCATTTGACTGTTTAAGATTTCACCTCTGAGACAAAAAAGGTTGACTGCAGCCAACATCTCCTTTATTAAAATTATTATCTTTGCATTTTTACCAGTAACTTAATAAGAAGCAAAGTAGACCACTCTTTTTCTGTCTGCTCCCACCTTTCAACTAGCAACTCCCACCCCTCATATTATCTCCTCATTTATTCTTTTTAAAGCTTTATGATACTAATATTCTTATATGATCTGTTCAGTTTATCAGTGGCAAGGTTTTACATTTTCTGGTGAATGCCACTGAGAAATGAAGACTGCTGCTTATTTCAGATACATAAAATTCCATGTGAGACTGAAATATTGAATGATATTTTTTCCACTGTTTCAACATGTCAGAATATATTGGGTAAATATAGGTTCTAAATGCAGTAGAAGGGGAAGAGAGGAAAAAATTTTAGAAAAGTTCTTATTGCTTTGTACTTAATGTATTCATTTTTATCATCTGAAGCATGCTTGAATTTTAAGATGTGAAATCTCCTTTAATTTTGTTTCATTTCAGTATCTTTGTCTCATTTGGGGATCTACTACTGCTTTCAAAAGTCAGGTTCTGTTCTGATTTTCTTTGTATTTTGGAAGTTAGAGCTAACAACTCCCAGTACTGAAGAATTCAAAACTTGACTCCCATCACAGTTAGACTGAAGACCTTCCTATGCAGAAGAAATCAGTCTAACTGTGGTGTTATTCTGGCATTACAGGATAGATGTCCATAACCCTAGGATTTATTTGTTGGGATGAGGATGGACCTGACTATTTATAGGTGAAATACTTATCAGTACAATAAAAAACTAAGCAGTTTCTTCATGAAAGCAAAACATAAAATAGAACATCCTGTTGGCCAGTATGGAGATCATGGCTTCCATTCTAGGTCACAGATTCAAAAGTCAAGCAGGTTTACTGTAGCTGGTCTGGGCTTGCCAATACAGGTAATACAGCTTATACATTGACTGTCTTTTTGAGGACATGATATATGGCTATGTGTCATGGTTTGAGAAGGCCCCCCCCCCGCCCTGGGGGGACTGAAAATGGTTTGCTCCAGAGTGGCTCTTCTGATGCAGAGACAATCGAAAGCTGCAGTTACACCTCTGCAAAATGACATATTTTTATACACCGGAAGAGAAGCTTGGTTGTGCAGTAGGAATTAGAGACCATGAGGTAGAGAGAGAGGGGGCTGTACGGCCCGTGGGGGCCGAGGGCTTTCCCCCTGGCCCTGGCCCAGGGCCAGGCACAGCACTGAAGCCAAGCCAGGCCCCTAGCTGAGACATGATTACGCAGAAAGAATTAGAGGAATGAGGGGTAGCCTAGGGGAAATCCTGAATTTGGGGGGCCCCCTGGGCCCCTGCAATCCTGGCTCAGCAGCGCGGCACCGGGGCCAGGGCTGGAGTGGTTCCTCCCACGTTTTTCCCTCTACTCACAGCAGTGGGGGTGGCGATGTGGCCCAGAGCAGCCAGCTGGGACCAGAGCCAGGCCGGCACGGGCCGGCAGCGGCAGTAGCCATGATCCCCAGTCCGCAGCAGCCGCTAACCCGGGGGAGGCAGCAGTGGCCATGGAGGAGGGGGCGGCCAGGGCTAATCTGGGCCCCTGGCTGGAATATGCAGCAGCCAAAGAGTGAGAGAGGAACTCACCAGGAGTTTCCCGGCCGGCCTCGCCACCTTCCCTCCCTGTGGAGGAGGGGTGGTGCGGCTGGCTGGGCTTTGCAACAGTTACGGAGAGGACCTGTGGTGCCTGAAGCAGCAGCAATGCACCGCAGGAAGCAGAGTGGGCCTGGAGTGGCCCGGATGGTACCAGCGGCCAGTTGGAGCCAGACCGAGAGGCGCAGGGACGCCCTGCAGAGAGAACTTGCAACGGAGCAGGGAGAGAGAGAAGCCAAGCTGGAACATTCTGGGGTAGGACTGAGCCAAAACCCCAGAACACTTTGACCCAGGAAGGAGGGGTGGCCCCAGACTTACAGGGACCTTCAGACTCCGTCTTAAAGAATAAGGCCTCCTACATCCAGCTTCGTGAATGTGAAGATTCCGAAACTCCCGTGGAAGGAAACCTCCATGTGGCAGGGAATAAAGACTTTGAGCTTTAACTACCAGTACTCCGTGGTGAAGTCATGGTGATGACAAGTGTTTCCCTCGAAGCCCATGGTGAACCCTCCGTGGAAGCCAAGTGGTTAGAGGTGGGGTACTGAGACCCCACACCTTATAGAAGAGAGAGAGAGAGAGAAGATTTTTCAGCTACTGCAAATTGGAGCTGTAGCCCTGAGAGTGAAGAAGAAACTTCTCCTCCTGGACTTTATGGGGGGAGAAGAGGTGAATTTTGTAAATACATGGTTTTATCATCATAGGAGAATTAGTTAGGATTGTTGTATATATTATTCTATAGTTTCTATTCTGTTAGTAATAAATTTTCATATTATTCCCCCATGATGAGTCTGTTGCCTGTCTGGAAACTTCTCTCACATTTTAGCAAATTTGGGGGGGGTTGAAAAATTGATGCTGGAGTCAAACTACGACACTATGAGATATTTTAAATGCAAGAGCACATGTCTAGCACCTCAGGACACGAGTTAGAAACTATAATCTTGGAAAGATATGAACTAATGTCTATAACTGCCTGCAAAGCACGAACTGAACAACAATTACTTCTATAGGTCAGTCATTACCAAGCCACAGATTCCTCTCTGCTTTCTTCTTTCTTTCTCCTCTTTCCTACTTCCCAACTGATTCCTCCTTGGACAGCACCCGCTTTTCAGTCTCCTACGTGCTTGACTCACATTTCGAGACATGTCTGTGAAGCCATTTCAACTCCTATGTTCATATGTCCTGTTAATGTCAAGCTGAACTGAAAGAACATGGAGTTTTCCTTCCCCTGGGTTCATTCTCCAGAGAGTAGCCCTAGTGGGAGTGTCAGTTGGAATCATTATAATTGAATTTTCAGTAATTGTATCATTATGTTCATGTCCACAATATCTGGTATTCTGCAAATTAATTTGAAACACATCAGGGTTCAACAAAAGGAGCAATACCCTCCTCTACTTGACTCATCATAACCTCTTTCTTAAAAAGATTAAATCCTTTCTTAAATAGATCAAATCACAATAATAAGTTTCTCAGGGAGCATTGCCTAGAATAATCAGATTTCTCAGAGGAAGATACTTATAATTAAATATATCAGGGCTGGACCTCCATCTGACATTCACAGTTACTAGTTCTGTAGCTGAAATCCATTGGAATCAGGATAATTCAGCAGGTTTCTCAGCTACACAGCAATCTGTTTTTAAAAATATTTCATTTGTCTGGAGCTTTGCTGGAAGGTTTTTCATTTGCATTGTCTGCTTGTTTGTTTTGAAGATAAAATATACCCAGTTGACAAGAAAAAGTTGACAGCTCTGAATTAATTAATTAATCTCACATTAAACATTGCCTGGCATTTGAAAGCTGAGAAAACATGCAGCACTGATGTGAATGAGGAAGTGGTAGTGCTCAGAACACACTTGAGACTGTCAAAAAAAAAAAATCATCATTGCAACTGAAACAGCAGTGCTGCTGCAATAAAGCTAGTCGTATCATCTAACAGTTGGTCCAAAAATGTTTGGAAGAACCCATAAGATCGGACATGAGGTCTTTCCTGGATTATTATCACCTCGGAGTTGGCTACAACCCACTTATTGATCCCTGGATCTCTAACAACATGGTGATGCCTGATCTGACAGGCATTCAAAACTGCCTTTCATATAGTTCTTAAATGTGGACTATTGATTTTATAGACTATAATAACAGTCCTCCCTGTCTTGTCAATGCATATGTATGGGCTTCTAAGAGAATTATTGATCCTTTAAACACTAATAGATCTTGCATGCTTATGAACTCCTTCAAATACACCTATTGACCTGTATGTCTGCACTTTGTATATTTGAATTTTTCTTAGGAAACCCTTAAAACATTAATTATTGACAACTAAATACATCACGGTAGAACCTCTGGAAATCTCAGCCACTTCTGTCAGAACAACTGCCTTGAATGCACGCTGAGAGACTCTCATTTTAAGTCTCGAGTTTCAATTTTTCAGCAGAAATCTCAAGTATAGGACAACTCCTGCCTACTCAAGATTTGTGGACTCCAGGTGATTTAATGCACTGTCACATACAAATGTTTGGTGGAGCTCAGCACACCAAAAATAACTTAGTCATGATCACAGAGAATCACAACTACCAGTTTAATAACAGTAGAAAATGATGTGGCAGTTATCTACACATTCAGGTTAAGGACAAGCATTCAGACATTCAGACTTATTATGGTCATGTTCACCTAGCAGAGAGGTTTAGGTAGGGGTTATCCCTTTCAGGCTCCATGTGGACTCTATTGTGTGTACTGTGTCAGTTGTTTAACCCCGCAGTTGTCTCTGTTGGACCAGTATTTGCAAAGCCTTTCACTCAATGTGTTTTGGCGCAGAAGATTAAAAGAGGAGACTTCTCTGAAAAGTGTTCTTAAGAAAATTAGCATTATTCTACAAGTTGGAAATATTACTTCTTTTTGTTTCGAGTGCTTTCAAGCCTTTTTAGTCCAAATTCTCTTCACATGAATATTACTGGAGTTGTGTAATTTCAGCAGCAGCTCGCAAACCAGTTCTTTATGAATTATTTCTTATGTATTCAAATTCAATGCCAGTTTCAAAAAGACTCAGTTTTTCATATAAAATTCTGAGCGTTAGGTTCCATTTGAATTCCCTTGTCAATATAGATTTTCTGTGGGGAAAAAAAACACATAACCTTTCCTGAAATTCACATGTTTTAAGAAAATATCAACTCTGACAACTTTTTTGTTTAATGAAAAAATCAAAATAAAACCTTTCAATAATGTCTACATTTGTTAAATGTGGTGTTTCACTTTTTGCTTCAAAATGGCTTTTGGGAAATTAAACTGGGTTTATGTAAAAGAACTTTAAAAATACAGAAGTACCGCATGATTAATTTCTGAATGAAACAATTTCAACATTTCTGAATCGCATTGTTTGAAGCCAAAAATTTTTGCGATCTTAATTCATTGGAAAATTCAAATTTGTTTTGTTCTGGTTTTGGACATTTTCCTTCTTTAATGAAACATAAATGTTAGCTATTGCTAATATTTTTGTTAGTACAACACAGATGTATTTACCAATACGCAACACATTGTTCATCCAATGAAGCGTATTTTTCTCACAGTCTCACATCCACAAATGGATGCAACCACGCTGAATATGGCTATTCCCTAATTTTTGCACACATGATCCTCATTTCAGACTCTGTCTTAAAGAATAAGGCCTCCTACATCCAGCTTCGTGAATGTGAAGATTCACCTCAGAACTGAGTCCATGAAGATAGCAGGCTGAGCTGCATTTTGAGAGCTACCTAGCCCATAAAATACAAAACAGTCCTCCAGTCCATTAAATACATGTCCTTTACTCAGGTACACCCAGGGGCAACTTCTGGAACTAGTACACACTGTCCTGACCTCTTACTTGAGACTGAAGGATAAAGCTCTTCCTTTCAAAAAATTAATATTGTGAAAAACACGGTGCAGAAGGAAGCAAAGCTCACTTTTTATTAAGCAGTTGTCAGTATCCTCATTCAGAACATAAGAGTCCTGTGCTTGATTGTTCACTTTATTGCCTGAAGAATTTCAAAATCTCTAAGAACATCTTAAACATTGTACCAACTCCTAGACAGTGCTTCCTAAGGGACAGCCCTGCTCACTTGAATTCCCCAGCAGCACTTGCACCTTGTGCTGACCTCAGAGATTTTCTGGCTAAACTGTGGTAAGTGGTCTCTTTTGGGAGGACTTGTGTCTCTAATGACTTTATCTAACGATTATTTGTTGTAAACTGTATATATTCTTCTTGGGTTAGGGACTGAGGTTAGGTCTCCCATCTCCCACATAAAAGTCCTGTTCCTTAGGGTACTCCAGAAGCTTCACCTTCTGGTTCAGTGATCCTAGATAACCCCTGCCCCCTGCAAATTGAACAGACCAGAAAAAAGTGAGCATCTCTAAACATCCGAAGATACTGGTTAGCCCATTCCCTGGAGAAAGCTGTGGACCTTTAGGAGGAGAAAGACTCATCCCATCTCTCCCCTCTTTGATGTTAAGGATCACACTTAATATTTTATAAAATACAATTGTTCTGTAGAAAAAGGACTTGTTTTGAAGGAAAGCAGCAGCTGCATTTCATGCAAGTCTGAACCCAGGAGATGTATGTGGAAAGCAAACATAAACTGAGTCCTCTATGTGATATGCACAAGAGACCTTGATGTCCTGCCAGATACACGTCCATTAGAATCTTCATGTCAAAAACTGAAGCACCTAAGTCTTCATATTAGAGCAACATTCAAGCCAAAGACTTCAGATTGCAGTTTTAGAGGTATCTAAATCTTCTATATACTTGTTCAAACAGATCAGTGTGTCTTTGCTACCAGAGAAAAAATCTATATTGGAGACAAGTGTTATAAATTATTGTGTCTGTATTCAGTCTTTTCGTTGAGAATTTTTGCCACAACTTAATTGTATTCACTCATTTGACTCTGGTAGATCCTGCAGTATTTGCCAGTAATTTAGGAGTTATCCCCTTCTGACTTCTAAACTCATTTAATTGAAAAAAAATTTTATCCCTTTCAGCTCTTATTAAATGTGAGAAATCTGAGACATTTTTGATCTTCCCAGTAAATATAACTAATTTGTGGTTAAATGCCAAAGCTGTATTATTTAAACATGTGTTATGACACCTTAAATATGCACGGCTTTTTACAGAGAGTAAAGAAACCATATCTGTTCCAAATGGTGTGAAGTCCAGGAACATTGTTCCTTGGATGTACTCCCATATGAATAGCCCTTAGGGTCAAATGAACCTCAGGGATGCACAGAATGCTAGCCACACAAAATAAAGTTACCTGAGAAGCCTTTGGGTTTTGTGTGGTATTTTGTAACTGTTTCCAGCCTGGGATTGAATCCTCTCCTGTGTATGCACAGGGAAGAGGACACCTGGAATCCTTTTTGGTCTGAAGAATCAAACAAAGAAACGCATGCTGAAAAATTTTCCCAGGATGTTCAAACTTCCCACATCCCATGCAATTGGCCACAAGTCTGAGACACGTTGCAGGGGATCCTTCTGGCATTACACTTCCTGAAGTTTGGACACGGGTGAATTAAATACTGCATTTTACCCTGCTTCCTCTGCAAGGAAACACAAAGTGGCCAGAAGGGCATCATTCACCTCTGGTAGGGGCCTGGCCATCTAATGGGGCCATGCACATCCCCAGAAATAGACATGCTTCCAGTCATTCTGTGTCTGCCTGCAATTTTGGGACTCAGCACCTTCTTTTCACCACCTGATCCAAAGCCCTATTGTGAGAGTCCAAACCCCAAGCTCTGAACATTGTTTGGGGAAAAATACTATGAAGTTTGGAACAATCAGAAGGTGCTCCTACGGTGCTAATCCCTAGCACGCTGTCAGAGTTTGCTATGCCAAGAGCTTCCTTCTGCCCTTTATCACTTGTTCATCTCACCTCATTCTGTGGCAAAAGCATCACAGCATATTCTGTGCAAGACAGTGCCTCAGAGAGAAAACAATCTGCATTAGAGCTCTTCGTTTGTAATTTGCAGATGGAAAAACATGGGGCCAAAACTTTTGTGGATTCAAGTTATTATGCCCATATAAAACCCCACCTCCAGCAGCACAGTGTATCAGCAGTAGGGAACTTGTGGGCAAGTCTAGTCCAGTGCACTAACAACTTAGGGAGTCCTGGGGACAAAGGAGCTGTGGCTTCTCTAGCCATCTCCACATCAAATGACATCTGGAAAGTGATGGGAAAAGGCCATGTGTGTAGCAAAGGGGAAAAAAGCAGAAACTGAAGAGATCTTGTAGGAGGCTCCTGCAACATGTTCACAAAGCACTGGGCAGACATTTACATGCCTTAGTACATGAGATCCCAAGTCACTGCTACAGATAACTTATATTTTAATTCAAATGCCTCTGAACTTTTATTTCCTTCTCTGTTACTTTCCAGCATACAGCAGCATACTGTAAATCGCTAATTGTGTATGTATGTAATAAAGATCTGTCTGTAGGGCATTTCTGGGGGATTAATGGCCAGCTGGGATGAAACTGATGGCCTTAGGTGCAGCCAGAGGCTATTGAACACACTTGATCATTCAGCTACTTGAATGCTGCTGAGCATATTGAGTCCATGGGGTAGGACAGATTATCAGATGCTTCCCTCTGTACCAGACAAATCGTTCTGAGTCAACAAAGAGTTGGATCTGATACTTTAAAGAAATGCTACTGCATCTCTCACAGCAGCACTGAAGCTGTGACAGAGCAGAATAAAGATCCACTAAAAATGCCCTGTGCTATACTCATTATTGCTGTAATAAAACTAAAGTGCTGGGTAGGGGAATACCTATAGTAGGGCACAGTTACACTATAGTAAATAAGGAATGACACTGTTAAGACAACACAGTTTCACCACTCTGAGATCAGATTCACCCACTGTTAATTTGCTTGGGTGGTACTTTATTTTCATAATTTGCAGTATGTGTGCCTAGCTGTCACAGTCACAGGTCCTGTTGTCCTGGGATCTGAGAACAGAATGAGAACCTTGTTCTTGCTTGGAGGGTTTACAGGACAATTTTAACAATGCTTTGCTGAACATCTCTAAATAATTAATTCACTGTAATCCGCATTAGCCATTTCAGTTTACCTGAATCATCTTACAGCACTCTACCTAGCTGATAATCATTTACCTTTTAGAGTAAAATGCAACAAGCTGTAACTTTGCTTCATGGAGCTTTTAATAGCTGTAATGTTAAAGAGCTTATTAAAAACAAATTGCCAATAGAAAAATTGTATTCCACACTATCATTTCTGGTAGGGAAAAAAAAACCAAATCAAAAAAAACCCACTATGAAATAGCAATGCATAAAAAAAGGAAGGTTTACTTTCCTAATGCCTGAGTTTAAATAGGAAAAAAGGTCTTATAATTAAACTTTCTTTTTTTTTTCTGGTGGAATATTTAAATCTGAAGTTAGCACAGGAGACAATAAGCTAAATTCTGATCCCAACTGACATCGTTTTAAATTCTGAGCATCTCCAATGAACTCAGTGTAGTCATTCTGGGTTTGCACAGGTGATAATTGGGTCATAATCCGGTCCCTATGTACGTGGGTTTCCTACATGACATTTCAGAAAACTTATAAAAGCTTTTACACAATAAGATTAAAGACCCTGGGGTACCTCTGTTTCATATGTCAAAGCCCAAATTGTTTCTAGGCTCAAAAGTTATCTGGCATAAATTCAGCCTTGGAGGCAACATCTATAGCCACATTATGAAATTTTGTAAATGATGGGGAAGTTAAGGGTGGATAGTGGTTATGTCATTACAAGCAAAGAGAAGGGAAACTGCAGGGTTTTATATGGAATGATTTTAATCATTTTTCAAAAAGACACTACTTTAAACTCATTACTTTTTAAATTCCACTGAATTTTATCATCTGAATGCCAAAGGCATTCTTGCAAACAAAAAATAATAATCACGTCTGGTTTTGCTATATTTGAGCCTTGGTGGAATTATTATCAATTTTAGGATCAGCTTTGCCATAACAACCTAATTCTATGTTTATAGAGCTAGAGGTAGAGTTCCTGCTGTTTGCTGTGGTGCACCCATGGATCTTAGCTCCTTTTATTTCAGCTAAAAATCAAGCTCATAATTGTAAGGGCCTTGCAGTGCCTGTATGTTTGTAGTCAAATATAGAGCTTCAGCCCAGGCCTGAGAACTGTATAAAAAAGGAAGAAAGTATATTTACATTCCTCCATGCTTTACCTGTGAAGGGACCAGTTAGGTCATTGTCTCTGCATCCACACACTGGACCTATCCAGATGAGTTCATCTCATTGCCTTCCTAAAATGGTGCTCTCTCCCCTGGATTTGTTCAAGGTGCCATCATTCAGCAAACTTCTTCAAAGTTTCTGACTAGGTTACGAGCCTCTGTGGCCAAGCAGGCTCTCTATGCTTTGTCCTCACTATAAGCTGTGCCAGATATATCCCCATACAGTCATCCATTTCCTTAGTGTGGGAACTATGAACATCCCTACAACTGTTTTTTTTTCAGGGCTTTTTGCCTCTTTGGGGAGATGTAATAAAGTCAGAGAATTATTCAATTTGTTTTATTTCAAGAGGATCTTTATCATCTCCTCAGAATGGTACTATGTTTGAGGTAAGCAGCTGCTGCTGAGACCTACATTTTGGCTCTCTGACCTGGTGCATACATACTGGAGAAACTGTTAGAGGTTCTATAGCTCCAATCTCTCCTAGAGATTTTATCCTACGGTATTTTAGCATCCTTATCAAAACTTACAAAGTGCAATGGAATTGCACTGCAATGGAATTCTTTCAGAATTTCCTAATGAACCTACACCAGCTGTCTGAATACTACAGAGATTCAAACAAAATTGCAATTTCCCTAGTATATACTGACCTGAACATCATCGTCATCATGGCTAGGCTTCGCTAACGAAGATTTGGGGAGGGCTCTACCCACGTTTGTTACAAGCACGTTGGTGGCTAAAAAGGCCAATACAAGATAGGCAAGTCCAGTTGCAAAAGGCACAGCAGAAAGACTCCTTAGGTGGTATATTCTGCAAGGCACGATTCTTTCTGTGTTGTCTTTTCTCCTCGAGAGTGATCCTGCATGCTTTCTCGAAAGCATCGGCAGCGTTATAGATGGTGTGTCTCCAGAGCTTCCAATTGGAGGCCAGAGTAGACCAGTTATGGTGATCAATAAGGCCAAGGCTGAGGTGTTGTTTCAGGGAGTCCTTGTATCTCCTCTTTGGGGCTCCTCTTTTGCGGCAGCCGGTGGCAAGTTCACCATAAAGCAAGATCTTAGGGAGGCGGTGGTCCTTCATCCTTGAGACGTGCCCTGCCCAACGCAACTGTGTTCTCAGCAACATGACCTCAATACTTGTGACTGCTGCTTGTTCTAGAACAGATGTATTAGTCACATAATCTGACCAGTGGATGTTTAGGATTGTACAGAGGCAGCGTTGATGGAAGCGTTCTAGGAGTGGCAGGTGGTGGCAGTAGATGACCCATGATTCAGATCCGTATAAGAGAGTAGACAGCACTATGGCTCTGTAAACACTGACCTTTGTACTTTTCTTCAAGTGTTTATTTCGCCAAACTCTTTTATGAAGCTTTCCAAAGGCACTATATGCCTTTGCTAACCCGTTGTCTATCTCTCCGTCAATCTTACCATCTGAGGAGATGAGGCTACCTAGGTAATTAAACTGCTGGACTGATTGGCCAGTGGTGATATGGGGATGACGGAAGACTTCCTGACGTGCTGGTTGATAGAGAACTTCTGTCTTCTTCAAGCTGACTTCCAGCCCAAAGAGCTCAGCAGCTTCTGCAAAGCAGGATGTTAAACTCTGCAGAGCTGCTTCTGTGTTGGCGACAAGGGCGGCGTCATCAGCATAGAGCAGCTCCCAGACAAGGTGGTTTAAGGTCTTAGTATGGACCTTCAGTCGCCTTAGGTTGAATAGGCTTCCATCAGTACGGTATCCAATGTAGATACCATCCTGATCCTCGAGGTCTGCCGTGGCCCTTTGGAGCATCATGCTGAAAAAGACTGTGAATGGGGTAGGGGCGAGAACGCAGCCTTGTTTCACACCATTAGTTATTAGAAAGGGTTCAGAAAGTGCATCACAATAACTAACTTGGCCACGCTGATCCTCATGGAGTGAGATGATCATTTTAAGGAACTTGGGGGGACAACCTAAGAATTCCAAAATCTGCCATAGACCTTTTCTGCTCACAGCATTGAAGGCCTTGGTGAGGTCAACAAAGGTTACATAGAGACCTTTGTTCTGTTCCCTACACTTCTCTTGCAGTTGTCTGAGAATAAATATCATGTCTGTGGTACTCCTGTTGGCTCTGAAATCACACTGGCTTTCAGGTAGAATTCCTTCTGCTATAGCAGGTATTAGTCTGTTCAAAAGTATTCTTGCCAGGATTTTGCCAGCAATGGAGAGCAGAGTAATACCACGGTAATTTGAACAGTCTGATTTAATTCCTTTCTTCTTATATAAGGTGATGATGACTGCATCTCGAAGGTCTGATGGTAGTTCACCTAGTTCCCAACAGCGCACCACAAACTCATGAAATTTAGCATGGAGTGCAAGGCCCCCATGTTTCCAGACTTCAGGTGGAATTCCATCAGCCCCAGCTGCCTTGCCAATTTTCACCTGCTGTATGGCCCTGAGGGTTTCTCCTAAAGTGGGGACAATATCCAATTCATTCTTCATCGGTTGTTGTGTGATGGACTGAATAGTTGAGTCTTGAACTACATGGTTAGTACCGAAAAGAGTCTGAAAGTGTTCAGACCATCGATTCAGAATGGAGGTTTTATCTGTTAGAAGCGTTTGACCATCAGCGCTGAGTAGAGGGCTTTGTACCTGGTATGTAGGCCCGTATGCTGTTTACAGGGCCTCATAGAATCCTCTGTGATCACCCGTGTCTGCGCATAATTGTGTTTTTTCAGCTAGATTGATCCACCACTTTTCTGTATGTCACGGAGTTTCTGTTGGAGCTTGCTGCATGCAAGGCAAAAGGCTGCTTTTCTTACGTGACAGGATGGCAGCACAAGGTGTGCTTGGTGGGCGGTTCTCTTCTTCCTCAACAATTCCTGGATCTCTTGATTGTTTTCATAGAACGAGTCCTTGTTCTTCTTGAGGGAGAACCCTAAGGATTCTTCAGCAGGATGCTGTTTTTAATATAGTGCCAAAATGTTCCAGGAGAGGCATCTGTAGAATCTATGGAATGGTTTTCAAGCCTAATTTGAAGATTAGCCTGGAATTTGTTTCTCACTGTGGCTGATTGGAGGTTGTTAACTTGGAGTCTCCTCCTTGGGATACTTCACCTTTTAGGTTTGAATTTAAGATTAAAGTTAAGTTTACAGCGCACAAGTCAATGGTCTGTTTGGCATTCTGCACTAGGCATCACGCAGGTATAGTGGACATCGCAGACATCTCTCCATCACACCAAGACATAATCGATGAGGTGCCAGTGCTTAGGTCTGGGTTGTCTTCAGATTGTTTTTCTGCTGAAAGATAGTATTAGTGATGGTGAGCTGTTGCTCCGCACAGAATTCTAGCAGAAGTCGACCATTATCGTTGCAGCTTCCAACACCATGCTTGCCTAATATTCCTTTCCAGGTATCAAAATTCTTTCCTACTCTGGCATTGAAATCACCAAGGATAATGATCTTATCATCTGCAGAAACCTTTTGGGTAAGGCGGTGCAGGACAGTGTAAAATTTGTCTTTTTCAGCAGGATACTGATCTGATACTGTGTTTTAAATCTAGTCAATGTGGGAAATGGTAATTGAAATCACTATCAATTATTCTGTTTTCAGGCAGCACAAAGGAAAATTATTGTCTATAATAGAATGCAGAACAAATAATGAAAAAAGTACAGGTAGGTGTATTAAGTGATCTCTATATTTTTCTTTTCTCCGGAGAATTGTTACTTGCAAAAGAAAATTTACATTTTTAAACAGTTCTCATGGCTATATTGTGCTTCACCAGCCATCATAGACATGGATCCTCCCTTACCTAGAAAAGTTCTGATCACCAAAAGAAGATGCTCTCATAGGGAAATGAGAATGTAGGAAACGAGATGGTTTTTCCATTGTTGTCCTTCATATGGCACACAAAAAAACCCTTACATTCTGAAGAAAACAAGCATGGAGAATAATTTCTGGTATGTTCTCGTCCACCATGCATACCATGGGCTCTGGGCTTGTCATGTGCAGCCACTTTGCCCCATGACTACTTGGAAGAAATTTGTGGCTGTTCAGAGTTTCATCATCTTCTGCCTAGCAGATACTCTAGTCTCAGAGAAATGCCCTGTGATTTCCCTCAATAAAAGCCAGTGGAAATGCAAGATGAATTCAATCACAGAAGTAAGCTACATGTACAAATTACCTTGATCAGTCAGAATAAAGCTGACAGAGAACTGCTAAAACTTACCTCCTCAAACCAGCAATTAAAGTTTCATTTTGTGCACAAACACACTTATTAAAGTATTATGCAAAATACACACATTTACTGACTATCATCATAGATTATTTTACAAACGGTTAGGTTAAAATAGCCAACATAGACACAAAGAGTGGATTAGTTAATCATATTGTTGATCTTGTATAGATTAATCTCCTGCCATGGTTTTATTTGGAAGTGTAAGGCTAAATTTCTGTATCAAAACTTTAGTTTTCCTAAGCAAAATAATTAGTTGTGAAATATGGAGGACAATCATATCCTTTCCTTTCCTCTACTTTGCATTTGTATCTGACAAAAAAAAAAATGTTTTGTATAAATTTACATATATATTGCATTCATTCAGGAGAAATGTGTAGATTTTCATGAGAAATATATAGCATGTTAAGACAAAAGCTTTAATCAAATGAGATCTGAAATAATATACTCCAGGTCAATGGGAAATTTTGAATACATAAATGGCTGAATCAATTTTAATAATAGAGAAGAGGATGAGGGAATGAATGAAACAAGTGAAAATAAAGAAATAAGGAAATAAAGGAAATAATGAGAAAAAGAGAGAAGTATTTTTTAAAAATCCTTATTTTACACATGACATTACCATGACAAGGTAATTCCATAGCCTTCTACACAGCGTGGATGAACCCAGAGTCATTTTGTTATTGGCTTCCCTCTCTGGGATGGTATGGATCAGGAGGATTACAGAGGGGCCTGGGATTATTACCATTGCTCTCACAAACTATCACCAAAACTAGATGTGTGTTAGTGCTACATGGATGTTCCTCTGCTGATTGGGCAGGTCATTTGAAGGACTGTTCTAGGGCATCCTCAGCTGGTTGTTTCATGTTGCACCATTTGGGATGTGTGGGAGGAAGCAGGTCCAGGTGAGAAGCTCTTACTCAGCCAGAGCAGCCAGAGAAACACAGTCCCTTAGTGGAGCTCTCTCTGTGAAAGAGGAGACCTCAAAGTCCAAATAAGTACAAGCTAAATTAAAATTGACCTCATATTCAATTTGATGATCTTGGTGGAAAAATAGAAAGGTTCTTAATAGGTACAAATTACATTTGGCTGGGTAGCATCTACAAGGGTCTTGGATCTGGCAGAGAAGGGTGAATGGTGTTTTCTTAGTTTGCAACCATCTCTCTGCCTAATATTTTGTGATATTTCCTCTGAAATGCTAACAATTAATACCCAGGGGTTTTTGTTGATTTTTTTTGTTTTGGTTTTTGTTTGTTTGTTTTTTGTTTGGTTGGGTTTTTTTGCTCGGACTTCTGAATCTGTGAAAAAAATGAAACATGAGCCATGAATACAGTCAGAACAGAAACATATGCTGTTTGTGGTTTTTGTTAGCACCCTGATCACTTATTAGGATTTAACACAATTGATGATCTCAGGTTGCATTTCTTAAGACAGTAACTTTTACACTACAGACTACAAGCACTGTCCTGGCAACCTTCCTTCCTTCCTTCCTTCCTTAAAACAGACTCTGTACAAATGCAGTGGGGAAAGCTTTTTGTGTTTATTCTATCAGTCTAAACTGTTTCTCCTTTATTATATATCCCTTTTCCTTCTGCTTTCCTTTTACAACCCCCACTTTCAAGAATTATTTTTAAAATTCAAGGGTTTTTTTGTTTGTTTGGAGGATTTTTTAAGCTATTTCTAATAGATCATATTTGCTTTCCTGGATTGAAATAAAAAAATATAGAGATCAAGAGGTGTCATTCTGCAGCTCGGAGGTATAAATCAGTAATTAAAGCCCACTAGTTTTGAAAGATAGTAAATTATATGAGAAATAAGCACATAAAATGCAGGAAAGGCTTCTTTTCAGAAAGCGTTACCAAATAAAGCAGTAGACTTGCAGAAAAGAAAACATGATTGAGTCATGTTTCTTTTGAGGACAGACAAAATATGTTACCAATTTTTTAGAGTTAGTTTTAGAGTTTTGTTTATGAATGCCATTGTATTTAATTTCCTGCTAATTAAAAATTGTATCGTATATTGAATTTATATTAATAGCACACAGAAAAATAATAAAAGGTAACTAAATTTCATCAAGGAAATAAATGAGAACTTGTAGTCTGGATCATATCACAAACTCCAAAATTTGCTTTGTACAATTAGGGAAGAAATTGTTGCAGGCTTGGCTTTTGAAACCAATGGAGTGCCATGATTTTTTTGTTTTCAGAAAGGTTGATTTTGTATTTAAATGGAAACCACTTCAAACTATCAAGCATTTCAGCGTAAACTGCATTTTCTTCTGAAAAACATTTTACGTCTTATATTTTGAAAATCTCTGTTTGAGAGGTTTACTCTCAGGCACTGCATCTAAAGCCAGCCAGTAACAGAGCAGTACAAAAAAGGGATGGATTCCTGAGAGAAAGCACATTCTTAACCTGTTTGCCTGCTTAATTTGCTCACCTGCAGGTAAACTTGCTCTACAGGCACGCTAACTTGGATGAGTCTAAGCCAGATCTATCCTGAATGCTGAACACCACTTTATCAGAGTGTTCTGCTCAAACTAGTGTGCTCTGTCATGGATCTATGACCTCAGCAGAAAATGACAGCTAGGTCTGTGGGCTCCTTGTGGTAGATGAATGATGTTACTGAAATTCAGTAATCTATTAGAAAAATGAAATATGAATAATTCATATTGCTATTCAACCCTCAGCCCATTACCAATTTGGTATTTTAGCTTTAAAAATGCCTAATGAAGGAAAAGATTAGGAAAATAGTGAATCATTAGCCCTGCTCTGTTGCATAGGGCCTTAGAAGAAGGAAATGTCATTGGCTGTACCTTAATAGAGCAATAACAAAACAATTTTAAATTTTTCCAAAGCTATTTAAAATACATGTTGGTACTTATATAATATTTATTGTTTAGATTTAGCTCTGTAGTAGCACCTGATGAAATTAAAGGTCAGAATCCCAAAGTGCTCTGCATTGTAACAAATATACCATAAGAGACAGTCTTTTCCTCAAATGTCAGTCTAAGTAATCTTGACCAAAAAAAAAAGAGTATAAGGGGGAAAACAGACATTGAAGAGACTCATCCATGCTCATAGAAGTTAGGAGGTCTATGGCAGAACCAAGAGACTCTTCAATCTTCTGGCTGTTAATGCTGCACCTTTTTGAAATTCTTCAAATACTGTTTTGTTTGTTCTTTATAATGTTCTAGGTTTGACTCAAGATTTAAAGAAAAAGCCTTTCCAATAAGAGGGTTAAAGGCAACAGAGTCTCACTGTAACATGGCTCAATCAGCTCCTACTGTTTCCATGGACACACTAGTTAATGTTTGATGTTTTTTGACGGTGTCTTATTAGAAGGTTATTTCAGAGAAAACTGGAAAGGTGACAGGGGAGCAAAACTGGAACTAGAGAAGTACAGGTTCTGTGAAATCCAGTGGAGACTACTGATTTTATATGGGGTATTTATTGCCCAAAGAAAAAGATAGAATTTCTTTTATCTGTTCTAAATATTTTCATCTTTTACCTTTCATCTTTATTTTATTCTGCTGAATTATTTCGTACAAGTGTTTGAGCTCTCATTTAGTTGTGTAAAATGGGATATCTTGTCATCTCATTTTTAATCTCTTTTGATTCTGTAATTTGCAAAGGAGGAAGTAGTAATACCTGAAGTAAGCTCCTGGCAGTGGCTGCAGCCTTTTATGGCCCATGTTCACAGCTATATCCAGTCTCTGATTTCTTCACTGTCATCATTTACAGAATCAAAGGGAGAGTTAGCTTACTTCTGCTCCGTTAAAAAAATCAAAGCAAGTTCATTAAATTATATATACATGTACTTGACAGTTTGTTTTAGATGTTTTACTTTAAAACCCAGTGGAAAGTAGCTTGTTTTGGTATAATTAGCATTTAACTTGCTCCAAAAAAACTAAAAGGATATTGTTTTTTTAAAGTTATTTTTTACATTTCAGACTGCAATGTGGTCTCATTCCCAATATGGTGACAAAAATGAACCTTCCACATCATCTTGCAAAACAAATAAAATCTCACTAACACCTATTTTAATCCTGTAGAGCAAGAGATGATTTATGAGATGTTAAGTCAAGAGCCTTCTAGGGGGACCTAAGAACAGCCTTCCAGTACCTAAAGGGGGCCTACAGGAGAGCTGGAGAGGGACTTTTTACAAGAGCAGGTAATGACAGGACAAGGGGGAATGGCTTTAAATTGAAAATGAGTAGGTTTAAATTGGACATAGGATAAAATTCTTTACTGTGGGAATAGCGAGGCACTGCAACTGGTTGCCTAGAGAAGCTGGGGATGCCCCATCCCTGGCAGTGTTCAAGGCCAGGTCAGATGAGGCTCTGAGCAACCTGGTCTAGTGGAAGGTGTCCCTGCCCAGGGCAGGGGGGTTGGAACCAGATGAACTTTATGGTCCCTTCCAACCCAAACCATTCTATGATTCTATGGTATGATTCTATGACACACAACTCATTGCTCTACTTTGAAGAGCCTTTGAGATAAAAGGAAAAGTGGAAGTAATTGAAGGAGTCAGTATCAAAAAAAATTGTATTTGTATGATAAGATTAAAGATTGAAATTTAGGTATATTTATAGGGCAATGCTATCACAACAATGCCAGATGGGTTATGTTATATTTTGTAATTATTTTTCACAGAGGGTTTTTCTTCCTTCTATTTAAATAGTGAATAACAGTGTTTTTAATACTCTAGCAGCACAGCAATGCATGCCTCCACTTAACAAAAATCAGAAGGTACAGAGGAATGGTGCAGCCTTGCACCATAGATGACACAACATCAATTGCTTCACTTTAGCTCTTTGAATGAAAGCATCAAGTGGGATATGAAGAACTGGGAGACCATGTCCTCACTCAGCAGGAAAGGCCGGTGGGTGACACCTGACTTGTATATTACTGTTGCAGCCACTTTGGGTATAAGCAATATAAGCAGTATCACTCTACTCTAAGAGTTCCATTTTTCTTTGCCCTGCCTTCTTCTCAGCTCTTTCTCCACAGGTGAAGTGGGCTGTTTGGTATTCTCCTTGAACAATTCAGGATGGAAACTTGTTTCTCTGTTGTTTTGAGAGCAGTGGTGAGTTGTTGCAAGAATTCTATCATCAGCCAGGGGAACAAGGAGAAGTAAAAGGTGTTTCCAAGGATGAACCCTGATTCTATATGCTGGACTCACTAGGTCCCTGCAGCCTTGAAATAGCACTCTAAGCATTGAGATGCATACCTTCTCTTCAACATTACCTCTGATTCAAAATAATTTTTGGAGCACTGAACTTCCCCGCCATTGAGGGATATGGGAGTGAGGATCTGTAGTACTGAGCATCCCTTGCCAAGCAGCCAGTGGCAAGGAAGCTCAGGTCTCTGTTGGGAACCTCAGCTATTGAGACAGGCAAGACTAGATGGTGAAATGAGAGACATTGAGTCAATGAAGAGCACAAAGTCATACTAGGTCAGTCATGGCTTCATCCCCCTCCTTCCTCACGAACACAGAAGGTTTGGGCATCCATATAACTCACTAGTTAAAATAACAGTGGTTTAATGGGATAGAGTTTACAGGAAACTGAAATGTGCCTTAATAGGCTGGCTATGTGTGCTCTAGGGACCTTGGATAATTAGGATTTCCTAAGAAAGCAAGACAGCAGAATAATTGCATGATACTTAATGGAACATTTGCCAGCAAGAATTGACCTTGACTTTTCTGGAAACAAATTTTCAGTGCAGTTTCAAAGTGAAACCAAGTCTTTTTGTATTGACTGGGAATATTTGTCAACACTAATTTTAGAAAGGGTAAAATGCTGTATTTCATCTCTTACAAATCTCAAATGCAGAAGATGAAAAATTAAAATCTGAAACAACAAACAGTATGAACAAAGTAGTTAATCTGATCATTTACTGATTTATACACTTTAACTTTTTTTTATTGGAACTCATCAGTAGTTAGAATATTGTCATTTAACAGTGTTGTTTTAAAATAACAAAGAAAAAGACGTTTTTCTGTTGTCACACTGCCTACAATGTCATAGTTATTGCACATAATCAATATTGACCAGTTAAGCAAAAGATTTATTGCATGATAAATTAACATCCTTACCATAGTAACAGTATTTTGCCTATGTCCAAAATACCTGAATTAATTCGTGTCCTTTGGGAAACAACATTTTTTAAATTTACTGTACCTGTTGCTTACAGATTAATAAACATTTCAATAATGTATTTGATTGATGATTGTGATGGATATCATTTTAACCACTGTGATAAATATGAAAGCTAGTCACCATAAAAAAATGAAAATGTAATGAAAGGCAGGGAGGCTTGTAATAAAGGAAGGATAGTAAATGCCAGAAGTGTATTCCTATCAGACATAAATATAGTCATATAAAAGAGCAAAGTTAAATGCTTCAGCATTATTATAATTTCAATTCAGAAAATGAAATGAGATTGCTAACAGCAGCTACTGCTGAAAGGTGGAAGATGGCTAATTAATTTAAACTATCTAACAGTGATCTTAGAAGTTCACCTGGTATCCAGTCTTGTTCCCACTGAAGCCCATAAAAGCAAGATCAAGCTTTGATGGCAGTCCTGATATCAGTATGAAGTTTGCTCTGTTCTAAGGAAACAATTATGAAAGTGTAGTGGTTTGAGCCACCACAGAAACCCAAAATCCAATTTCCAGGCTTCCCCCACCCCTTCCCACAATTTTATCTCAACACCGAAGAGAAACTTTCAGGCAAGAGGCTTCTATAGGGGAAAAGGGGAAGTATATGTACATTTATTTCTATACAAATAAATACTGTACAAGCTAAAAGCAAATATATATAGAATATTACACACTTCTATCAGTCCCTTTGAGCTTCTCCCTCAATTCAGTCCAGGAAAAAACTCTTCAGGCTGATAGGTAACCAGTCTTTCTCTCATGGGAGTGTTCAGAGAACCTGATTCACTCCCCCCACCAACCTCCAGCTGTTTGCTGAAGTCTTTTCTTCCTCACGAAGTCCAAGAAGATAGCTCTGAGTCCTTTCTCCTTGGTTCCGTGCCATCTCTGCTGTGTGATTCTCTCTCTCATACCTCAGTTCTGTGCTGCTGTAGTTTAATTCAGCTTATCACATGTACGCATCTTGGAATCTTCATTCCTCCTCCGAGTTTTCGGGTGTCCTCCGTTTATATCACTGCAAGGACATCCTCCAGGCCTTTCTCTGGTCCGTCTCCAATTTCGCCTGGGGTTATCTCCCTGGCACTGGGCTGCATTCAGCCCATCCACTTTGCTCGGCTCCAATGCCGACCCTCCCCTCCACTTTACAGGGAGAGGTAAAAGAAAAATCCACCTCCACAGTCTAGCTGCAAAGGGGGGGGGGGAGAGGGCTTGGCTGCAAGGCCTGCCTCTCTCCTCTCTCCTCTCTCTCTCTCTCTCTCTCTCTCTCTCTCTCTCTCTCTTTCTCTCTCTCTCTCTCTCCCGCTTACCAGCAGTTTGTGAGTCTCTTCCCTCACAAACACACACTCATTCCAATGCTGCCTCCAACCCTGGCTTAGCCAGAGCTGAGGGCTGCAGGGCCCCCCTTCCCCGGAGGGGAAGAAAGGGGGCCCTGCCACCCCTGGGCCTTCTACACACACACACCCACGCAGCAGCAGACAGACAGACCGATTGCCAACAACTTCCGCCAGTTGTGCATATATGATTTTTCACAGGAGCGAGCAAGACAAGTGGTGATTTGCCCTCCAGGGGAGACTGCCCTGGCACCCAATCACCTCTAGGTCCCCCGGCTCCCAGGGGGGCAATTTTCAAACCATGACTGAAAGTCATAGGAAATGTTAGCCATCTCCAAAGCCTGTGTTTTTCTCATAGCTAGCCTGGGAATGTAGAAATTATTTGCATTACTGCATAGTTAATACTACTATGTAAAAAAACCATTTCCGTCAAAAGTACAAAACTATAGTTATTATAAATGGGATTTTTGACTAATTGAATTTCATCAAATAGCTTTGTTTCCATGGAAATGCATTACTTTTAACAAAATAAAAAGTTCTAAAAGCAGAAAAGCCCTCTCAGACATCCCCGTGTGTCCCAATTCTCCACTAGTCACACAATTCTCATCAAGCTTAATGCAGTTCATCGACAAGACAGACTGCAGTGCCTGTGAGAAACAGAGCAGAGAGCCCAGCCTTAGGGGGTCGTGAGAGGACTGGGTACCTGAGCCACTGCACCAGTAGTTCCCAGGAGACAGTATGGTTGGTTTCACATACAAAAAACAGTTTTCCAGGTCTTAGGTATTGGTGTTGTTGCAATAAAATACTTTTAAAGATGAGATCTAAAAAAAATGGGTAGTCCTAGTAACTGATAATATCGTTTAAAAGCCATACACCCAGCAGGTGACTTAAACCACATGCTTTTTTTTATCTCTGTATCAGCTGTCCCATGCTTGTAGAAAAGTGATTCATTTCCAACCCAGTAGAAATGTGATGATATTGTCCACATAAGTAGCAGAAAGTCATTCATTTCACTGAAGGTAGTTCCATAGCAATGCATTAATCAGTGTTTCTATAGAGTGTTCCATCACCAAAATCAAGTGATGATATGTATAAAAATGAGGAAAAGATTTAACAATACTTTATTCCTCTTTGCAGAAATGACTGTCAAAAATTGTCGTAGTGCTGAATTAGTACTGCAGTATATCATCAGGGATATGAAATATCTTAGCCCTGTAGTTTTTTGTGATTTTGAGGAGAAGAATTTTGCATTTCTAAAAGTTAATTAATTCATTACAGAGAGGAAGTTTGGAAGAAAAAGTTTAAGTGAGTCTACAGCTGGTCCCAGAAATTGGCATAAAGTTAGAAAGAAGCTTCTTTTGAAAAGAAAAATAAGCCAGTATTGTTTCAAAATCATGAGATTCCACTGATTTGTGATAGGTCCACTTTGGTCATACTTGAAAAGGTCAGATAAATATTTAAGGAAAATATTTCAGATGGTCTTTGCAGAATGCTGCCAGTTAGGCCAAATAATAAAAAAAATCTGACACAGCAACCAAAAATCAAAAATGCAGCCAGCCTCCCTGGCATGTTCGCTGAGACAGATGCATTCACAGCAAACGCTGCAAAGATCCACGACTCCTAGCTGTGTCAGAATAAAGTACAGGAATACTGTACTTGGGTACCTGAGCTTCAACGCTTTCCACTTTGAAATCACAAATTGTTAGTCTGAATGCTTTTATTGCTCAAGCTATCAGGTAGGAAGTCAAGTCCCTGGCCATTTAGTACTTCACAAGCCAAAAACACTGTGATCAAGAGAATGTGCAGCTTTAAACACTGAGATTATCACAAAGTAAGCTAAAGTCAAGGATGTTGTACCTGCAGTGGTACTGAAAAATGGCTAAGGTACATAAACCAAATGGAAATGGAAAGAATATGTTGCACACATATAGTCCAATAAGCCAGTGATGATCTCACAATTTCCACACGGTATTCCTTCTAAATTACTATTCATTCTCTTCAAATTTTGCCACTCTTTGCATCCTACAGAGTCTAAAAGAATTATTGGAAGATTTTGCAATAAATATTAAAGGCTGATGAGAATAATGCACATACTAACCAGGAAATAAGTGTGTCACCACTGTAGAAATCATCAATATTCTGCAAGTTGCAGGAGATTTGTTAGAGTATTTTACTGAAGAATATCTCAATACAGAGACACACTTGCAGTAGAGATTCTAATAAAGAGCGAATATTAAACAGAATTAGGCGTATACAAAACACTGAGCACTAAAAATTGTGTCTGCTTTCATAAAGTCATTTATGACCAATGCTGATAGAGCATCTCCCAGGGAAGGTAGCCAGTCATTTCAAAAGCTGTATAAAATAGCAGTCAGAGAGAAGAAAAAAATAAATAAGCTTATGAAATGACAAGCGATGTGCCACTTGCCAGCCTTTGCTGGCTCACAGCATGTACATCACAAGGAGTATACCTCATGTGTAAAAGGACAATACAAATTATATTACAAATACACAAGGTTATATTACAAAACCCCAAAATGAAGTCTACATGAAGCTGGTTTACAAAGCAGTGATACCTGCATATTCTGGCAGTTTCCATCCTCAGCAAGATTTGGAAGTGTTTAACTTCCCTTTAAAAACTGGAAGTTGTTCGCACCCTTCCATCATGGAATAAGTCAGACTCATCCTTCCAAGCAGGGTAGAAGTACTTTATAAAATTGTCCCTCTTGGAGTCTTGACAGTGGAGACAATGGCATTGAACGTAGAGAGCTAATCATGAAGTTCCCACCAGAAATCCTTCACTTATTTTTAGAAACAAATTACTGTGCTGATTTTGTGACTGGGACTTGTGTTTCCTGAATCAAAGTTCTCCACTGGACTTGTTAAAAGCAAAATTACTGTGTATAAATATAGCTAGGAGTCATGCCACTGCAGAAAAACCTGGGAAACACAGGAAGTACTTTTTGTGTATTTATTAAGATTCTGGGTGGATGCATATTACTTCTTGGTAAAATATCAAAAATAGTATTAAGGTGCAAAATGATGATGTAACTCATATGACATCCACATTTTTGAGCAAGACTCTCAGGTCATCTGAGCATCAGCTTCTGAAATACACTTTTTGCTTCCCTCTCTGTGTAGAACAAGGATCCATGAAGGGAGCCTCTGACTTGTATACTTTTTTTTTGCTCGTTTGATGATTTATTGTGGCCAGACAGAAGTAGCTCATTGTGTCATATGCCTCCCCCAAACTATTCTGCAGTTTGGTTTTTTTTTTCCTTTGGCAGTAGAAGTACAGAAAACAGTTCCAGAAATTACATACAGAAAAGGCTAGATAAAGCATTGATTTCTTTTGCTGCTGTTGATGGCCAATACACTGTTTCAAATATGAAAGAAACTATTACAAAAAAATCAAATGAAAAGGAAATGAGAAAATATGAAGAGTGAAGTTTGATGAAAATACAGATGCTACAGTGAAAGGTTTGAAAGAAAATATGATTTTGCAATTACATGCAATTACTTGTGCCTATATACATTAAATTACAAAAGTTGCTATTTTCTTGCAGTTATAAATCAGACAGAACTTATTTATTAGGAATTTTAATTATTCATTTACACACCTTTAGTCACACATAGATTGTATGTTTCTGCTGTACGGCTTTTTGTGATAGATTTTTCATATGAAATAGTCTCTTGGCCATGAACCTAATGGAAAATAAAATATCAATGCCTTCTTAATGTATTCATTCTGCCTTGTAATTGGTATTTACAAGCTAGTGCTTCATTCTCTTTCAGACAAAAAAAAAATATAATGGCAAATATTAAATGCTTCATAATTTGTATGCACCTCTCCTTACCACTGTATTCTTCTCTAGTTTAGAATTTAGCAGTGTGAGCTGTGTGGTAGATGGTTCGGATTGGTTTGCCTTACATTTTTTTCATGGCCTTTTGTTCTTCAGTCACAAATAACTTTTTAGCTTTTTTTTTCATGCTTAAGCAAATATTAACTTGTCAGCTGGTACCTAAATTTCACCAAGCTTTTTCTACTGTGTATAATTTTAAAACTCTTTGATGGCTAAAATGTGTGTCTACTGGAAAATGAATATTACAAACACAGAGTAATGTATTCCAACAGTGAATAATGAATAACTAATAGAAGATATTAAACAAGAAAGATGTCAAAAATGCAGTTTAACTGTCGTTAAAAGATCACACTCTCTTCCCTTCCTCTGTTGCAGACAGTATCCTATAGCCAACAGTAAAACTTGATAATATCATCTTTAGATGTAAAGAGGTGCTACTATTAGTTTCATCTCTTTGAGACAATATTGAAATCCTAATGAATACTAAAGGTTCCTTTGAGTGGTACAGCAATAATCAGATGTATTTGTGACTGAAAATTGCTTACTCTCTGTTTGCACAGATAAAGTAAATTATTCTGATTCTTAAATGACCATTTATTTTATATCTATGTATTCCTATATTCCAGGTACCTAAAAATGTTAAAGATTGTGAAACTAAGAAATCGTCCCTAGAATCTCAGCCCCAAGAGGCTGTAACTACATAGCCTTCCCATGTCTGGGAAGAGGACCACTTCTGAAAAAAATGTCAACTGCGCCTTTGAATCCCTTCTATGGGGTGCTACTTATCTTTGCCCATATCACTGTGACCTTTGGCACAGGAAAAAAATTCTGATTTCTGTGCTTAACAAAGAGCCTCAAGAGCACATTTTGTACCACAGTGAAGAAATGGTGTCATTCCATCACTGGCTCAAAAAGCAGCTGTATGCCATACAGAGGGTTTTTCAGCTTGTTAGAGATTGCAATGGATTCATCCCATGATTCTAGCACTGAGTATTCATCTCTATCAATATTTCTTAAAGGTATCTGTCAAGCTACTAATAATCCAACTACTTTTAATCAAGAAAACAACAGATGATATATTGATGTGTGCCGTAAGGCAGCAGTTAGATCATCTGTGGAGATACAGGGGAATCTGGGCTAAGGTCTGTTCATAGCTTGGTGGGAGAAAAATCTATATCCCCAAAAGATTTCATAGTTAGTGGAATATCAGTTATTCTGGGTGAGGTACCAGCAGATCTGAGCCCTTTGTATGTTGAACAAAAAGATTTATTCAGTTAGAGGCACACAGAAAGAGAACTTTAGAGATGTGCCAAAACTTCATCCATTTTACAGAGCTGGTCTGATCAGCCTTGAGAACAGGTGGCTGAGGGGGGACCTCATCAATGCCTGTAAGTATCAGAAGGGGGGTGTCAAGAGGATTGAGCCAGGCTCTTCGTGGTGGTGCAAACAATAGGATAAGAGGCAAGGGTCAGAAACCAAAGCACAGGAAGTTCCACCTGGATATGAGGAAGAACTTCTTTGCTGAGTCGGTGACTGTGCATTGGAACCAATTGTCCAGAGAGGTTGTGCAGTCTGCCTCACTGAAGATATTCCAGAACCATCTGGACACCATCCTGTGCCATGTGCTCATGACCTCACATGAGCAGGAAGGTTGGACCAGTTAACCCACTGTGGGCCCTTCCAGCTTCACCCATTCCGTGATTCCTGTGGGTTGCTGTTAGGCCTCCTTCCCTGCCCATTTCTAGCCATCCTCCTAGAAACCACAGCTGGGAAAACTTTGTTTTGAAAGACTCAGTAGAAGCTCCTGCTCTCCCCTGCCCTCCCCTGCTCTATCTGTCTGGGGAAAGGATGTCTTAAGGACCTTGTCTTTGCATCTTGTCACAGGTGCACCCTTCTGACAGCCTGGACTAATCTGCTCCAAATTTGTTCTGGGTTGGAACTGCCCTGCCCTGGGACCAGCTCTGTCTGTAAAGGTCCCATTCTTCCTGGTACAATGCCATACCTCAGGACTTCTTTGCCACTTGATATGTTAAATGAAACATATTGCCAGAGATATTACTAAAACTAACAATTACTTCTGTCAACTTGCCCTGTATTTTCAACTATGAGCTTCAACAAAATCTTATTAATAATTAATACCACAGACAAAATAACAGAAATAACTTTAATACATGTTTATACTCCATAGCTTTGAATAATTATCACAGTGAAGCTGTGGAACTCTATAAAAATCTAGTTAAAATAAAAGAAAAAGAGAACTGTATAAGAACTTCAGATTGAGGTCATGTTTCTCATATCAGCCAAAACAGTTCACAGATGTCAGCAATAACCAGAATGCATTTCAGTGGGCCCACCAAAATGAACTGTTTGGTTTGGACAAAGCATCTCTCTGTGAAGCACTGCAATTTAGCAATACTGTTCAGAATAATGATCTGAAAGAAAGTGTTATCTCAATCTCCAGCTGCAGGATAGAAGATTGATGTGAAACAGTTTTACAAATGGAAGTTATTTGAATGAGTGCTACACCACACTCTCCAGACAGCAGTGAAGGTCCACTTGAGCAAGATTTGGACTAGGATCAAATCCTAGTAGAAATCTAGAGGCGATAGTTTGATAGGTGAACAGAGCCTAAAACCTCTGGAAGATGCAGTGAAAATACAGAGGCAATGATTCCATTGCCATGGTATTCCATGGTGATCCATCATGACCTCAATGCTGCCAGGAATAGACAGGACAAGTATTGTCTGTTTAATTTAACACCACCATCTCTAGGGTAGAGGACCTTTAAATTGTGGTCTGAGCATAAGTCTGATGTCTATGTGAGAAGATGAATCAGATCTCTACTATGGTCATACTTCAGCTGTGTTCCCACGAGGACAGCACTATGCAGAGCACACCATCTCCCTCTACATTTGCTGAAGTCATTGACTTGAACTGTGCCCTAGGAAAACGAGGCAAAACCTGTGAGGCTTCTCTCCATGAATCTTATATATGTAAAAAATCACCCAGGAATCCTACTTTTATATGAGTGGACACGTTGAAAACTGTCTTAAGAGACAAAGACCATCGGAGCCTCTTGCTGCCTCATGTAGTCTCAAACACCAGAAAAACCCCAACATTGCTAAGGCTCCTGAAGTCTGACAACATGTCAGTTTAGTTTGAGACAGCTTTTCCTTGATTTATTACACTGCTTTCTGACCCATATGGAGTTCTAAAGGATCAAGAATAGATTCCTCACTAATTCTATCACAGTTTTCAAGCCTCAGGGAAGCATTTCTCCTTCTGAAGTCTCCTTCAAGTCTGCTGTAGAGCTTCCTCAGGAACAAAGCTCACCATTCTTTCTCATTTGCCAATTCTAGTAAGACCATAACCCATGGAAGAAAATAAGGAAGTCTTCTGAAGCTCATCGGTAATTATCATATGAAAATAGAAATTGTCCAATCTAATAAGTTCCAACAATTGTTCATTGATCTGGCAGGGTTTGAGTGTGTATGAAAATTTTGGTGTTTGAAACTTGAAGGTTTTCAGAGCGGTATGTCTCAAGAAATATCAGTTGGGTATATGTATAATTTAATTCAGAACTTCAAAGCTTCTCTATCAGCAGAAACCACTTCAGGAGAGAAGTATTTGTAAGACATTTGAATTATTCCTACAGTACAAATGGACAAAACGAAAACAAGAGGAAAAGGTGAAGTAGAGGAAGAAGGGAACAGGATGATAATAGAAGAGATTAACTAGACGATAATGATGAAAAGCAGATTATAATTTCTGATTATTTCATAACATGTTTTTATATGTATATAGTGCATTACATAAATATAATAATCAATACATTAATACACTGCTGTGATAATTTCTCCTCCTGAATATACTGACTTATGTAAGAATGTTTTAATATGACCGTGTTGCCATTACCTTATTCCCCAAATCACCATTCTGTACACCTGTGGTAGCCTGACATGGGTCTGGTTATCACAATATCTGAAGAAAGGATTATACTTATTCTCTTCATTTTTTGGACTTCTAAAGAGAATCACTAGAAACCAAATCAGGGCAGATAACTTCTGTTTGACTAATTAGAGAACAGATGGGATTAATACGGTTCTGTGTAATACAGAGCTTGCCTTGATATAGAATCTGATCTGTTGCTTAGAGGTGGCTATGAAAGTAAAATGAGTTGCAGGTTAACAGTAAATCAAAAAAAATGTGAAAATAGGGAGATTATCTGCTCTGTGTCTAGAATTGTACCAAAGAGCAGCTACTATAGCTGAGCAAACAGTGTAAAAAATACAACAGTATTTATTTCAACTTGGTTCAAGGTAGCTCACACAGAACATTTTGCATAAGACAAAATCTCTTCTGTCAAAAAGATCATAAAAAGAATGAAAAATAGATTGGTATGAAAGTCATGTAATGAAAGGAAATGGTGTAAAGTGAAAACCATTTTCACTCCTATGACCACTGGAACATAGACATCTTGTAACCAATAGTAACCTGGAAAGAACTGATGTGTTGAATATGTGTTCTGAATATGCAAGGCAGTGAATCAATCAAGCAAAGAATACTTTTTTTTCAAAAGGTATACTGGATATATCAGTGAATTAAACTATATTTTCCTTATGTTGCACTTACAGAAATTCCTTCAGAGAAAAGTATGAGCTTTAATATCATTGCAACTGGTGTTGCAACAGCTAAGACAACAGCGAAAATCCCTGTTGTTTTTTTCCAAACACAGCATCCTTACTTTCTTTTCCAGCTTTCATTGTATGATAATATTTCGAGTTGTTATCAACTCATTTAGTCAAAGAGACGTGATTTCAAGAACCTTTCATCTTGTGCTGCACCACAGGACGTACGCATCCCCAAACCCAGCTCTATAGGAGTTGCATGACCATGGGGAAAAAAGAAGAGAGATCTGTATCTAACAGCTCATGGGCTACATAGAATTAAATACTCCCCTGTTCCTTTTCACACAATTTGTATGTAGAGAAGCAACACAGAAGAAATATTAGCAACCAGTAGAGGTGATTGGAAAGTGTTCCTCCACAGTGAAGAGAATTTTATTATTTCAGTAGTTTTCTCTTTCACATCAGAATTAACATGTCCATAGTTGCCAGAAAACAATGAGATTTATGCTCCTCAGAACACCTGAAACAGCACATTCATTTAGAGTAGGAAAAAGTCAAAACTGAGACACTGGGTTATATCATCCAGAATAGGAATATAAACCCTGCTTTCAGGCATCATAGTTGAGTCTGTTGCCATCAGCCTATGCAAAAAAAAAAAAAAATGGTCTTACTTAACACGAAAATCTTGGCCACAGGAAAGAAATAACTTTTTACCACAAGCGCCAGTAAAAGCAGTCCATGCTACTAGGAGCCTAGGTTTCTATGGGCAGTATATTTAAGCCTCAGCCAGCTCTAGTGCACCAATAATCATTCTGTGCTGGTACAATAACTTGCAGAGGATTATTAAAGCACTGAGCCAGTGCTTTATACAGTTGTGTTTGAAAGGAAAAAAAATGCTATTGCCAGTATAGTTTATTTTATTGGAAAAAATATATAAATTACAGTACAATGCTTCCCTTTCCTGGCACAGGCTGTCTATACAGAAAAAGCATTTGCCACTAGAGCTGCACCAGCTTAGCTACATCAACAAACCTATTGTAATATATAAAATGCCTGAGACAGGCACAATCACTCTGAAAGCTCCTTCTGGGGCAAAGGTAGCCTTCATGGTCTCAATCTGAAATACATTCCTAACTTAATTGCAATTCAGTCTCTATAAAGTAATACATGGCACCACCACAATAGGCAAAATATGTTGAGAATAAAGCAGTCATGGTTACTAAAAAAGCCTGGAATATAAAGTCAAGAACAGGTGAATAAAGTGAACAGTCAAGACGAAATGCTTCATTCAGGTTACTGCCTATGCCTGTTAGTGCATTACTGGTCTTTGCACATGATTTTACCTTGGGAGTCTTTCAGTTAGAAAGCAGGTGGAAATGAAAGAAAAAAATCCTTTAAAAAGCAATTGAGAATGCAGCTTAGAAGACAATATTAATTCAATATTTTCCCCTCCCCTCTGTCTTTGAGTTTCACTGCTTAGTACAACTTCAGATCATAAGAAATTAGACTTTCGTTTAGTTTCCTTTGTCACCTGTCAGAAACAAATACTTCAAGGTCTAATGGAGATGAATAATGGAAATGTCAAGTCTCAGGTATATTCTTAACCAAATGGGTTGACTTCACTTTATTGGAAAACGTGATAAGAGTGTCGTGCAAGTCATTAATAAGTCTCTGGCATATGACCAGTCGTATTTTTCAGGTTTTCATGGAAATGTTTTCAAACATTAAATAAAAGCAGACTCTTAGTAATTTCTGCCTATTGATCCTTCTGTATTTATAACTTCTATTTAAAAAAATATCAGTCAGGAAGTGAGTGAAAACAAAACTAACTGGACTGGGACAACTAATCATACACAATGAGTAACGAACAGTTTAAAAACTCTGCCACTTCTGTGAAAACAGCCTGTACCAGTGGTGAATCAGTAAGAATTACTGTCCATGAGAAGATGCTTTGTTCTCAAAATCCTGCTGAGGGTCAGTGTGTTCCCAAAGTCCAAGATAAAGCAGTTGGGTTTAGAATAGAATGTTCCTTGGCTAAATATTTGTAAACACTTAGGGTCAGATATCATCTGCTTCACTCTAGGCTTGATTACTGAAATCTGTTTCCATAAGGCCCTGAAGAAGGACCAGAACTGTGTAAGCCTTTAAAACATCCCTCATTGCCCATCTATGTCCAGAAAGACCTAAGCTGGAATTTGTGATTCAAGTTCTTTTAAAATTTGGTTTGATGTTTAAATGCTTTTGGAAAACCCCAAGGCACTAACTATGGCCCTGAATAAACTTTTAGGCAATTGTATTGTGTCTGGCTGAGAGGGAGTTCATTTTCCTATAGCAACCCTCACACTACTGTGCTTTGCATTGGTAGCTAGAAAGGTGTTTTGGCTACTGCTGAGCAGAGCTGGCACAGCATCAGCACTCTCTCTTGACATTCCCCTCCATCAAGGGGCTGGGAGGGGACACAAGTTGACCAAAGGGATATTCTATACCATATGATGTCAGTTCAGATATAAAAGCTTAGGAAAGGAGGAGGAAGGGGAAGCATTTGTTATTTACAATATTTGCCTTCAAGAACAACTGCTACATGTGCCGAAGTCCCACTGCTTACTAATGGGAAGTAGAGAATAAACCTTGTTATCTTCCTCTTTGCTGGTGCACACACAAACTTTCACTTTTGCTTTAGTAAACTGCCTTATCTTGAGCTATGAGCCGTTCTCCATTTTATTCTCTCCCCCCTGTCTGACTGGGAAGGAGAGTGATAGAGCAGCTTGGTGGGCACCTGGTGTCCAGCCAAGGTCAACCCACCACAGCAATACAACTTCTGCTGGTTTCCCACTGTCAGAAGGCGTGTGGGGCTATCTTGGATGTGATAAATATAGGGTCATAACAGCAGCCATCCTTTTTCCTCAACAGAGTTGATACACTAGTTGATAGTCCTATGCTTCCCAGAAACACTTTTAAAGGAGGAAATAACTTTCTCTTGTGAAACTATCAGTTGTACTGGTTTGTACTATGAAGTGGGAGAAAGTGTCCTTCCAAGTTCAGTGTGGGAGTCATTCAAAGAAAGGAACCTATAAATGCAATAAATGCATAATAATTATGTGTGAATAAATAAATCAGATTAGTCTAAAATAAATCTTCTCTTTTAAATAAAGTACTTACTTTTTTTAATTACAAAGATCAAATTAAAGAATTTGTAATGAAAGTACTGTCTTGAATCAGAACCATAAATGTCAATGTCGGTAGAAATAACTGTGAAGAGACACATGACAGTACACTCTAGTATCAGAGTTCTAAGAGTGCATCATTTCCTTCTATAAAAAGTTATGATTCACAGCTATGTAAACATGCTTTTCAGAGGAAAGGAAGAATGGTTTCTTCTTCAGGAAGGATATTGAGGTGCTGGAGTAGGTCCAGAGAAGAGCAACAAGGCTGGTGAAGGGACTTGAGCACAAGTCCTATGAGGAGAGGCTGAGGGAGCTGGGGTTGTTCAGCCTGGAGAAGAGGAGGCTCAGGGGAGACCTCGTCACTCTCTACAACTCCCTGAAAGGAGGTTGTAGCCAGGTAGGGGTTGGTCTCTTCTCCCAGGCAACTATCAGTAAAACAAGAGTGCATGATCTTAAGCTGTGCCAGGGGAGGTTTAGGTTAGATATTAGGAAGAAATTCTTTACAAAGAAGGTAATCAGGCATTGGAATGGGCTGCCCAGGGAAGTGGTGAATTCACCATCCCTGGAGGTTTTTAAGATGAGACTGGATGTGGCACTTAGTGCCATGGTCTAGTAACCACAGTGGTGGACTTGATGATCTCAGAGGTCCTTTCCAATCCGGCTGATTCTATGATTCTATGATTTTCAGTTTGTCAGACTGCTCAGGTATAGATCAAAATGAGCCTGCTGAAGCAACAAGAACAACACAAATTTACCTTTATTGGTAACAGTCCACAATATTTATTTTGTTTTCTAAAGAAAAACTGGACTAAAAAAAATTGAGATTTTCAATGTTTTAAATTTTCTGGAGTGTTTCAGGATAAGTTTTGTTTTCCTTTCTTCTGAAAAGAATCACAGATTTGAATGGATATTTGGAGGTCAGTTGGCCTTGACAGTTGCTCAAAGGGCCAACTTTGTTTAGGCTTACATCACTCATCAACAAGAGGAAAAAAGACAAATCTAAAATAAGTTTGAAATCTGACAGGTTGCAATAAAAAATCCCTACAACAAGCAGAAGAACTGATGGGGAAAGTTACAGAGTTAATCCCCAGAGGTAGACAAAGAGTTTATAAACAGCTATAAAATGCACGTATACAAGGTGTGAACTATATTGTAATGATGATATCCTTCTAAAGTGTCATGAAAGACATGTCCAAAGATGTGGTGCAGTATTTCTAGGACTCAGAAAGGTATTTCTGCAAAAAAAGTAGTATACAACAGGGTCATTCAGCAGCTGGGAGGCATTGACATACCACAGTCATTTAATAAGCTTACAACATGTTGTTCCACCTCTAAACCTCAGATTTGTCATCTCATTTAATACAATAGGAGGGTTGGGTTGTTGTCTTATAAAATGGGGAGCAGAACACTTATTCCATTCTTCTAAATGCAAGGTTTTTTTGACTGTCTATGAAATTATTACATTTTGTTCATTTTAAACAATTCACAACAAACAGTGCTCTATGAGGCATCAGGCACTAGAAACCTCCAGTGGCTGCTAAAACCAGCAATCGTAACAAATATATTGGAAGTATGGCTATGCTAGAAACTTGCAAAATTTTGCAAAAGCTACTAAATATTCAGATTCCTTTTTCTTTTTTTTTCTCTTTTAACAGACTTTATTCCTGGTCAAAGCTGAATATAAATCTACAAAACAAGGGAAGGCTGATATTAGAATAGTGTATACGTGTCTGGTAAGTGTTTTAGGTAAAAGATACTAAAAGATGTGGAAAAAGATGGGAGAAAATGCTTGCAAAAAACTATAGGGTTGAACTCAGGTCTGGAATAAAAATACCTTACACTGACAGATTTAGAGCATACAATTTGTTGAGTCTGTCAGAAGAAACAGGAACTGGAACATAATTATAGCATGGAACTGCTTTGACAGGAAGAAAATAAGTACAAACACCTTTATAATCTCCAAAAAAAAGTACACCAACAAACAGCTGTTGTGGGCTGAAGTTAAGCAAATTAACATCTAAAAATCCAGCCTATATTTTTTAATTCACCTTCCAAACGAAAGGAATTGTATTGTGTCTGTCTTATCTGTCTGTCTATCTGTTTGTGCTTGAGTGTCTTGATAAATTGCCACCACATTTGGCACAGAAGTAGATTCATTATCTCAGAAGTCCTGTCTTAGAAATTACTAAGTCTCTGCACGATGCCAGAAAATAAGCAACTAGAACAGAAAGACTGTAGATTCTCCCCAAGGAGGGAAAGACACTCACTCAGCTCCCATCAGACACTAACAAATGCCTACTGGAAGAGTTGCTATCCATAAGCTCTAACTATAAGGAAAAGCTTATACTACAGCTTACATGCTACTAGACACTGAAGAATCTGAATTAGAGTTAAAAGTCCATAGGAACACAAGATGTCATTTCTTCTTGCAGAACTAAAACAGCTAAAAATTAGGATGATTAAACTCTGGAGAAAATTAGGCAGGTAAGAAATGCACCCCCTTAATTTATCAGTATTGCCTATGAGGTCACATCAGGTTAGGTTTTTTATATTTGCAAAGTAAGAGCATTTCTCCTGAACAGTCTCATATCTACACCAAATGGAATATCAAAGGATAGAGAAATGGAAAAAAGAAGCATCACAATTGAAGAGTCATTATGCCGTTTAAAAAGGTATAAGCTGTGCTTCTCTGAAAGGGGCTAGAAAAAATAGGACAATGGGCTATTGCCCATCTCAGTGAGATGTGTAGTCACGCACTGTAGTGCAAGACTGTAGTTAAGCTGTGGCTCATGTACTGCCCTCAGGTTTTCCTATGCACAGTGTATACACACTGCACATGATACACCTGGAAACAGGCAGCATCTGAACTGCAAATGTCTGGCAAAAAAGGTTTGCTGTACTCTTGTGTTCATGATTTAACTACAAATAGAGTCATAAAGGAATAAAAAGCTACTTTGTATAACCAATAGGTCAATGATAGGGGCACTCACCTGAAAGGTGAAGTACATAGCCAAATCTCTGTTGTGTCTGATTTAGAGCAAGGATCTTCACATGGCTTTTGCATCCCACTGAACGGTCCTGACCTGTAAATTTTAAAGACAGATTCACACTTTCCGTGTCTTCTCTCAGGTCAAAATTGTATTTAACTGCAAATTGCATCCAAATGCAATAACATCGGACATGAAGATTGCAAGGGAGATCTTACCCTGGGAAGACAAAGACTTAGTCTCAACTTTCAAATAGATCTCCCACAGCTCAGTTGAACACTTCAGCTGTTGGCTTGAGCAGGCTGCTAGGTGTGGTGTCACTTCTCTATCGCTTATGGAGGGTCTGATCCAGCTCTGAAGATGCCTATCAAATAAGACCTTGCAGATTACGAGACAAGGAGTGTCCAGTTTCAAGATCTTACCAAGATTTGCAGATGTGGATTTGACTGTGTGACTGTTTGCAAACTGCTATCAGGGACAACACTTCACATTCCTGGTTAACTGACAGTAAAGACAAGCCTTTTCAGCAACACAGTGGTGCATAAATATCGTACAAAGGCCAAAAAGCTACAGAGGCTGCCAAAGTTGTGAAACACATGGCATCTCCTCACTTGACACATCCCGAGACATTCTCCAGTATTGCACTGCATCACCTGAAATTTCATGTTAAATTAGTTCTTCCCAGAATACCTGTATTGTTCCTGAGGTATAGCTTTCCAAGAGACAGCTTCCTGATCTATCAGATGCTCTGCATTCGCAGTTGTGAGATTTTTGGCTCACTCTTTGGCTGCACTGAAATATTTCCTGCATGAATAAGCCAAATTTACTAAATATTTGAAAATGCCCTAAGGGAGCATTTAATCCTTATCATTATCTGTCTATAAAGTGTCTCATCCATGCATTGTATCAACTCAGATGATAGGTATATTTTTAAGATGATTGAAGACAGTACAGAACAGCATCCAGTCTCATCTGAATAGCATCACTACCCCTTGAAAACCCTTTGGTTCATGATTCCCTTTGACAGTTGCTTTGTGGAATTTTCTAGTTAGTGAGTTCTTAATCTATTTAATATGTGTATGAGTGACAATTATAATTCACCAATTGTTAAGTTTACCAACCAAACTTACAGTTTTCTCAGAGTGAACTCAGCATCATCATAGTCCTAGATTTTATAAAGATCCCTTACTCATTGTTATTAGAATGAACTGTTAGGTGAATTGATCCAAAAAGTCTTAAGTGGTTAATAGACTTCATTCCAAACACTCACTTGTAACAATAGCAATGAGGTTTCATACCTGTTAACCTTGAAGACCAATGTTTGCTTTACAGCCCCCTTTGTTTATCTTTCAACATTGTTCACTTCCAGTTTCACAGGTCATTCACTGACAAATACCTAGGGAACATTGCTATTGGAGAACTGTAAAATACCGAAGTAAAAAATCTGTGTTGCTAGGAAAAAATGGACATTTTAAGCCTAAAATGTTTTCTGATTTGAAGTAGAGACTATTTAGCTCTACTGTGTGGTCATTTTCCTTTGCCAAAATAGTATTTTAACAAGCTTCTCTCACAAACCATTAGGCTCCCAGATACTAGTTCTAAGTTTTCCACACACCTTGAAATATATGAAGAGAACAAATAGAATATTCATTTTATGCATCATGAGAGCTTGAAAGGAAGCACAGCAGAAAAAACAAAGAAACAGGAAGTGTATTACGAGTGTGGATTATTGTATTTTGCTGGTCCGGGATGTTAGTAGTGCCATCAAACAAAAGTGATTCCATCTAATGGGAGAGTTGCCTGCACACATGTTATAGGGCACATTTAACCAGTTAAGATATAAGGGGCATTATTTTAACAAAACTTTATGGAGATTGCCATTAAAATTGAAAAATAACTATACAAAGAAGAAACAAAAAAAGAAAACTAAAGGTCTTAGATAGCTGCCTCTTTTTTTCCCCAAGTGTTACTTTTTCCCAGATGATTGCCCAAATTAACCCACTTGGCTCACCACAATGAATTTTTCAAAAGGATCAGCTGATATGAGAATGTCAGTACTTTCTCTTCAGTGTTCCTAATGATGTCCAACAAAAAATACTGATGATATTTCCACAGTCACTAACAGCAGCCAGAGGATTCTTGGCAAAGCTTTAAATTATTGACTGAAAAGAGATCAGAAACCATTGTGCAGCACTCAGCAGCAACTGGTTGGAAAGATCTGATAAGTGTCAGTAAGGGTTAGATCAGGTCCAGCTTGCCTTTATAGTGTAATCAAAGTCCTATCTCAAAGTTTTGTCACAGCTCCTATATGAATGACAGCAACAATCTATTTTCATACAGATTTGTAGCAAGATTGCAGCCAAAAGACCAGAGCATTTGGGGCTTTCTTCCTCCTCTGATTGGGAGGTAGCGGTTTGTTTCACAGACTACTGATTTCTTTGCAACAGCAGTTCCATTAATATCTGTCTCTGCTTAAAAGGTTGTGCTTACCCCAGCCAAGAGCAAAATCAAACAGAAAAGGAAATAACACTGAAGATCTATCTGTGTGAATATTCCTCTCTATTTTTTTTTATAATAACAATGAAGAACAGCAGAAGCAATTTTTTCTTGCTATCAGTTTGACCTAATACAAACCAAGTGCTTATGGAAGAAATATAGTATTAGCTATCCAAGCATGCATTCAGCCTAGTTTGTTCGCTCCTGTGCCCTGGAAAAACACAGTGCACAAATGCAAACACAACTGTTTGAGAACTGGAAGTATCTCATGTACACGGATGGGTAGTAGTAACATGGAGAAAAGTATGCTCAAAAATGCATTTAACCTTCTTCTTGTCACCCTTCTCTGGAACACTGGCTTCACAGACGTTTATGACCCTCCCAAAGCAATGCACACAAATACTCGTGGAAGAAGCTTTGGTTGCAAAAATTTTCAAAGAAATGAGAGTCCTAGTACATGGCAATGTGCATCAGGCCTTGCAGCTTTCTGAGACATAAATGTAAGACACACTTACAGAAAATGAAAAGGAGAAAGAAAACACTCAGGTAGGGAAATTAGGATACTGTTTTATTTTCAAAATATAAATAAATTCTCTAATATCACTTTCATAATTTTTTATTGTCCTTGTACATTATCTCCAGTGGCACAAATGAAGTAACTCTAAATTTATAACAGAAGACACATAGCTTTGGCATTGAATTGGAAGCCAATGGAGAATTTCTTTTTATATATTTTCATGGGAGCATTTTCTCATGAGGCATTTATGAATTGATATTGAAATCTATTTGTGGATTTGGGAATCACTTGGCGAGGTAACAGAAGACCTCACTGATAGATCCTATTCTTGGATTACGGTAGTATTACAAAAATATTGTTGACAGAAGATGGTAAATGTCAGTATTCTCTTCAGTGCTTCTTTCTCTCTTGCACACAGAAATTGCCAGCTCTCTTTGTGGCTGCTCCTGTCTCCACAGTTCTTCAAAAGGCAGAGCTAAGGTAGGTAGAGAAAGGACAGGACTGAAGTCATATAAAGCTGCTACTATGTGGTTCCCATGGAACTTTTCCAATGGTGCAATTTGTTGTACTGTCCATTCCAGATATGACCTTGAAGACCTCTTCTTGTGGGATGGTATGAACAGCAGTAAAGAATACTTTCCACAGAGTGTGTGAAAATCCCTTAATTTCCCAATAGAAATTTACACTATCTTTACAGGCAATGGCAAATAGTCTAAGATAATGAAGAATCAGGGTTATTAGATTTCATAATGTCCATTTAGGCATGACTTCTGACCATGTGAGTCTCAGTATAGGGCTTGGTTTGTGACAGGTTTCTGAACTTTTTCTGGACTAATGACATTCTTTAGCACCATTGACCTAAAATGTTAATGGAGTTTTGTAAATTTTTCAAAATAACATTTTTGTATTACTACTATTTATTTTTAAAGTTTTCACAGAAAGAGATGAGTTTTTGTAAAAATCTTTCCCCTTATCTCTGTATGTGAAAGCATTCTCAGACATGATCCTTTTAGTAAATTTTCTATTAACCTATGCAGTCTCATTAGAATGCTTTATACACAGGTCTTGCTTGATTAGTTATATTGCAGCAAGCTGTCTTACCTCTGTGATTAACAAATAAATATTAAACCACCTTAGTCCCAAGGTATGTTACTATATTATTAATGGTTCTTGTTTGCCTGACCTTATAAAAACATAGTTGATTTTGTTGTTCCAAATAAGTATAAATAATTCAAGAAAGTGTTTTTCTAAGCAGGTTATTACCTACAAGGATGTAGCTTTTAAGACAGCCTTTAGTATAAAATATGTATAACTGCCACATATATTATTAACAGGTACCCAAAATTGTTAGCACAGTACCTTATTACCAGAAAAACAAATCAGAATTCTGGTATGGAATACTGCATCAGAAGAGATAGGTGAAAGTAGACAGTTTTTTTCTTAAATGTATCTGCTTTCCATTCATGGGAATTTAAACAAACATCAGTGTAAGGACTTCACGGTATATTGTCTCATTGTTATAAGTTTAGCTATAGCAGGAGAAAATAAGAACTTGTCTCACAGAAAAGGGAACATAAAATCATGCCTCACTGGAAGGGAAAATAAGCATATTTGCCATCAAGAGGACAATCTGCTATTTCATTTCTTTGATGCAGTTCATATTACGATGGTTACAGTGTCAGGATTAATTAGACCAGAGGGTGGTGTAAATGCCAAAAGAAGAAGTTGCTGTACATCTGTTCTAATTTATCTCGTGGATGTTCCTTCAGTGAGTAAGTGAAGAATGTGACTTGGGCCATCTGTGACCCAGTTAGAGAGAGCAGGATGGCCTGTTGCCTTGCGGGTGCCAGGACAGGAGCTTGACAAGAAGGTCAAATAATGGCCTGAAGAGTACTGGGGAATTTTGACTCATATGCAAACCTGTCACTGGAGGTAGGAGAGACTCTCAGGTGACCCCGGTGCCCTTGAAAGGGAACTAAAAACTGGATCTTCTCAGGCAATCCTCTCTAGGTTAATCTTCAGCGTATTAGCAAATGAACAGACACATTGATAAGTGTCCATTTATGGATGCAGAAATAGTGCCAGGAAGAAAGCCACTCAGAATCCCTATGGGAGGAGGAAAACGTGTTCTCTTAAAACATCTTTCAACAGGACTTAAAACACCCAATAGTAAAGAAGAAAAGATGGGAGATGACTCTTTTTAAAGATTCAATGTAAGTTTAATATTGACCTGTACTTTCAGCATAAATTTTATAAAAATGAGATGGGGGTGCTTTGCAACATGATATAATGAACAATGAGCAAAAGCTGTGTGTATTTGATTGGCTGTCTATGAATTTGAAAGAAAAAAGCAGACAAAATGAGTTAGCAGAAATTCCTTATTTGGTTTTCTAATGTTGGGCCATACAGAACTTGGGGAATAATGGTGAGGAAAATAGTAAAATCGTAGTCACCCTGAATATATGTCTTACATTCAGCTGCCTTACAGGTGCCAAAATTCAGTTAAATTGGGCCAGTAAGAATCTTTTTAGATTGTTCTCATCTGGTAATGATTAATAAAAATACTGAGAGTCAAAACAAAAGATATTGGGACAAAACAGAAAAGATTGAAAAACAATGATTTTAAAAAAAACAAACCATGTGAAACTGAGAAATTGTTACATAAACAGGCAACTAGAGATGAGTTTGTAGTAAGCAATAATGGCCGTCAGAAAGTCAGTGCAATTTTCTGTTCAATAAGCTAAAGGATCACATCCCAGGGTTTTCACTTTCCTCCATGTGTTAGGAAAGAATTTAGAAGGTATAATTAACATTTGTGGTTCTACATGGATTAGCTGAAGAGAAAAAAATAGTACAACGATGGAAAGGAATCAACTAATAAGGCTGTAATGCCAATAGGAGAAAGCAAGGTACTAAATTTTGTCAAAAAAACAATTTAAAAAAAAAAGAAAAAAAAGAGAGGGACAGTTTTTAATAAGGTATCCCCATGAATGGGCATAACTACAAAGGAACAAGATTCAAAACACTTAAGGATATGAAAAAAAGGTGGAGAAGAGCATAAATTACATGAAGCAGCAGGAAATTTAAGGATCAGTGTTGTGAAAAAGTGTCCCCCAAGTGGAGCCTGTGAAAGTGAAGAACAGCCTTTTCAGCAACTGCTGAACCATAAAAAGCTCCAAAGAAAGCATTAAAAAGACAGTCTGATGGAGTTAACAAGCTTTCATTATAGGTAGCTAAGCTAAATAATACATAACCAGAGGTCATTTCCACCACTATACTACACTAATTTTCTCTAGATCTTCACTTAATCGAACTAATGAAAAGTTGAAACTTTTATTCAAAAGCACATTGAAACAGATAGACTTAAAATTGTTCCAGGTAGCTGCTGCTTAACTATTAATTTGCTTTACTAGTACTACTGAGCAAAAGGATTAATAAAAGATTCTACTCAAAGAAAAAAAATGGGAACAATCTCTTGAATCTTGTCATAGGCTCAGAGGTAGAAAACAATCCACCCTTTTTTTCATTAAGGTTCCCAATTCACTCGAACCCCAGCAGCTCTGAATAGCTATGTTATAGTTTTATTCTTAATATCTTCCATGCATCAATAGCTATAATGGAGAGAGATTGATAGAAAGTGGAGATTTAGTAGCAACTCAGCAATTAAATTGCACAACTAGTCTTTCTTCTATTGTTTCCCTGTGGATACAATTCTGTTCATTAATCTGCATGTTGATTATAGCCCCCCGTGATATTGATCTACGTTTCGCAGTCCTGTGTTTGCAAGAACATGTAATTGCTACAGGTAGCTACAGTACTGCATACATGTTGGATTATCGCTGAAATATTTACAGCCAGAAAAAGAAATAAAAATATAGTGGTCCTTAAGCTTCTACACTTTTGCCATGGCAATATTTTCTTTTTCTCTCCACTTGCTATTAATAGAAAGAAAAAATAAACAGATTTAGAAAAAAAGGAAAAAAAACCACAACACAAAACGACCCCTTAGAAGCCATTTGTCTCGGAAAATCTCACAAACAATATTCTGTAATTCTTCAGCCAATTTTAGGTCTTTACAGCAACCTTTTCCTCTTGCTTAGATACCTCTGTGTGGACAAGTACAAGAAGGGTATTATTTGCCATTTATTCTCTGAGACATAGTGAAGGCATTTCTCTTCCTTTTGCATTCCAGTTTATTTTTTGTTCATTTAAAGAATCCACTCTCAGATGAAATAGAACATACTGCTTGAATTGAGCAGTTATTCTATCAGCTGTCCTCTCTGTTCATCTATACCACCGGATAAAAGACTAGAGGTAATAGCTCCTGGCTGGAGGTGGCCCTCACATTGTATCTGTAAGATAATCTAAAAAGTGATGTAGAGGGACAAACTGAAGGACAGACATTTTAAAGTGATTATGAAGGTGTTATAGAAGATATGCAGGAAAGGGAAAGATGAATCTTAACATCGAGGCTGCCTGGAAAAAGCATATAATGTAACAGCATATAACAGCAAAAGAAAAGCAGAATTGGGGTAGTCAAGCATGCGCAACTCAAAAGCCCAATTCTGTCCCTTTGAGAGGTGGCCCAGTATGTCAGCAAGTTTCCTCTGGTGAGGCAGAGGAAATACTCCTGGACTATTTTTCTTCCAGATTTCTCTTGTGATGAAAAGGGAATCACTGCAAAGAAGAAAGAAGTGTTGCTGAAAGGAGAACAGAAGGAAGAAAAATGACTGGAGAGAAGGAAGCAACGGATGGGGGAAAAAAAGGAAACTTGAAATAAATAGAAGCAAAGCACAAAAAACAGAGGAGGGAAAGTAACAACCAGAACAAGGAAAGGTTTTCTGTAATATCTGTCTTTAAGAATGAAGGGCAAACCCGACACAGTACAAAACCAGTTGGATTATCAGTAGGATAGCTATCTATGGTAAGGTACTAGCCCAGTCCTGAAACATTCATACATTTACGTTTTCTTCTGCCCTGAATCAGGAATAAACTGAAAAATCTCTTTTATTTTAATTATTTTTGAGAATTGCTAATAATACTGATACAGGCAATAACCACTAAGTTACAGTGCAGGTGTGAAAATTTGGGGGTTGGCATTCTTGGTTCTACTGGTTTTGTGCAGAGATTTGTACAAGGCTGTCATATATTTATGTGAGTGCCCTATAAGTATAATTCACATACTATGAGATCCTTATGTGAATCTCTTTCAGGGTGATTATTTGCAAAGATTATTCAATATCTTCTTTTGGTGCTATTCCATTTTATATGGATCTAAATTATTTAAAATATGCACTGAGTCAAGAGCTATGTGAAAGCTCTGCTTCACTAGCAATGAAGCTAATAGCTGAGGTGGTTTAAGACCATCTTAATCACTGCTTAACTCAACACTTCATCGGGGATTACAAATCAGGCTTGATTAAACTGAACCCATACTTTGGCCACTGGAGTTCATAGCTTGATGTCTTAATACCAGCAGCCTTTGGCAGAGAGAGAGAACAGGTAACTGTGGGCAGCAGCTTTCTAAGCTGCCAGAGCTGGATCCATCAGAAATTTTCTACCTGAGCATTAATTTTCAACCTGACAGTACTGCCACCCACCTGAGAAGGGACAGTCCCAAATTATATCACTTCCAGAGTTAAAGAGAACAGATATTTACCCCTTGCCTTGCTCAGAAAAACGTCCTATATTTATCAGGAGCTGGTTCTTGTTTTCACTAGCACTTCCTGGGGATTATTGAAAATTTTCCCAGAAAAAGCAGTTTGTTGAAACAGATAAAAATCCGTGGTGTGTTTACACTTCACTGAAGCAGTGTGTCTTGTTTTCTGCTTTCTGCCCAGCTCCCAGAGCATACAGACACCTTGAGCACAACAACAGACAGCTCTAAATGAGCTGGAGATTTTCTATGACAATATTTTTGTTATTAAATGTCTCTCTGTATTTATTTTTTCATTCACTGACTCTCTGATTCATTGCCAGTGATTCTCTGCCAGTGGAAACATCCACCACAGTGCATTGCTAACAGCACTCTGGCTTTAAACTCCAGCCAGACTCCACAGAGCTTAGCCGGCAGGAGCTGCCTGGAAAGTGCACAGGGTTTAGGGTCAGCATGGCTTCTGGGTGCAGCAAGGGCCGTGGCTGGTAGCACCAGAGAGCCAGACCCTGCAGGTGCTCTTTGGTGACAGGAACTGCCAGGGCTTTCACCCACCACTAATGAGCTTCTTCAATTCACACGTAGTTTTAGCTCTCTCCCACTAATTGCATTTTTTTCTCTTTCTAGATATGGTAATTTCCTGAGTTTTCAGCTTCTGTTCTGCATTTGGTTTAACAACTTCTTGTTCCTGCTAATTTTCCTCTGTTTTATTTCAAATCTTCATGACATTTTCCTCAGAGGTCATTTCTTCCTGATGTTTTATATTCAGGCATTCTCATTTGTTGGCCTAATGTTTGTTTCACGAGTCACCACTTGCATTATGATTTCTCTGTTATTGCCTGCATTTTTTTACTGTTATTGCCATTTCCATCAGCCTGACCTTACTCTCTGGGCTGCTGATCTCAGCCTCTAGAGCAGTACTTCCTCTTGACTTTGATCCTAAATTACTTCTTTTGTGTGAGGATCATTCAAGTGGCATTTGGAATTTAGATTTCCTGAGCTTGAAGTTGCAAGAGTAGTTCTTGAGAAAAAAAAGGCCACCCGAATCTGATTAAAGCCAAAAGGGTTGGACAAGCATGCTGCAATTTGTTCCTACATGAATCAGCCGGACAAAGCCATCCTTGCTCCCCCAGCTTCACAGAAGTGCCATGCCATTTTAGCACTGCTGGCAAGCCTCTGACTCCCACTTCCAGTGGCAAACTGCAGGATTAGACACCGTGCAGGGTCAGGATGGTTGACAGAGTATGGCCTGCTGTACACAAAAACATGCACTGTTTTACCTTGGCTACCTCCTTGCTCCTGACAGATGCAGCTTCCACTTCTCTACATTTAATCTTAGCTGTGCTCTGTGTTTTGTCATACAGCCTCTCTATGAATATGCACTTTATCTATCCTTTTATTTTTTATTTTAAATCCTTTTAAAAAACCCCAGCCAGCCTCACACCCGGAAGGTTGATTCACCATCTGTTCGAAGTGAAAAACATCAGGGTAAATAAAATTTGGTAAGGAGGCTTACGGTAAACAGGCCAAATCTTTCTAAAATGTTGGAGGTGATAACGCATCTTAATCATCCAGTTTTCTTTTATTGATCACAGCCATTTGCTTTGAAGGTTTAGTCAGTCCATAATTTTGAAACCTTTGTTCCTTTTCAGCTTAGACTACAGAAGATGTGAGTATGACTGAGAGACTTGAAGAGGGGGGAAGGAGAGTTAACAAGTTGAAGGCATGAGCTTTACATAAAAGCTAGTGTTACATATTTTTCCACATCAAAACACAAGGAATGGGCACTGAAATAACCTAAATATCTTTTTTATAAATAGGTGCCTTAGGGCTAGTGGATTTTAATCCCAGATGTGTGCTGCACATGGGTTGTCTTACCCCAGAAAATCTGACGCTCCTAATGCTTGCACATGTAAGGGCTAATTTTTATGCATTTTTCTGGGGTAGAGAAGTGTCTGGAGTTTTGAAACTAGACCTTAATTTGCAGACTAAAAAAACCAAATCTCAATTTGCCCAGAGTTGTCTTTCCCTTGTTTCCATTTTAAGGGGAGTTTCAGCCCAGAATTTAGAGGATTAAGTTCATCCCTTAATTATTGCAAGTGACCAGGCATTTATCTTCCAGTCTCTAACATATTGAAAATGATGCAATTTACTTGAGAATTTTAAAAAAGAAATCAATATGTTCCCAAGATAAACATACTGTCTCCTTCCTCACACTAGGGAAGCCAGTCAGGGGAAGTTAATTGCCTAGACCCGTCAGTGCGGAGAACAGCATTAATAAATGGGGTGTACTGGCTTGTATAAAGGACAGATGTGAGTTTTCTGCTCCACTGTACGATGAATTAATTCTCTCTCTTTTCTACTTTTTCTCAATCTATATATCATAGTGACCACCGAAGAGCTGCATTTACAGTCATTTTGGCAATGAGTTGCCAGAGAAAAATCCTGGCCACATCTTGTGCTGCATGTCTCCATCCTTATTCCTCAGACTTCATCCTCCTGTTTGATCAGTCTGGAAAAATGCTCAAGCATGAGACATAAATAATGTCTAATCTGAAGATGGGAATAGCTGAGCTGTCTGTCATTTACAGATACATTCTCTTTCACCTTCTCTCCCCTCTGTATTATTACTTAACCATGGGGACTACAGTTTCTGATTCTGTTGTCATCCCCACCAAAAAGCTTGCTGCAGAGAAAAGGTAGGATCCAGAAAAGAGTCCAGATGCAGTTTGGCAAGTCAGCTGGTGCTTCAGGCAACAGCAACTTGGCAAAGGGACTGCATCACTGTCAGCTCTAGTCAAACATGGAGCCATTCAGGACCACTGGCTTTTCACTTGGCTAAGGAAGGGCAAAACAGCACTCATGGCTCTCTGGCTCCCTGGTTTCTGCCCACCAGAGCTTGCACTGTCAAAGATTAGGGCAATTGAGCTTGTCCAGGGGGAAGGAGAGAGCTGGCATGCCTACCAGAGTTGCAAGGCTACTGTGGTAACCCTTCAGATAGCTCTCCTCTTTGTAGACACACTGCAGGCCAATAAAGCTACACATAATTGTGGACAGGAAAGGTATTAACTCAGAACATACTGATTATTTGGTGAGAATTTTCTGAACGGATGTCGTCAGCCGAAGGGGAGCATGGAAGAAGGCAAACTTTATCATATGGACAGGGGAGTTTAGGAGAACCTACCAAAGGAGTTGCTGTGCAGTAGCTATGTAATGTACAGTACTTTTATTCCCAAAGCCAAAGTGATTATCAGGTCCATTACCATTTTAGGGTTCGAACTTCTTCTTTTAGAACTCTTTCATCATTTTAAAAGGCATGACTATAAAATATTACCCTCTCCCTGCTTGTTTCACAGGTTCCATAGCAAAGTAGCCAGACACTATCAAAATATGCTGTTCTAGTAAAATGTAGTTTTATCAGAAAAAAAAGAATTTGTCTAAAATTATAGGAACCTCTCAGTCTGATATGCAGAGGATTTGTGCAGGCTTGGGATTTATGCAAGCACAAATCACATATCATGAGTCATATATACACATATACATATACACACACTCTATAGTATTTTTAAAAAGTCACTGTTTTAACATGTCCTTTTAAAGTTTCTGCTCACTCAGGAAAACATGTACCATTCACATTGATTTATTTGTTATTCTGCTCTAATCCACTGCTCCTCACACACTTGCCATGGTATGTCTGTGTGATCCTGCTACATGTCTGCAGGCTAGATAAGTTGTACAGTATATGTCTTGAGGCATTTACACCACATCACTCTTTCCAGATAATTCAGAATCTACTCTAAAGTCCAGCAAAATAAGTGGAACTCTTGGCAATTATTTTAGTGAAGTCTGGAAGAGGTAATAAGTACAAAGACTCTTTAAAAGATATATTTACAAAGAAATTGCTGAATATATCCATTATACTGTTTGAAGACTAGTCAGTGAAAACATGAAAAAGTCTGTGTCAGAAACACTTGGAAATCTTTTAAAAATTACATTGGTCTTTCTCATGTACTTGTCTATTGCAACACACATAGTTTATTTAAAATTAACCCTCCTCTCATTGCCTCACCTCCTCCTCTCTGCCCCTACCAGTGCTGAAACACTCACGCTAAGGTTTTCTGATGTGAGAGGGCTCAAACTCGCACCTCCCAAAGGTATCAAATTAAAGAGCTGTGGTCACAATTTCTCATTCTACAGAGGAAACATGAACATATCTCAAAGACCATCCTTTTTACCCTCTCATTAACACACAAAGAAATACATACTCACACTGGCATGTATTTCATTACAAACATTGGCCAATTTGTGTTGCTTTCTTTCCCTTTCACATTTCCTTTGGGAAAGTCACTGTCTTAATCTATGTATTTTTATATCCAGTGGGGTTTTTTTATTTAAGATGAGATTGAGTTCATCTTCTGCATAAACATTTTATTTACAGTGTTTTCTCTCTTAGGAAATTATATTAAATTTGAACTCTATAGCTGATAAGCCGTTATACACTGTAGAGTACTTGCTTGACATACACATGCACACACTTGTACATATACAAGGAGATTTTAGCTTTGCTACATATTGGTAGGAAAGAAGTAAATATTGACATTCTAGTAATTTCCCAAAGTCTCCAGTGAGGACTGGCAAGCTGTTGTGACTTGCACTGGACAGAAAAGAAAATTTAGTTGCATCATATAGAAGCGAAACAGTAGTTATCTCCCAACCCTAGGCAATATGTGCACAATAACTGGGCAAATACATCAGTGGGCTTTGTCATGTTTAATGGTACAATTACATCCCGTATTCCTAGAATGCATAGAATTATTAGATTATATTTAAAAAAAATAAACAAAAAAACAACCAAAAACTAGAAAGCCCCTCTTGCCAAAACCTGTAGCATATTGTCTGCAGTATGTCAATCTTTTCCCAAATAAGTAGATGGACTCTTTATAAAATAATTTTGCTTAATTCTAATGCTATGGAAAAGATCATACCTTCTTGCTGTGCCATCCTGCTCAAAATCAAAGCAAAAATTCATCCCATTTATCTTACTCTGATGATATCATTTGTCATTACAGCTCTACCTGTCTGTTGTCCTTCTGAACCATCCATTTTAATTGTTATAATAATTATCAGCCTTTTTATGCATTTTAGTTCTTGCCAAAAATTACAGAGCTATCAGACAATTTAGCTCCTTCCCAGGCCCAGCTCTCCTGATCTTACACAAATTGTAGCTCTGTGCCTTAGGTCATTCTTCAGCTCTCTTTTGAAGTGAAGTGACTCAGGAACAGGAGCCAGGTTGGAGTATAGCCCATAGTTCATAAGCACAGTCAGCCAGCTTTGGCTATCTCAGCCCTAAAAAAATAGCCCAAAAGGCCTTGTACCCCTCCAACTCCATCCTGCATCTCCCTGCCATGCCCTAGGGCCCATAGAACACTAACCACAGAAGAGAAAATGAGAGTAGCCTGGCAGTCCAGAACAAAACCTTGCATTATTCCAGATATTTTCCTTGAACAAAAGAAAATTAACAAAGAAAGCAAGCAGTTATTTCCTGGAACCATAATCATGCTACCCAGAGCCCAGAGGAGACATGAACCCAGTCTGTAGAACAATGAGAATGAATATAAAAGTAGGTATGATTTGGCCTGGGAGCTAGGCACGATTCCCTGCAGCAAATGCTTTTAGCAGTGTGGATGCAGCCTAGAGGTAGAAGATGTCTATCTTCTACCTCCATCTAAGATGTGAAGGTTTCTTGGAAACCAGACTGAACTGTCAATGGAGTTGTCTCCCACAAAGGAATTTTAAGACAACCACAGAAGAAAGGTGTGGATTTTCTGCAAGGCCCTCAAATACCAGTAGCTTCAGAAACTGACTTATCACCCTCAGAGGTAAGATCTTTGGTAACATGAATAGCAGTCATGGAAAAGTTACTTTGGACCTTGACATCATTTATTTCCTCCTGAATCCTTTACTGAGAAAGCTCCGAAGGCAGTCAGGATCTTGCTTCCTCTGTGCCATCATCCAGGGAAGTATCAATCATGGAGATTGCTCCTGGTGGTGAGCAAGAGCACTGTCTTGTCCAGAGAGAGTGAAGGAGCAAATCCAGAGTGAATTGTGGAGGTAGTTTTTGATTGTGTATATTACTGTTCCTTGAAGATTCAGTACAGAGACAATCTCATGTCTAACCATACAAAAATAAAGACAAACACCATTTAAGTTACTACTTGAAATGACCAGCAGTTAAAAAAAGGTCATTGACATTTTGCATTCTCATTTCAGGTGCTTAACTGGGAGAAAATGGAACTTAGGGTTTACTTTGAAAATTGTGAATAATAAAAAATTTGAGTAATTAAATTGTCAGGTTAATCAACAATATTGCAGTAGTTTGAACATAAATGTGTTCTTTCTGCCCTCTGTAATGTTTCCATACTGGTTTAATATCACCGGGTTTCAAAAGATTTTGTATATATAAATGGTGGCATAGACATAAAAATCATGAAGTCCGTTATCTTTACAAATAATGCCCATATAAAACCTATTTATGACTCATCAAAGTAAGATTTGATAATATCCTGAACACTTTCCATATTGTGATTGGTATTCATCTCCCCTCACATACTTGTATCTAGTCTTTTTGCACAAGCAACATATGCAATATATGACCTGACCTAATTTAGATATCCATATTACAATGACATGAACAACACCATGTTTTCCTCCTTTATCTATGAAAAGACTGGATGACTAATTGAGGTATACTTTTCTTATTGTCCCTGTTTGTGTAGTATTAAACTCTAAGTGCCCTAAACAGCTGCATAATGCACAGTCATAACAAAAAATCAAAGTTTAAATTTCGTCTTTATATAACAATAAAATCAGTTTTGAGGGAGTTATGTCATTATCAGTTTTAGGGGGATTATGTGTTACTTGCAATTTATAGATTTAGATCCTTTAAATTGTGTTATTCTTGTTTTGGTAAGTATGAATAAGATCAGTAACAGAATGGTTTTGTACTCTAATATCGTAGGTAATATTTTTGTGCCTTTTAGGACTTTACTTTTTCAAAGCATTTGAATATATAAGCAACCTATGATGACAGCCCTGAGCGTATCTTTGAAGAGAATTTCCCATCATTCACCCAAACCTTATTGCTCTTTGATTCACATCAGGGTTTAATACAGTAAAGCTTGCAACAGATTCCTTCTGGAGGAAACTGAGCCAGAAGATGCACTCCAGCAGCTAACAGGCATTTAGTCCATGGGAGCAGACCTGAGCTACTCTGAAACAAAATTCCTGGTATTAGGTCCAGTTTCTCTGTATAGAGCAGCTGCTCCTGACACACAAACGTGCGCACACACACACACAAGCACATATACAACACTACTTGTCAGTCTTAGCCAGTGACTCACTGTGTCACATTTTAACACTATACACTTCATGTAATGTAATTCTTAACCAAATAATTCTTCTTCTTTGTTTATGTCCATGCGATTAACAACTCTGGCAATTCCTGAAGAAGTGGCATTGCAGTTTTGCTTTACCATAAGTAATTTCCTTCAGTGTAGAGGGACAAAATATATGGACAGCAATCTTTTTGTGAGCCAAGGTGTCAGAATGCAACCTTCAGTTTCCTTTGGTTCAAGTGCTTTTTACCACTTGTATGGCAAAATAATTCATTTTATTAGGAAAACACGATGTTAAGTATTTGTAATGCATTCACACCTCAACCTGAACTTCTGAAACACTTTGCTTCCTTTCCCTCAATTATCCTATCAGTAGTAGAATATATTGCCACTGCTGCGGACTGTGCTTATACGCTCTCCTGTCAGGACTCAGATCACTCAAAATGTGGCACACTGCAGCACAAATTCTGTCTCTCCTTAAAGTAGTTGATCCCTAAAATCTGATTCTACCAGCTGACACCCTTCTCTCTGATGGTATCCATTGTTAATGCAATGGAAAAAATGTGCAGTGCTGTATTTTGACAATATATAGGTACAATCATTCCCCAAATGCCTTCCTTTGGCACTTCAGGCTGTAATTTATCTCATTTGGTTTCTTCTGCACCATATCATGAAGAGTGTGGAATTTCATTCATGAGTTTCAGCATGGTAGCATTTTGTTGCAGACAAGCTTGACAAAGGCTGTTATTACTTTTAGCTTAATTAGACTATTAATATGATTCTTGTGCAGTATTTCAATCACTCATTATTTTGTGTGATTGTTTTCTTTGATTGATTAAATCTCTAGTAATCAAAAATGTTGTATTTTAAGCCTACCACTTATTTTGACTACAATTCATTGTTAGGACTGATCGTTTAATAAATATCTATTGAGCAAGCTGCTCAGAATTCATGAAGTTAGATGGTAGTAGTTTTGTGTAACTCTCCTTCCAGGGAATAAAGAGAAATTTGCAATTAATTTCATGGGAAAAGAAGTAGGACAATGCCTAACAAGCTCTTTTGAATATCATGACTGTTTTGCCCAACAAAATGCAAGCAGAGAGCAATCCCTTTGAAAACTGTTCTCTTAGAGTCCCAGAATTATATGCACAAAGAAAGAAGAAAGAATACATTGAGGATCCCGAGGAAAGAACTCTGTAAGATCTACTCTTGGAGTGCCTGAAATGTATAATAAAAATGTGTCCATAGGCTCTGTAAAATCAACTTGTTTAATTACACTAATAATTGGAAGTAAAAGTTATAATGCCGAAGTGCTGCAGGGCTCGAGATTTCTTTTCATAAAAGTCCTTCTCTAGGGAAGAAGAATATAATTAAAACCTTTGTTTTTACAGAAAGTGTGGAGATCCAAAGAAAAATGGGAGTTTGAAGGAAAGCCATTATTCTTGATCAAAGTTATTTGATAGAAAATGGCAGTCTTCCTTTGCTAAATGTGCCTGCTTACAATGTAAGAAAAATGACTGTATTAACTTTTACTTTGCCATCTTGGTGTAGAAGACAATTGTTGTCTGTGTTGCTTATGATTAAATATTCTGAAATACTACTCTTGGAGGCAGATAACATTCTTTTGGTAAATTGGTTCTGTCTGGTAATGCCAGTCACTGGGAACATTTTAACAACTGCAGTCACAATATCACTGTTATTTCAAGATGCAATAAGTCATCATCCATGATGACATCTACTGTCCTTTGGGTAGGTTGGACTTGAACCCACGGCCTTCACCAGGTGTTAGTTAATGTAGGCTATAAACATCCAATGGGCTCAGTTGGTCTTTCAAAAGGAAAATGTGAACTAGGGCTTTTCTGCCCTTCACAAAATGTGAAAAAGTGTCCTTGAAGATTACCCCCAAGACAAACATATCTTTGAATTTGGCCTTAAACAGAAGTGGAATTCATTGAAATGATAATATTAGCATGTGAGTCCTCAAGGAGAGTAATTTCAGAATCACAGAATATTCTGAGTTGGAAAGGACTCACGAGGACCTTCAAGTCCAACTCTTAAGTGAATGGCCCGTAGAGGGATTGAACCCACAACCTTGACATTATTAGCATCAATTTCTAACCACAAGTCTTCTACAGAGACTCTGGAACAAGAAAGATTCAATTAAGAACTTGAAAATTACTATAGTATGAAGTTCACAGAATCACAGAATATGCCGAGTTGGAAGGCACCCATGAGGATCATCAAATCCAACTCCTGGCCCTGCACAGGAACATCCACAGGAGTCACACCATGTGCCTGAGGGTATCATCCAGATGCTTTTTGAACTCTGTCAGCCTTGGTGCTGTGACCACTCCCCTGGGGAGCCTATTCCAGGGCCCAACCACCCCCTTGGTGAAGAACCTCTTTCTAATATCCAACTTAAATCTCCCCAACACAACTTCAGGGCATTCCCTCAGCTTCTGTCACTGGTCACCAGAAAGAAGAGATCAGTGCCTGCCCCTCCTCTTCCCCTCCCAAGGAAGTTGTAGACTGCAATGAGGTCTCCCTTCAGTCTCCTCTTCTCCAGGCTGAACAGACCAAGTGACCTCAGCCGCTCCTCATACGGCTTCCCCTCAAGGCCCTTCACTGTCTTCATTGCCCTCTTTTGGACACTCTCTAATAGCTTTGTATCTTTCTTATATTGTGGTGCCAGAACTGCACACAATATTCAAGGTAAGACTGCACCAGTGCAGAGCAGAGCAGGACAATTCCCTCCCTTGACCACTTGACCTCCCCTCCTAGGACACGGTTAGCCCTCCTGGCTGTCAAGGCACTGTTGACTCATATTCAACTTGCTGTTGACAAGATTAGACTAGAAATATGAGCAAAATAATTGTAAACATCACGTGAGAACTGCCTGTGAGCAGTCTGAAGATCCTTGGTTCTGAGGCAGAATGCAGAAAAGTAGCTGCTCATTTGTCCTGTTATGAAAGCAACATAGTTAGCTTAGAACTATCTATAATAACACTTGTGTGGCTACAGTGCAAGCATACACTTTGATAGAAAGCCAGAAAGAGTTTTTAAATGAAGGAATTATCATAATTCTGATAGTGCTTTGAAGTGTTTCTCTGATCAGCAGCACTGCTCTTCCTGTGAGATCTCTAACCACTGAAATTATTGCTGCTTTGTCAAAACACTCTGGTTTGAAACAGATCACCCCGACTCTGGAAGAGGTGCTCTGCCATTGGATTTCTTTGTTTCTATTTTTCCCAAGGGAAAATGTGCAAAGATTTGGTAGGTATCTCCCTCAATGATGCTGGTGTCTCTTTCAGGTTGCTGTGGGGACCAACCGACTGAGAATCAACAGTGCCAAAAATTGTGTGAGTAACAGATGAAATTGTCAAAAAGTTACTAGTAGCTAAGTTGAACCATAAAAACAAAGTTAACTGGTAGTTCCACAGCAGAAATAGACCTCAGCCACCTTTTTCATTGACATATTTGGCAAATTCTAGGGGTGTCCAACCCTGAGGCCAGGAAGCAAGACCACAGAACTGGCTGCGAGCCCACCTCCCCACAGCACTCTGTGTCACTGAAAGACATCAGCTTGTCTGTTGCACACCCAGACAATGGCTCATTGGTCACCGGCACAAACTGATGGCAGGAACTCCTGGGAGTAGAGAGGCGGCAGAGGCCTCAGGGAGGGCAGTCCTAAAGCAGCTGCTTTCAATTTCATCTTCAGTCACAGCCTGGTTGGTGCCCTGTGCCTCTCTGAGAATACTGGGCATAAGCTCCCCCTCAACGCAGACTGTCTACAGGTAAAACCTCCTTTTCTAGGCCTCTGCCAGCAGAAGTAAATTTCAGTGGCAGCGCTTTTCCCGTGCCTAGTCTGTTTTGACTTTCCCAGAGACATTGCTCAGCATCCTCTCCATCTTCTTTGTAAAGCATGATGAAAAATTCTCACATTAGAAGGTATCTGAGAAGGTCGACTATTCAGGTTAATTAACAGTTCCTCAGTCAGCATAGCCACACATAGCTCTTATACATTCCTATTTTGCTAGAGTTACATCCTCCAAGGCCGATGCCTCTGCCAGTGATCAAGTATCTGAATTATTTTAATTTTCTCCAGTGATTTCTATTGACCATTTTCAGAAAATATATTACTCCTGATTCAAGCTCTGGATAGTGGTTTAAATCACAATTCTGTTATAACAATATTTTGAAACATTAATGTTAAATATGGAAATATTACCAAAAAAATATGGAGCATGTAATTACAAACACAATCAGGATGTTGTTGAATTCACTTACCACATACCTGTCAGACTCCACTCCATCTGGAGATAAGAAATCTCCAGCGTAGTAGCTATTCTTCTACCCCTCAATTTTCACATCTTCTTTTAACTTTCAAGTTAGAAATAGCAGTATTAACATCAGCTGATAAAGACATCATGGTGGTGATGGATGGAGTTCCAGAAACATATACTGGGGATATGACTAATTTCAGAGATTTACATAAATTAGGTAAAGAGGTTGTATTCAGTCTGGTGGAGTCTGTCTTGATCTCCCTCACCAAAGGAATCTCTCTAAGCTATGCAGTAATTTATCAGATGATATGGTAATTAAAGTAGTGTCAGCAAGGCATCTTGGCAGTCTCCACTGAAAATACACTTTGTAAATTTTTGCAGAGATACTGTTATTGCAGCCAGGATTGTCCACAAGAAGGCTGTACAAAGCTGGTAGGCAGAACTGTGATTTTTATTCAACCTACTGATAGATTTGGAGAAGATCCCTAAGACTTCAGGCAAAAAAGCTCTTCTTTAGTTTTGAAACAGAACAACTACAGATAAGTTCAAATTGCTGCTTAACTTAAGATGTGTTAATCAGTAAGACTGGGACAACAGAGCCGTTTGTACCTGAGGTAAAGAAGGGAGCCCTCAGCCATCTTTGAAGAGTGCAGCCCTTGAGCTGACAAGCCAATTACAGAGGGGAGGTAAAAAAAAAAGGCAGCTGCTTTCGCTTCAGGCTGTGAGATGGACTGGAGGGACCACAGTACTACACTGCGTCAGCAAATGTGCCTCAGAAGCCTGGGGATCCTACGAAATGCTTCGAAGGTCAGTTGTGTCCCTGTTGCACTGTGTTCTTTTGTAGAACACTTTGCATGAACATAAAGAGGTTGGGGAAGTGTTAACCTTCTGTTTCAATGTCAATATTAGTGACAGCTGGATAACAACTGCATCAGTAACAGCCTTGCCAACACACAAGGAAATTTTGGCAGATATGAGAAGGAAACTAGTATTACAAGTGGTACATAGCAAGTCATCATCTTCTTGCCCATCACAACATGTTAAAACAAGACAAATTTGAATTCACAAAACAACTTCTATCAAAGGCTCTCCAAACTTTTTCCCACTTTACAATACTCAGACCTCCCAATATCCCTTGGGGGGAAAGTATTATTATGCAAAGACTAAATGACTTGCATTCTGCTAGGGATAAATGATTTGCCTAAAGACACAGAGCAAATCAGTGGCTTTGATTTATAGCTCTGATCCGGCCTGACTGCAAGGGAAGACTTTTCTGGATTCACACAGAGTCCCACTGAAGTCTCCAGCCCCACTGGAGAAAGAGTCAGTGCAGGGTCAGAATCCACCAGAGTCTCAGTACTCAATCTAGGAGAAGGCAGTCACTCTTTTTCTTGCCCAAGGTACTGTTTGCAGAGTAATGCCTGCACTGTCTTTGCATTATGCATTTGATAGGAAAATTAAAAGAATATAATAAGAATACTAAAATGTTATAATGTATGTTTATATGCATTGCCAGTCTTCTTAAAATTGTGTTTGAGCAATCTAGCTCTATTATTTCTTGTTTCTATAGAACGCTTTACTAGCTAATTTTGCAAGTATGTCTGATCAGGCTCATTTAATTCATCATTTTTGTTTGACTCATTAATCTCTGCCTCTGCTTTGAAAGATAATCTGCATTTAATGGCTATGTTATGTAACACGCAGCAAGCCAGGAATATTTTGCACACTTTCATAGGGCAATATTGTAATGTGTCACCAGATTTATCTATGCATCAAGATCTCATTTTTAAGATGCTCAAAGTGTTTTCAATTACCAATAGGCTGAGTTTCTGAGCACTGCTGTAATTTGTTCCTGGGAGGGTCTGAGGGTTAGAAATCAGAGTCATGTAAGAGTGTTTCAAGGTATAACCACAATCACACACAAAGAAAAATGCAAAGATAAGAATAGATTAGAATTAAATTATAAGCTTTATATATTTTTATCGATACTTACTCACCCCAAAGCTACCACTTCTGGCAATCACTAGGTTAAGATTGACCATGGGGTGATTTCAGACCCTGGTAGCAGGGACAGTAAGTCCAGACCTTCCCATTCCCCCTGCTTCTTGCAGTTCCCAGTAAGGACAGCATGGTCCTTGCAACTCTGCTATTGGCAGGTAGGTACAATCCAAGTACAGTGGCAGATGTCAATCTACACACCTTTTACCTAACAAGTGAAGGTGTTTGATGTTCTTCAAACACCTTTTAAAGACACAAACTGACAGCAGCTGGAGAAATTTAATGATGCAACTGAGCAGTAAATCTGGCCCACTATTGATTTCAATTCACTCTTTGTAAGGTTTTCTAGACTGTAGAGGTAATGGCAGCACCGAGAGGGTATTTGCAGAGCACTCACCTGGGTCTGGCATTCCTTTTTTTTAACTTCATCCCATTATTCTTACTGGAGGATTCACCCTGTTCATTCTAGGAAATTTGGGATAGCTAAGCTATGGGCACTTCTTCTTTGCCCTTCGTATTACATCTAAAGGCCCATATTACCTTAACTTACATAAGGATCCAAACATTAAACACATAAATGATCAAAATACTTCAAGATAACATTGCAAATACTCTTATAGGCATTAGGACTCTTCTTATCTTTAGATATAATCATAGGAACTTCCTCTCCTTTAATACATTTAGGTTACTCATAGACTGGTTTAGTGATTGCTCTTTCATTTAAGATTTTCTCAGTTTTCTTATACCTATTCAGTGTAAATAGAAATTTTTTATTTTCATGAGGACTGAATTTCATTAACAAGTTGAGACATCTAATTAGAGCAATCAATTACCATCCCTTTAAACCCTGTTTTGTTTCTCATCTTGAATTCATTCCTATTTCTTAAATTCTTTCTGAGAATGAAAAACTATATCCAAAAAACTATATCAAACCAAAATTGGTAGATAAAGATTCTTTGCTCAATGACATTATGCTTTACAGTGTGATCCAATAGTAGTACTTGCTCATTTTGGTACTATAACTCATTGCAAACCTGTACTTGCTTTGCTCTGTCAGTTCCTCTAGGCTATTTTGCACTGATACTATTGAGATTTCCCCATTCTATGGAGTAACTGACATCTTGAATGATTTTTCCCAGAAGAATTTGCCTGCATTTAGTGGTGAATCTTATTGCTATCCTTAATAAAATTCTTTGGGTAAGGTCTCATAAATTTTCCCTGTTGTTACTGTTGTTAACAAGTCTGTCACTCTGTACATTTCATTAAGAGGCTGCTTTTTCCTTCCTTTCTGAGAAATCATTAATGAAGATAATAAAACTTGAGCAAACCCAGACATTCACTAGATATCTCAACCAGGTCTTACAGATTCCCACTTCTCATTATCTTTAGTTAACAGTTCTTCAGACAACTTCACTTTATGTGAACATGTTTGTTCCCTGGCCAATTTGAATTAATTTGGAAAGCTGCTGTCAAATGCTTTATTAAAATCCAAATAAATGATAGCTACTGGTCTGAATTCATCCAATAGTCTTCCAATTTTATCAAAAAAGCAATCATCTAGTTTATCTTACAAGCTCTGTACTTGGGAAATTCACGTTACTTAATACTGTTGCTTTCATTATCTTCCAGAACTCCAGAAATGCCCTTTTTTCCCCAACACTTTTTCTTCAGCAACCTAATGATCAAAGTTAGACTTATTAAAATTATTGCCCCTTATTAAAGGGCAACACTATGGCTGTCAAATATACATAACCATTGTATGTTGTCACACCCAATATTCTGAAGACAAGTAGTACGTAGTAATTGTTCCATTTCTACTCTGCCACTTGCCTACTATGTTTCTAATAATGGTTTGAAGTATGTGTAGAGGCTGCTTTTTGCTTGGTCAAAGGCAATAGTTTGTCTTTCTACATTATTTCCAGATTATTGACACTGCGCTGTTCCACTTCCGTGCTTCTCTCTCAATATCTTTCTTCACTAATTACTCAGCAGTTTGGTGCCCTTTTCCTGTACCAAATTAAAGTTGCATGTTAACCCAATTCTGTCCAATGCCTTTATTCAAGATCATGAGTACTTTTGTTATTTTTTTACCTTCCTACAATATTTTCTTTCTTCCTTTTTTTTTCCCTACAGCTACCTTGTTCATAACTTATTGCCACTTCACTGTAAAGAAATCATTGCACCACCTTATGTTTGCCACTACATAGTGCTTAAATACTACTACTGTTTTTATGATGTAAGAGATTACAAACTGAAAAGATCTGGACAATGTAAAGGATTTTCTGCACCAGACAACATCTTCCCTGCCAGGGCATCAGAGTCATGAAGAAATGATATTATTCATGAATAAAGGAAACCAGAGCCTTGCTCAGAGACTGCATCTGCTCTCTACCCTCAGAATACTCCAGGAGTTACACTAGTTTTAGCCAAAAGCACTACTCCATGTCTGTTCTTGAGTAATGTCATCAGGAAAAGGTCAAACCCTAAATACATACTAATTAAGTGAACAAAAGCTAATATCTCACATAATGGTGTGGCAAAAAGAGTCTGGGTTTAAATCAGGCTAAAGGGAAGAATCAATTTATGAACTTTGCAGCAATTATCTGCTACCAAATGATTGTCATCTGTGAGAACAGACAGTGTCTATCTTCAAACATCTTGATTGGGATATATTGCTTCCCATCTAACACAAGTGACAAAGATTTTGAAAAAAAAACAAAAACAAAAGTCCTGCTGAGACTCCCTTAGTTTGATGGTTGCTTTTTTGCATTCAGGTTCTGATCAACTCCCTGAGCTGGGCTTCAATCACTAATTTAATTTACAGTAAATGGAGTCAGTTTTTCCCATAAGTTCATCTTTCACTTCAGGTTATGCCTTAACATTTCCTATGTACAATATCCTACTACTGAAATTAATTATATTCATTGTTTCTATCCACCTTACTGCATTAGTTGCATTTTTTATGATGTGGTTTGTTGGTTTTTTCACCATGTTGACTAAAGGATCCTCTACAACTAACTCAGACACAGGCATCTATCTAGCAGACAACTAAACTTAGCAAGTTTGACACACATGGTAGGAGCCAGGCTCTTTTGAAGTAGCGCATTGCACTGCTTTGTCTCAGTTGTTTAAATCTCTCTGGCTTGGCTAAAATGGGACTGGATAGTACATTAATTGAATCATTACTGCGAGGACACATGGAAGTCCCAGTCCCGCTGTGCTTTCAGACCAGTGGATACAATTCTTCTGCCACCAACTCTGATACAAAATAGAAGTTGCTAGCACAATGTAGAGTAAGTGAACAGACTTACTTACCAGCAAGACAAACTCAATCTTGCCCAACTGAGTCAACTCTGTTTATTTGAGTTTATTCACTTGTCTATACATGCCTGCACTTAACTTGCTTGAGTTTGTAGAGCCAATTCTCATTACGCATTTCCTTTAATCTCTTGGTTTTAGCAAATCTCATTGCTTACTTCAATTTTTCAAATGTAGCTTCTATATCAGAAGCTGTAAGTTTAACATGTGTAGGAAGCCAGTAGTAGAATTCTGTCCTCTTATAACTTTAAAAAAATCACTTAGACATTTAAAATGTGTAGCACCATTTTATACTTGATTACAAAGTAGAATTGCTGAACACAAGTGAAATGCTTTTAAAATTGCAATTGGAATTGCGTATCTAATTTTAAAAATATGACCATTTTCCCATTTACTATATGCATTATTTTTGATTATTTAGCCTCCACAGAAATTCCATGTAGCTATATCAATTAAATATTTGCCCATTTTCATTTATTGTACACACAAAAAACAGTAAAATGCAAACCACATCCATGCCTTTGAAACTTTTGTATTAAGCAAGGTCACAGAAGAATGAATTATGTAAAGATAGATGCAGAGAGAGCTTTTATGAACCATGATCCTGATATTTTGTCTTCAGTTTTTTATTCATCTGACTATTTTTCCCAGGCTGAACTATAAGTTACTGAAAAATACTCTCAACAATAAGGAGACTTAAGAAGAACAAAAAAATTCCTGAGTCAACCATTTATCTGCTACTGAATTCTGTGAGCTAATCTTAGTTCAAGCAAGAGCTCCCCTAAGCAGTTCATATAGTTTAATATGGTACAAGTACTCTGGATACATGGTACAGTTTATGGCTTAATTGGTTTTAAAACTAAAGGGAAAAATCTGCAGCTGCAGAGCACACTGGGTGAAACCCTAACCAAGGCTCTTGGCCTGCCAGCCTAAGCCAGTCACAATAAGGCACTAAGAAGCCTTGATCTTTTACTGTTTCTCAAACTCTTCACATTTAGCTGTAACCATCAACCAGTGTTTATCTTCAGCAGAAATAACATCCTACACTTAGTGGTAACTACGGGAGGAATATTTTAAAGTGCATGTTTCATTAATCTTGGCTACTGACAATGTTTTTAACATAAAATATTGAGCTCTCTTCTATTGTGCTGGTTCCACTGGAGATTATTGTTAACTGCTTATCATTAAACTAGGCCTGTTGATGTGAAATAACCCTCTGTAGATAATTTTTTCAGTCTTTTAATTCAGCATTTAGCTCAAAGTGCCTTCTGTGTAAGCTTTTCTCAGAGCCACAATCCCAATTCTTGCTTGTGTCTTGTTTGTTTGGTTTTTTCCTTTCTCATTTGTTTTATCTTTTTTGGCTGGGATCTTCTCTGCTTGTCTTTTATAGCTGCAAAAATCTTCAGAAAACAATCAAGAAAGAACCCCTCCCCAAAGTGCCTCCACTTTCCAAGCTGACGTGTTGTCCTTTGGAGCAATCTACCTGCCTTTAGGGTTACTTACCTGCTTGGGTTAACCTGCTTTTGATATTAACCACACAAAACCTTACAGGCTTTTTGAAAGGGACATAACTGCTCTGACTTCCACTTATATATATGGAAATACATGCTGATTTTGTGCTAAGACTTCTATTATTACATCATTACTCTAACCTCCACAGAAATGTATTCGAAACATATCAATTAGCCAAGCAGATGAGTGCAATGAGAAAAAAGTGTTACATCCGTGACTGTAGAGCAGAAACAATATACACTTTTAATGGATATAAAAGTGTATCTCTGAAAATAATATCATTTCTTTAAAACCATATTTGTGAGCTATTTCATCTTTTTAAGGGCTGGATTCACATTTGTGCTTGTGCCTACTGCAACCTTTTGACAGTTTTATTGTTGAAAAACTCAAGGTACATCTCATAATTGTACCAGGAACATGCATTTATCACTGGCAACAGTTCTGTGCCACATGAAATGAATTACTGTAATAGACACGTCATGTAATAGCATCTTATTATCCTCCCCCACCTCCTCCTCTTTTTCTTAACCTTCTGCAATGAGCAGGTCAAAAATGATGGCAAGTAGAACAGATAAAATGATTCCTGAAAAAGTTCAAGAAGCAAAATGTTGCCTGCTAAAAATAATGCTATAGCAGTACAATGAGTAATTAACACTATGTTCAATACACTACATAATGAAAATGCCACACTAGGGCCTTGAGCCCTAATGCTGCTGTTCAGTCCTAGCAGAGTAGCAGAGAGTGGGGCACTTTGGTGGATCAGGCGCATGATGGTTAGCACCATGGAAGACTAAGGCTCCTAAAATCCTTCTGCCCTAGTTTCTTCACTGCCACCCTCTTATTACTGCTGAGAGGCAAGGCAAAACCTTAAAAATACACCCAGGCTCTACCTGCTGTTCCTACAGTTGCTGTGGCCAGAGAAGCAGACAGGGGAGGAGGTGATCCTCAGGAAAGAGTGCCTGAGGATGCAGTCTCGCCATGACCCTGCTGATGCAGTTCTCACTGAGTCTTCCACCATTAGTTCAGATTCTTATGGGTTGACTTCAGACAAATTGACAGAAACGTAGAGGACGGTATGGGCTAGATCCAGTACAGAGTTTCTGTAGTTTGACATCAGCCCCATGAAGCAAAAAACAACCACTGGTAGGGTGTAGGGTGCCTCCTTTTAATCATTCAGCAATTTCTGTTTACTTTAATTACATTTTGGCCAGAGTAGATGTAGCTGCTAACTCAAAGACTAAGTTTCAACATAATGAGGCTTTAATTTCCCGAGCATATCTTTATTATTTCACATAATTTCAGCCTTACCTTCATTATACTTTTTGAAAAATCTCTTTGTGGTCATTTTCCCATCTCATCCATAAGGCAGCCTCAGTCATGTCATTCTCAATATTGTTTGCCTAACATGGGGTTTACATGCTCAATTCTCAGAAAAGCCAGGATTGTCAACAGCTCACTGAATTGTTTCTTTTTACTCTCCTGACTCTGATAGCAGTGGGACTCTGTGCGGTGCCTTCCATGCTGAAGGTGCAGTTTAAACAAACTAGATATATTTTTGCTATGAATAGGAGGAAGCAGGAAATCAGTCAGCAAAAGCTGATTTTCTGTTATTAAGATAACAAATACTCCTAAGTCAATTTACAAGCCAAAGGCTCTAGCTTCTTTTCCTTCTACACTCTCCAGCTCAGCTGAGAAGCTTTCAAAGCAAATGGGTGACTTTAAAGTTCTGGTTTTACTGAAGACACTGAGCTGAGAGCAAATAAACAGCTCTTCATTTGGTCTTGTATGAAAACGTTCAACTTGAAAGCAGCTCAGCCACTGAACAAAATGCTGCTGATTGCAGTGGCCACAGTGGGGAAGAAACAAGCATGTTCTTTCTGATGTTTGATTCTGAGATGTGCTGCCTGTGGTATTTCAGAGGGAACTGCCATTTCTCCCTCCTCACATTCTCCCAGGGATGCTTCCAAGGTGGTCATGCACTTTGTCTCAACTCATTCAGCACTCATGGGGAGGTACATGTAGCAGAAAAAAAAGGGACAAGGTCCCTTCTAGGAGCAGTACATCCTAGCCTTTTATAGTTTATCTTACATTCCACTATACCCTCTTAATGTGAAAGCTCTCTATTGGCCCACAAGCCTCCTCCTCAGGCCCCCTGAACCTGATCCAGAACTGAACTCAGGAAAATGAGGTATGAAGGGTATGTCTCCATATTCTACTGATACCACATACTGGATGGTCCAAATTCTAGCCTCAGTATAATACAGTGAAGTGTTTAAAGGCAGGACACTATAAATATAGTCATTTAGGCCTCAGCTCTGCTTACCTGGGCTGAAAGCATCAAAGCTGTCTGTTGTGCTTTGCAAAATCAGGACCTTAAAAATTCCCTCCAGCTTTTCAGCAGACTAAGATGTACAGTACAGAAGAAAGCATCTTTATTGTTAACAAAAAAAAAAAAAAAAGACATTCTGGCTTTGAAAGCTGTATTTTGAAAAATACAGGATTGGCTTTTACTCCCAGTGATGTCAATGTCAAAGCTCCAATTGACTTCAGTGTGAACATGATTGTATCCAATGGTTAAATAATTGCACATATTTCACATCTCATTGTTACTGAAAACTGCTCTTCAAAAAAAGGAAAATAATAGCCTGGATTCAAGTATTCTATTAAAAAGTCATTTGAACTGCATTCTAGTTGAAATCACTTTTACCAATGAAAAGATCTTTTTGCTTATTCAGAATTTACATATTGGAAAAGCACACAAGACAGACTTTGCTCTCTATTCCAGTCTTAGTCTTGCCAGTCTTGAAGTGCTTAAGAGTACCTCCAAGCCCAAATTTTGTATTTTTCTGTGGTTCTCTGCTTTCTACTAGTCCCAGCATTTTAATATGTTTTGAAAAATTCTTCATGTCAGAAAATACTTCCTCTTGCATCTTTTTCATTGTAAAACCTCAGTTTATCTACTCAGCATTATGAAACTGTTATCTCAACTGAAACGGGAACACAATCAAAAGGCTCGGCATTATTTATCTTAGTTATTTCTCCACATCAGAAAATTAAGACAGTGATGAATTACGCATTACTATACAAAATTTTATTATCAGAGAAAAAATTCAAATTTTTTCTGCTTAAAATACAGAAGATAAAGTTCCTCTTTAAAAAAAATCCATTTAGTCAGTCCTTAGAGTGGAATAAAAATTTTATGTTGAACATATAGTGGTCCCATATTTATGTAGTCATTTTAAAGGCATATAACAGAAAACACTGTTCTGCTAAACTGAAACAGAAATCCATATATTTTATTTGGCTAATGGTTTCAATTGTAGATTAGTTCTATATTCATTAATTAACATTGTAAGAATAATTCTGCTTTTATTCCAAAATCCTAGGGTGCTCCAAAAAAATGAAAATGTTTGTTGAATCTGGCATTTTAGATATACTGAGAATCAGTAAGCATCTCCCCTCTATATGAAAAATATGTTTTTCTATTAAAAAAAATAGAGAGGAGAGCAGTTGGTTCTATATAAAGTTAAGCTGTGAGTTCAAATTCAGCAAAACCACATCACAATATCGTGCACCCGAAACCTGTGCAGAAACAAGTTTCCACTTAAATCACTTTCCGGAAAGACTAGTTCAGCCATATGCATGAGGTTGCAATGAGTATCCATTAATTTGAAGCACGTGATTAATCCCACAGACAGCAGTGGTCCTGCCTACATGCCTATATATTTGGTTGAGTCTTGGTCAACACAGCCTCACATCCTGCCTTACATTCAACTGTTTTGCTGAGTTGAAACTTTTTGAGTAAGATCTATAAATACAAATAACCAATGAACGCTTTGTCAATGCAAAATATCCAGAACTAGAAGCTATACATGCACATATATATGGTACATAGAGAGAGAAATATGATATTATGCAATCATCTATATTTTCTTTATATGAAAGCGACATTCTGATCTGGCAAACAGACATCTGTGTGAAACCATTTGTGAACGGTATCTAAACCGAACCAATTCCACCTCTTACTTGACAAAGAACTGAATTCCAAAGAATACAGATTTGAGAAGTGATGGAAAAATATGTTCTTCTAATTAGCGTATTCAGAATTAATCTAAAGCTGAGACAGAATTAACAGAGGACTCATCCGTTATAACCAGCATTAACAGCTGCAGGATGACTTCTTTCTTCTTAAAGTGTCAAAAGATCTTACATGTGGAGTGTCTTGGGAAAAGAATGAAATTCATCACCAAACCTTTATTTTCAATAGTATAATCCATTTATGTCATGGACATGTGTGTAGTGGAATAGATAATTAGTTTTCAGAGAACCGATTTACGTTTATCTTCTGCAAAAATAGAGCAACTGGACACCTTTCAACAAAACATCAGACAAGAAGCTACAATCTTTGTTTTTATAAGGCTCTGTGTCTCACCCACATCGAAGCCTGTTGTCTTGCGAACATAACAGCAACATAGCAAAATTACATTTACACATATAATAAAGTTGTCTCTGTACAGGGTAGTTATACAGTAATAACAATGATTTTTCCATCAGAAACTGTCGGAATTTTTTTTTTTTTTTGCAGAGTGTCTAAGTCCAGAGAAGTCCATCTCTGCTGAAATCTATTGTTTGCAGGAGAAGAGAGGGTAGTAGCCACACTTCACAGTACAGTTGTCCAAAAATATTATAAAACTTTATCACATTGGAACCAATCACAAAGTATTATTCCAATGAAAAGCAAAGGAAAACAAAAAACATTTGTCATCCAATATGTGATACTGAAAGCTAGATACAAATACGCAAAAGATCCTGTACACCAGCCGAGCCGTCACCTCAGGGGGCTGTTTTGAGACCAGTGGGTTAGATCCTCAGCTTTAATTCACATTAGTCACTTCAAGGGATCTACCTCACTGCACCAACAGAGGTTCTGCAGCCACACACGTGCTGTCAGTTTGGCTACAGATTACTTTGAAATTACATAAAGGAACATATTAAGTGCAGTGAAACACAACACAGAGAACTGAGACTGCATCTTGGCTCTTGGCATGATCCATTGTATCAAGGCTATCCTTATCAGGCAGATCCAAGTGATCCTACCAAGAAAATGTTGGGGCACTCTAGCAAAAGTCTCCTGGCTCATGACTGTCTGCTGCAGCACAGCCCCTCTGCTCTCACAAAGCTGCTCACCTCTGTGTTCTTTACCAACAACACTGATATTCTTAGGAAATGGCACACACAAAATAAGCAAAGCATTCTGAAATACTATTTGACAAGGTCAGACTTACTTTGCTAGTTACAAATCAGTCAAATATAAATGCCTTTTCTTCTGAGAAAGCACATTTGGTCTGATCCACAGCACTTGCTCATGTGGGTGATTCTCCTTAAAAGCATCTCAATGGCTCCATATGTCTTCTATAAATTCCAACCTCAACTATATTACTATATTCTGAGGTCAAGCTCAGAATCCTCACTGTCAGCATAGACACAAGATAGAACTAAGTGGAACCAGATTCTTCGAAATATACTTGATTTTAAAATTCTGTTCCAATTAGGGCATGTGGCCTTTGGTGAAAAATCCTTCTTCCCCTTCCTTCCCACTGAAAACAAAATTACTCATATCAGCATGGAAAGGAAAAGAGTGTCTATGTTCCTATTTATACCTGAAAATTAATTTTTGACTGTTTGAAATTACTTCTGAAGAACGGACACTAAAATATTCTAGACCTTTACAAATATTTTGGTTAACCCTTTTCAGGTGGGTTAGCCAGAGCTCAGGGCTTATGTTCTTTCTGGGTAACGCAGGTTCACTAGCTGGACCTTTGCTTCCTGCTAGCACAGGGCAATCATATTCATCTCTGAAGATCACCCAGAACCTGTACCCCGCAAACAGACCTTCTGTCCCTCCCACACAGCTGAAAGGGAGTTAGATGGAACCTCTCTGCATTTCAGTGGTTCCCAGCTAGTTTCCTAACCCAGGGGGTCTCATGGCAGTGGCAGGTAATACATCCAGCACTTTTCTGACTGCTCCATCCACAGCTGGGCAAACAGACTCTCTTCAGGCTCCTCCACAGCTGCATGGTCCTTTTACTCTTTCACGCTCATACTGACACTGTGCCAATATACCCTCCTTAGGGCAGGCAGCCTGATATGGTGAGTATTTGTAACAGGAGTGGTGTTAAGTGGATTATATACATAAACCATTTTCAAAGCCACAGCCATTTTCCTCAAAGGAAAAGTTGCACATTTGACTCAAAGTCTATTTTCAGTATCAGCTATGATCATGTGGAAAACCAAAACCTTATGACGCAGGTTTCTAAACAAAGGCACCCTCACCTGCAATTACTGGGTTCACTTAATTCTATCCAAATAGTTAGATTTTTATGGGAAAAATATCTCTATGGAGGATTTTTCACATTCACACACTAACACACACACATAATATATATAATTTTCATTTTTTATTCTTTACTACTAAGGATTTAATTGTATGGTTCGGGATCTTTGCTGTGCAAGTAACCTTCTGCATCATTAGATATGTTTCCTTTGGCACTCTAAATCTCAGTGAAACATCCACAACAGACCAAAAGCTACACGAAATTCATCTTCAGTTTCTAACATAGTACTGGAATTCTTGCTATATTCACTGAAAAGATCATCAAAGGTCACAGATTTGGATGTACTGGAGAAGACACAAAGTTTTTTTATCATAATAAATGTCCAAGTACTCCCAGTAATAGCAGAAGTGACATTTCATTTCAGAAGAATGTTTTCACATTGTTCTGTCCTAGTCACAATTAGTAGCTACTATCATTTTAACAGCTATTAGCAACGGATACATGAATTATTCTACCAGCTACAAAATAATAGGCCGAGATACTTTTAGTTGACAATTTTATAAAAATACAATAGACATTTTGTTATGCTGGCATAGAATCACGTCTATTCATATGTCTTCCTATATGATTTAGGATGACATATCAATTAATAACTGCAAAGGATCCTGAGTCATACAAAGGCTGATTATAGATTCAAGCCTCATCAAATCTCTATAAAATGAACTCAGGGCCTAGGTGAGGTCATGTCCACACTGCATTCACATTTTGCAAGATCTCCTCTCATTGGAAAGGATAACGTAAAATCCTGGATTAGAAAATGCTGAAATGTTTGGAATATTTGGCTTCCTAATCACAATCCAAATGATAAAAATTAGGACCATCTTTAGATAAACGAAGAAAAGGACTGGTAAAGGAGAAAGAAAATCAATGAAATAAATAGATTTTTCTAAGCAGACTGTATTGGAGTTTTCCATGAGGAATCAACTGTTCTTTAACATACAGCTGTGTGGAACTTGTTATTAAAAGAAAAGTCTCTAAAGGCATATAAACAAATGCAGGGTGTTTGAATATCACAGAAAACAGTTTTAATTTTGCTGGATTTAATCCATTTAAATTTAATCCTGATTCAATGTGAAACAGCAAAATACAAAATATAAAAAATAAAATAAAATAAAAGAGAATTATAATGGAAAAGCCTTAGTTAGAGAAATAATACCAACATTACTAGAATACAACAATTATAAGCAACACCTTAATACGTACGTATAATATATACATTTAGGGCTTGATATCTGTGGTAGACCAGTTGCTCAAGGCCACTAAAACATTAATGTACATCCAACACCAGCTAAGTGTGCAAGAATTTCAATTCAAATGATCAAGAGTGGAAATTTCTGTGCACTGTGCAAAATACACAGGCTGTGTATTTTGACTTTAGAATATAGTGTTAGCCTGTCCTGTATCAGTGGGAAGACCAGAAACTTTCATGCACATCCTGAAGACATGTGGTTTAATCTGTGGTTCTGAAAAAGAAAAGTCACCAAAGACAATATGGAATAAAATTGTAAAGGGACAGACCATTTCACACTTCTGTTCACTGAAATCCTCAAAGCCATTCATGTTTGAGGTCTTGGTTTTCTGAATACTCTTTGGATATAATTTTGGCCTTCATTATAGGGTAGAGGTTCTATTAAATAGTATTTGGTTTGCTTTTTTATTACAAAAAAATTTGCATGTGATTTCTCTTAGTAGAAATTAAAAATGTGATGCTACATACTGGCATTGAGGTTGAGTTTGGTCAACCATATAAAATAATACTTTGCACTTTTAAATGCCTTTTATCAGAGGATATTCAAGTGCTTTGCTAACATTAGTCAAGCCTCACAACACCCCTGTGAGGTAGGTAAAATACATAGGAGGAGGAGGATTTCACTCAGTTTTGACACAATATCTCTGGGTATTAGGTTCACTAGCACTGGAACATAGCACAAAGGTTCAGGGCTTACTATAAGGCAAAGAGTTACCGGTACAAGAGCACAGGATTCCCTCTTCTTTTGGTTATGTGAGTCAAGCTAACGTACTACACAGCACAGAACAGCTGAAAAAAAGCCCACGTAAGGATTTCATACACACCCAATCCACAAACAACACCCTCTGCACAGTAAAAGATACACAATGACAGGTGCGAGATGGGTATGACAGCTTAGTTATGGAATGGGTCTACTAGTTCTTGAGGAGCAGACTACAATGGGAATGAGAGCCCAGAAAACAATACTGTCTCCACACAATTCTGAAAATATCTGAAGATGCTTGAGTTTAGTTCTTTTGGCAGTAATGTTTCAAATAACAACTTTCTGGGGATAAGCAACTGCAACCGTAAAGCATGTTGCTAACTTCCATGCTTTGTGAAGGAAACAACCAGATAAAATGGCTGCTCTCTGGTTGGCCACATGTTCCCAATATACAGGGCCAGAATGTGGTCAGATGGTTGGGGTAGGCAGGAATGGGATAAAGAAACACTGTTGCACATTTACATTCTATCTGTGAAGCTGCTGTAATCTGCTTCCTGAAAACCCTCTGTAACTTTGTGGTTTTTTCCTCCACAATGTAGACATGAGAGAGAATTTGGCCCCCATCACTTTTATCCTCAACATTTAGGTTCAGTGGTGTAGACAGTCATTGTACAACTCCACTGGGTTACTGATCTGTCAGATTAAGGATTAAGAAGAAACAAACATGATTAAGAAAACTGTCATCCATCTACAACAGTCTATGTGAAATATAAGGGAAGAGAAAGAAAAACATGTTCTCAATATTACTCAGTACAAATAAACACACATACACACCCCTCACTTTCTCCATATTTCACTTTTCTATGATGGCATAAATGGTACATTCCATATTTGCAGAAGTATTGCCCACATAGAGAATCTGACCTGTCTATCGTACTAAATCACTACAGAGGCTGGTCTACCACATGCAAGACAGCCCTCTTGGGTAATTTTAAGTCTTTGCATGCAAGATATTCTCCCTTTTGTGCTAATTTCCTTTTGAATCTTATGTTTATTCATAATATTTGTGTACTATCAGCTACAAACCTTACTACTACACAGGTTGGGTAACATGGGTGACCCATTGTGAGTATCACTGCCTTGCAAAATAGCTGAGAAGAGGTGGTTCGTGGATTCTGTGAAATAAATGCGAAGTTCCTGTCCAACACTGCACACATTCACACCTAAAACTACACTGTTTCACTGATCAGCAGTTAACAAATATATAATGCAAGGATGATGTCCTCATTTTCTCTCTCTAACCCCCCTCCTTGACCCTTTCTCTTTCTCCTGTCTCTCACTATTTTGCTTATTTAAATATAGGAATATGGTGACTGCAGGTACAACTGGAAACTCAAAAAATGAGCTGGCATCCTTGTAATCATTAAGAGACAATCTGAGTGGTAGATGAATTGGTAGAAAGCAGGAAAGTTGACTTTACATATCATACTGCCCCAAGCTGGAAGCCTTCTGCATTTCCTTTTCCTGGCTTTCCCTTTGTTCATTGAAATACTGATTGTCGCAGAGTCTTTGTGCTTTGTATAATGCCCAACTTTGACGTAACTGGAACTCACATATAAAATGTGGCTGTTTACATAAGCATGCTAAAATACAGGCAGAGACAGTACAAGCATGCACCAAATAGTCTATGAAGGATTTTTTGTTTGTTTTTCTTCAACATTTACATGCATCATTTAATATCATGTTTGGTTCTGTACATTGAGGACTAGATTTCACAAACATTCATGATCTTGTCTGCTGAAAATCTTCTTGACAATTTCACAAGAGCTCAGTGTAAAAAGAAAAACCACAATGAAAAAAGAAAAAATCCTTTATCCCTGCAATCTGATCTTGTCTTGCTGATTTTCATGTCGAACACTTCCAAAATGTCTCTTCTTCTTGCAGTGCGTAATATTAAATGGTCGGCTGAAAAGATAGATTAGTGTGTCAAGGATTTTCTTAGCCAATTGAATAGTTCTTCCTTATAAAGCCTTTGCCACCGCACATTGGCTTCTACTGTTTCCACGGCGCGAGAGAAAGAGACAGCAGCTCCCCCTTCATAACTCTTTATAAAGTTCTTTAGCTGGAAAAAAAGGTTAACAGGTTAAATTTGCAGCAACTAAAGAAAGCAAATATTTCCACTGCACACAAACAAGTCAGGCATTTAGGACAAACCTCGATGATCACTGCAGAAGTAAATGCATTATTGGGTAGAAAGATTTAATAGGAAATGTAATAAGACAGCACACTGCCAATTAGATGTGATGCAATTGCTTCACGTTGCACTGGAAGATATTGACATGTCAGCGCTGGATTGCATTAATATTGTTACCTCCTTCCCTCCTACAGCTCAGCTGCTGCACTGAGTAGATGGCTGCTCTAAAATTTATTTCTACCTAACAAACCAAACTGTGAGCACTGGAACTGCTTCTAATTAAGGTTTATTTGCAAATATCAGCAGAAGGTAGCCCTGATGTCCTTTGGTTTTATCAAGCTTCACAATATATCTAATTTATTTTCATTTGCAGATCCCTTTTGATGATATAATGCAGGTCAGTTGTTGAAAAAAGGAAGGGATGGTTACAGTGTGAAGAGAATGGTAAAATAGCAAGTGGGCACTCATTTGACAATGTTTGAATGCCTGAAACATACCCCTTCCCTTACGAGAAAACTTTGATCTTTTTTCTGCAGACTGAAAACACTCCTGCTGTGTTCTTGTGTATACTCAAATTACAGCACCATCACCTGGATTATTATAGGTAATGGTGGTGTGTTTTAAATTACTGTTCTTTCTAAGTGAGAATTGCAAGGCTGATCTGCATAGTAGATCCCATGTTATGTTGACTTGTATAAAATTAGGTGGCGTTAGCAACTCTTTTGAATAACTAGTGAATTTCTGTTTGCTGGTGACACCAAATTCACCTTGATTATTAAATTCTGACTGCTCTTTGTGTGTGGGCTCAAAGCTGTAAAGGCTGATTCTGCAACTGTCTGATTCCCATCACAGTTAAAAGCATGGAAGGGACCTGCAAACTATCAAAATCAGACTTTACTTGATCTCTGTACTTTTTATACCAAAATATTTACAAAGGTTTAAAAGAAAAACCAGTTTCTTCAAGAGAAATATAAACAGGTAGCTTGCCAATGCTGTCACAGAGGTGGAAACTAACAGTACAAAAGGCTTCCTTGAGCAGGGAAGATGTTCAAATCTGGCCAGCACTGTCATTCCCACCTGGGTAATTTTGAGGAAACCAGCTGCAGCTCTTCCCTAAGTTCCTGAGGCCACTAGACTTGAGTGCAGACAAGTGGTTGGATGCAAAATATCATAATGCAATCAGAGTTCAAGTAATGATGACTGTGCTGCATAAGAACATTGGATCCATTTGGGGCAAGGTTGAGCAGCTGCTAAGCAGGGCTCAGCAAAACTGCACAACTACCTCAGTCAGGACAGATGTTAAGTTAAAATGAGAAATCTTTGCAATCTAAATAATAACTTTGCACTTAGAACAAATTATTCAAGTTAACAGCTTTTCTCACATGGAAAATACCGTAAGCAAGAGAAAAAGAGAGAATACGCTTCTACTTTCAACACTGATGTTTTCAAGGGCTGGCCTCTGCAGCATAAATTAATGTGGATAGAAATATCTCATCTTTAGTTTCTCAACCAATAGTCAAGAGAAAAAAACAAACCTTCACATCCAGCCAAGCACAAAGAGGTGTCTGCACAATCCCCCTCCTGACACCATCTCTACACGCTCGTGTGATTTTGCAATCTGCTCCTCATCCTTGTGCTGCCCAACTGCCTGGACAGCTGGGCCTTCAACTGCAGCTGAGCAACCAGAGTTTCTGGACAACCTTATTACTGTTCCTGCCTGACACCCTGCCTATGACAAATACAGCCCCACATGCAAAAAGTAATTTAAAAATTACCTCTCTTAGTTCTCCTTCAGTATTGAGGAATTCTGTGACCCCACTGACAAGCTTTGAATTCATAAATAATGCTTCTCCATACCTGCAAGGGCAAAAAGAAGATGCACAGAAAATTAGAAAGTAATCATCTGTAGGCAAGCAAAAAGGCATGGGACTGATTCTGGGGAATCAAGGAAATAGTACTGGAACTGGACACTGATATTTCAGTGTTTCATGATAGAACCCTAGACTGAGATGCTCTTGTAGGCTGAAATATTTGTAGTTATTTTAAGTCAGATGCTCTTAAGCAGAATGGGCTTTATTAAAGACACAAATGAGTGCTTCTGAGGAGGGGAGGACCAAACCACGCTTAACAGAACAGCTTTCCATATAATGACACCAAAATACAGATGCCAATGAAGGAGCAGAGCAACAACTACGGAGAAGTATTCCGAGGAACCCTTCTAGCTGTACCATTAAAACAGACTTTTTGAAATGCTGCAGCCTTCTCTGCATTTTTCATTCATCCACCTCATCTACATTACAAATTGCCTCTCAATAAGTGAACTGAATCAAATTTTATTGTTCCAGTACCTGATAATTAAAATAAATAATACTGATAGAGAATAATACTGCTAAAATAATCCCCTGGGCCATGATGTAGCATCTTCAAAGAACCAACCTGGAATGAAAATTTCAAAGCTTGGGCAAGGAATATTTAAAGCCACCAGCAATGATCTTCAGTAGACAGTTGCTTTGAAATTGGCCATTCAAGTCCTCCTGTTCACTTGTTTTTCCAAAAGTTTTTTCAATTCTCCAAATGAAGCATCTGCATGACTCCTGACCAGGCTACTTCTTAAGTCTTACATTTCACATTAAAATAGTTTGTGAGGTTTGTTGATGTGTTTTTTTTTCTTTTAGTCTCTAGCATGAAGAATATAATTCCATTGGAAAACCAAAGTAAGTCTTTTGCTCAAGTTAGATGTCATTCAGCATCGTAAAAACACTTGACAAATAGTCATCCTTACCTGTATCTGCATACACGTCCAAAGCAATATCTAGCTAATCTGAACATGACTGTTTTTAAGATAGAGAATCCAGCTCTCCTGACAGACGTGTAAGTATTACCAATAGACTTCACTGCAATCAAGTTTATCTGGGGAAAGAATTCAGTTCATCCTCCACTTTTACAAACTGATTTATAGAAGAAATTCAAAATTCAAAGTGAAATGAACTAGCACAGGCATGACTTTCTGTTTTGCTTCTATTAATCCCAAATTAATTACCCTTCAATGCTTAGGTATTCTAAGCTACAGTTCTTTCAAAAGGGAGAAAGAAAGAGAAGGAGAGAGATAACCAAAGTGAGAAGGATATAAAGATGAAGAGGGAAGAGAACTAGGTTCTCTTTGATAAGATTCTGTTTTAGGGAAGGTTTACACCATGTTGCTTGTTATCTTGAGCTTGTGTGAGGAGAAACACAGAGGTATCAAAAATCCTACTCCCTGACCACTAATACCTGAATTATTCACGGATATTTCAGCAAGTACATCTCTTTTCCCAAAACCTCAGTCACACTGGCATATATAGACATCCAGAGGCAAACATCTCCTATGGGAAGTACGGATTTCATGGTCCTTAAGCATGTTTAGGCTTTCTAACAAAGCCCTTTATTACTACAGTCTCAGGTTAGACATAATTGACTGTTTGGAAAATTGGAAGCTCCTCTTGATGGGGTCTTTTGACGAGGTTACCAATCCACTTTAGAAAAGTGACCTCATAAAAAGAGCTGCAGGGGTTTTATTTTTCTTGCAGCCTACCGTAGCCACAGTGCAAACAAGAAGTAACAGATTTTTCTCCACTGAAAATGATACCTTCATGCATACCTGTGCTGATTACTGTCCATTAGGCATACTTGGTAAAAAGTCAGCCATTAACAGCAATTTCTATACAAGCTCTGCTGGCAAAAATTCTAGAAAAGTCACCTTCAAAACAGTGTTTTGCAGGTGTGATACAGAAGAATAAATAGGAAAAGTGTTTGGTCTTACAAGTGTCAGTCTTCTCACCCTTAACAGGAAAGACAACAACACTACAGAACTAGGACCTTACATCCCTGAACTCCCTGGAAACACTCTGGAGACACTGGCTCTCCACCTGCACCTTTCCTTCTGTGGATGTAAACCTCCAGTTCTCCACATTTGTACTGGTTTTGCACTTGTGTAAACTCGAGAGGCAGCAAAGTCCATTTACTTTGCACAGATATAAATGCCTTCCCATATAGTGTCAAATTTTCAAATGCTGACAAATGATTCAGCACTTCAGAAGAAGGTAGCTGATGGATTAAATTTTCACACACAGACACACATGTGCACACAGGATGAAAATGCTTTAAGAAGTAGTGCATGCTCAGGTCACAAGAACTCAAGTATAGTATTTTCAATTCTCTTTTTTAAAATCGTAGCAGTCAGTCCCACAGATTTCTTACTAAAGACTTGTTAGGTAACTCAGGTTTTAAGTCACCTTTATAAATTATATGAGTGATTTTGAAGACTTTATCAGTATGTTCTGGACAACATGAATACAAGCATACTATAAAAATATGAAAGGTTAACAAGATTTTGTGGTAATTCTACCTCCTTGACATGCTGTGTTTAAAAATAGGAGGCAATAGCATTATAATTCAATCCCCCTCAGCTATTTCATATTACTACCTGAAACATCAACACCTTTTATAATAGATTAAATGGAAAATACCACTGAGATATGACCTTATTAAATTAATTTTTCATACAATGTGTTTTAATTTTAAATCAAATTAAATACTAAATTATAATTGTAGAAAAAGGATGCCTTGGGACAGAGTATACTTCAATCACTTCAACCATAGAATGGTTGGGGTTGGAAGAGACCTTAAAGGTCACCCAGTTCCAATTCCCCTGCCATGGGCAGGAACACCTTTCACTAGACCAGGTTGCTCCAAGTCCCATCCAACAGTACCTCACCACCCTCACAGTAAAGAATTTCTTCGTATTATCCTGCCCTCTTTCAATTTGAAGACATTACCCCTTGTTCTATCTCTAAAAGTCCTTCCCTAGCTTTCCTGTAGGGCCCTTTTAAGTACTGGAAGGTGCAACAAGGTCTCCCCAGAGCCTTCTCTTCCCCAGGCTGAACATTCCCAACTCTCTCAACATGTCTTCACAGAAGGCATACTCCAGCCCTTAGATCATCTTTGTGGCCGTCCGTGGCACTCTCTCCAAGAGGTTCATGTCCTTCTTGAACTGTAATTCCACAACAAAGCATATATTTTAAAAATGTCCTAGTGTGGTGAGCTTAAATCAGAACCCTAATCATAGAATCGTAGAACATTAAGGGATTGGAATGGACCTTAAAGATCATCTAGTCCCAACTGCTCCTGCCACGTGCAGGGACACCTCTCACCATAACAGGTTGCTCAACCCGGCTTTGAACACTGCCAGGGTTGGGTTATCCACAACCTCCCTGGGTAAGATGTTCCAGTGTCTAACCATCCTCACAGTAAAAAATTTCTTCCTAATATCTAAACTAAATTTCCCCTCTTTCTATTTGTACCCTTTACTCCTTGTCCTATCACTACAGTTCCTGACAAAGAGTCCCTCTCTGACTTTCTGTAGGTACCCTTCAGATACCAGAAAGCTGCTATGAGGTCTCCATGCAACCTCTTCTCCAGGCTGAACAGCCCCAACTCTCTCAGTCTGCCTTTGCAGGTGAGGTTCTTCAACCCTCTTTGTGGCTCTTCTCTGGACTTGCTCCAACAGTTCCATGTCATTCTTATGCTGGGGACACCAGAACTGTATGCAGTACTCCAGGTGAGGTCTTACAAGAGCAGAGTAGAGGGGGAGAACCACCTCCCTTGACCTGCTGGCCAGGTTTCTTTTGATGCAGCCCAGGATTCGACTGGCTTTCTCGGCTGCGAGCACACACTGCCGAATCATGCCGAGTTTTTCATCAACCATCATGGTCAAGTCTTTCTCTGCAGGGCTGTTCTCAGTTCTTTCTCTGCCCAAACTGTAGGTGTGCCTTGGACTGCATGACCCAGATGTAGGACCTCGCATTCTATCATGTCACTGTTTCACTGAACATTAAGGGGCAAAGTATTAGACTAATTCCGCCCTCTCAAAGTCTCACTTAAAAGGTTCTAATCTATGATTACAAAACAATATTATTTTCAATTTACATCACATATGTACAGCTTGCATTAACTGTTTCATTCCACTGCATTGAATCTTTCAGTGATCAATAGAAACTCAACTGGATGTCACTTTCAGAAAAATCAACTGCTACAATCTTCTTGGTGGCTCTGACTTGTGTTTGGAGATCAAACTGAATGAAGACAACACAAAGACAGTGTTGGGCAAAGAAACAGACTGTTATTTTCTTGTTAAAAAAAAGGACAATAACAGGTTTTTGATGAGATCTTGCTGATTGTTAAGAATTCAGATTACACAGTGATGCATTCCACGCAAGCGAAATAAATACAATTCAAATTCTAGGTGAAGTTAAGCTATTTAAAATTGAAACACAAAAAAGATTGGGCATGTGGCATAGTTTTCTAAATATTATCTACTTGTCTACATTGCTTAACCTTGTCCACATCTAAAATCACAAGTGTTGTCAAATGAACAGGCTTACTAAGGCAAAACACGACTACTGCATACGTGTTTACAGCAATACAGATTGTGATAGCTTTATGCCTAAACTCTCTATAAATCCCTGGAGGGACCTGAACAATTATTTGGCATCTGCACTGGGTTGCGTAACAGTAATGTGTCTGCCATTCAGTTTTCATGTAGAAGTCCAATTCCTGGAATAAACACACCAGGAGCAGAGAATTCTTAATTTTTAAACTCTTCAGCCCTCTTAAAGCTTTTTGGAAATGGCTGTCAAAAAGTATGCTCCTGCAATATAAACTTCCAAAACCAATTCCAGCTCAAATTCCAGCCTATTTTCCCAGATGAACTTCTTCTAAAATACCACTATACTCTAAAATATTATCCAAACTGGCATGAACAACTTTCTCAACTTCTAGGAAAGTTGCTCAGTATCTGAGTTTCCTTGACTCTTGATGCTGCGAAACCTCTAGAAAGTTTGTACCTGTATTCATCAGGCACTGGGATTTAGTTCCTTAAATACAGCACCTTAATTATACCATTTCAAATATTCTGTGGTACACTAGTTGGCTCCTCACAAGTCCAGAATGGAACATATCTCCAATACCTTTCCTGCCAACACCATAGGAGTGGCCTGCTGTGGAATGTCTGAAATTCTTGGACACCTGCCTTTAAGAACCCAAGCTTCATTCGAGTTGTGGTCCCTTCTAATCTGTCAGTATCAGATGAGCTGTTGTGCAACCTTTCAGGCCCTCAGGCTGTCCCTAAAGAACTAAAGAAATTAGTCATTCATTGAATTAATATAAAAATCTTCACCAAAAAGCATTTTAAAATGTTGACTGGGCTTCTGAGTACGAGCATGTAGCACTTGTTCAAAGAGAAAGAGAAGCAGGTGTAAGGAGCAACCCCGTCTCCTTTCTGTTCATCTATTTTTAATTCCAAATGTTGCTCCTTTATTACTTGAAACTCACCTGAAACACAGAGTGGAAAGAAAAGGGATGACACTACATTAGCATCCTTTTGAAAATGGAAATGTTTCAAAAAGGGTTTGGGTTTTTTTTTCCACAATTGAAATAACATTCTTAAAAAGATAATTTTTTCTATCAGACTTAAAATCAGAAAAACTACTTTGGGAACTGCTGCTTTTTATCTCTGTAAAAGTAGAACTGCAGCACTTGACATATAGGTAGAATTCATTATCATAAGCACAGACACAATAAAGCAATATATATACAGATGATTGCTAAGAGACAAATGTCTCTATGCATGTGTGTGATAATCCATGAATAAATGCATTTATGACCTATACGTATGTATTTCATATTTAGAGACATCTCTATTTATGCATGAAAAGAGAATGGACTACATTCAGGAACTTACATGAATACATGCGAATTATATCAAGATAAGAAAATGAAAATAAATTTAGATTTTTTATCTTTACCTAGCATTCAATATTTTCCATTTTTCTCTGAAAAATTTCCAAGCAAGATCCCTTCCATGTGGATTTCGAGCTACGTGGATTATCACATCAATTGCATCCTGATCCAGGACAACTTCTGAGTTGAGAGACAAATTCAAAAGTCTAGTGGGGGAAACAAGAAAAAAAATCCTACTTAGTTTCACCAACACAGAGTCTAATATCAGCACATCAGAAAACTCTCAAAAAAAAAAAAACACTGTCAAATGGTTTGTTTAAGTCTCCAAGTGAGTTCAGTGGTTTATTTCTATGATTCCAAAGACTGGACATGTTTATGAATCAGAAAAATCTTGATGTAAAAAGGATCTCAGTACAAGTTGAGTGGAGCTTTATGTATGTATTTTTATGAAATCTCTAAGATCAGACTGGTCAAGACACTTAAATGATATGCTAACAAAAATATCAGCAATTACAGGATTCAAACATTTCCAATGAACATGGGAAAATCTGGAAGTGAAAAGATATAATACGTGTCAATTTTTATATGTATTAATGCAAAAGCATAAGAAGGTTTAAACAGATAGTAAGTCTGTGTTTGAAAAGCAAAGTTCTTTCATTCAGACCAAACCTCAAGTGATGATCCATAAATTTTGAAGTGATTATTGGTAACAGATTCAGATATAAAACATTTTTGTACCTGTTGAGCAAGTTTCTGTCATCACTGCAAGTTAAGGCTTCTAATAATATTTTCTTCTCAGACACTGCTGTGGTGGAATGAAATTTCATCCAAATGAACTCCCATACATCTTCATCCATCAGTGAAACTCCTGTACAGTAGACAATGTCTCTCACATTGAGTGGGATTCTATAAAAGAAATCAGTCATAGCATTGTGGTGAATAATCAGCCTCCTGATATTGGAAACTAAGGAGGAACATTTATGAGACTTCAAAATTAATGTGCAACAGTAATCTTTTTTCTGAAAATTACACTTGCATCTCTTTACTGCCACCAATATCTTCCAGGCCATCCTAATGGACTTTCTAATGGGTAACACATGCTTGCCATTCTTTTCATAATGCTGTCATGTTATCAGGAGACTAGAAAATATGGTCATATAGTTCATCAACACATAATGTGCCACATAACCTACAGGTAACACAAGCTCTCCAAATTAGTACAGGATCTTATCATTCTCTTGCTGGGCTCTATGCCAAATCTGCTCCTCTTATCCTTAATACTGTTTTAGAACAGGAGCTGATCAGACAGAAACTCCTCCTTGCTTGTGCTGAAAAGTGCTCCATCTTCATATAGTAGCATACAAGTAAGGAAGGATGTTCTGTGACAATGCTAGTTAAACAAGGTATTGTCAGGAGTGAAGAAAATAGAAAGATCTGTTCACTTTCTTCAGCATATTAATAACAGTACAAAACCAGCTATGCCACAGGATGGTTGTGAACCGTGATTACTGCTCAATTAATATCAACTCAGACTACAGTTAAATGACAGCTTCTTGAAGACAAATTCAGACCTAGTATAGTATGTGCATATGTATCATTTTCTTCTAAAAAGATCTCAGCTGAGCATTCAATATCCTACCCTGCCTACCCTGTTTATGTTTCCTATACAAGCATAGAAGCTGAAAGTTCTGTGAGCTAAAGGGTATTCCTACAAGTAAAGCTAGACATTTCTCAGAGGAATATGTTTCTGATTTTCAGGAAAAAAAAAGACCACTTTTTGATGGTAAAAATTATACCAAAACACAGTTCTCTAGGTAATAATGGCTGGGCTGAACCACCTCTGGAACTTCATATGCAAGACCTCTTTAGAGAATCTAGAAGTACATACAGTTGCTGTTAATGTCTGTGTAGTAATACAGTGGGACAAAAAATGAAATGACTGCTATAAAACTTGACATCAGAATACACAACAGAGGAGAAAAAAAAGGTTACATCAGTACTTTAATTACAAGAGGATTTCACCAAAGTCTTATACACAAGACTGTGCTAATCCCAGTCAAGAACAAAGAGGTTCTTCTACTCCCATCTATTAATTCTCCAGCAAAAAATTCTTATATTGAAATGGAAAAAGACCTTTCTTTCACTCTGTGATGAACGCCTTTATTAAAAACTTAAGCTGATCTCTTTGGCCATGTTTGAGTCCCTGGAAAATGAAATCAGTGTGGCTTTTTGGCATTTCAAAGTTTTGGTCCCTCTTCAGTACTTCAGAAGGAAGCAGACAAGGTAAGAAACCATATATTGATGATTGTGAAGGGTTACAAACTGTTGCTTCCTCTCTGGGTTAACTGGTCCCAACAACTATGATGGATTCTTAAGAAAAAGAATAAAAAGAATATTTAGCTAAACTGAGGCAAAACTAGGAGGAAAGAAGTGCACTCCTACTACTATGGGCTGAAAAACTTTGGGGAACTAATGCCTCCTGCTTTTTTGTTACGCTTTTTCTGAGCAATAAGAAGTCTTGAGGTTGAGGCAAGCACAGTCCTCAGCTCAGAGGGTGTACCTGCTAGTTCAGATGCAGATGGTCATATGAATTTTGCTTCTGCTGAGCTGACATGGCTCAGGATAGTGCTGCTTTCCTGCAGAATTTTAGCAGAGTTCCTTGCTAACAGAGCCACAAAGGGTTGCCTTAACTATCACTGAGGTATTTTGCATTTGATGGATACAAACACAGATGTTTATTCAGGTCTAAACTCTCCCAAGCAAAACTGAAAGGATGGACAAGAGAAATGTAATCTGTTTAAAAGCTACTAGGAATATGAAACTTTTAACCATGCGCAGGACACACCAGCAATATTGCCTTCTAAAGCAAAATCAGAGGTGCAATGTCTCATCTCTACCATGAACTGCTTTCATCTACACAGGGCAGATTGGTACTACAGTGCAGATCCTGGCATGGTTTGAGGTCTTACTGGTTCTTATCTGACCATCAAATTGCTGTGTGCCTGTTCCAAGCACTGCCAGGCAATCAGCATTGCTATGGTTATGATCACACAGCTCACACAATTCCTACATGTCAAAAAATTCAGTTTCCACAATTCCTCCCCTTGATTCTTCCTATTATCTTCTAAGATTTTTTTTCTCTCAATGTTCAGATGACCTAAAAAGCCTGGCACTGAAAAAAGTTATTAACGCTCCTCAGATTTACCCAGAATCACTAGAATTTGACTCATGTGTGGTCTATGCAATTGCTTCTGTGGTTCCTATAGAAGTGATATGTCAAGACCAAGGAAACAAGAAAATCCTTAAAGTTGAGCAGATCCGTTAAAAGAAATAGGGTTTAAACATACATGGGCAGCAAAGGAAAAAAGTTACCACTTTAACCAGCCTTTCCATACTACTGAGTTTTGATTTTCAAAACACTGAGTTAACATTAGTAAAATGTGAGTTCAGCTGACATTTACAGAATTATCCATGTAAGCTAAGTGTTGAATTTCCATTTCACTGTAATGGAACTTGTACTTCTTACTTGGAAGTCTTATCATTAAGTGCTTGCAGCGATATTTCAAACATTAATGAATATCAACAGTTTATTTTTCTCCTATTTAACATTTCTTTCAAAAAGTGCATGTAAAGGCAAAAGGTATAACTGACTCTATTACATAAAGTTAAGAACACATATTTAAACAAAAGAACTCAAGACATGCCAACATTAAAGGAGCAGATATTTAGCTGCTGCCTTTGTGTTGAATTAACTCAGAATGAGGCTTAAAGTGTTCTAATACCTGCAACACTCAAAACTTTGGGTGAGCAATTACAGTAACATAAATATGCAGCCATATACATATACACCGCCTAGAAGATGAAATTATATTGTCATATTATCCTGATTTTCTAATCACTAAGTTATTTGTTCTTAAAACACAATTTTCTTACTAGCTTATGTCTTTTTTTTTTTTAATAGGGGATTTAATACACTGACAGCAGCCATAAGAACTTATACTAAATCAAAAGGACTAAGGGGTGCTATCCTGACTAGGGAATCAAACAACCCATTGCCCCAAATCTGTCTTGTCATTTGATACCTGAATATGAAGAACAACTGAACCCAGTCAAGCCTTATTTCAATGAAGGAAGAACTTAATATCTTGACACAAACACTAAATCATCTTTTTAGAAGCACATGTAGTTCTTTCTGAGATTTGATAGCAGAAATATTATCTTTGGTTTACTGCAAGACATGCAATTCGGCCAACAGATACTCTAAGGAACTATAAAGCACCTGCAAAAGACAATACTTTTTTGGTTAATTGTCCCATTAATTCAGGTAGGAACTCTAGGCTGGAAGGACTGTCACTCTATGTTTGCCAAGTACAGTCACAGCAGCAGAGGTACCTAGAAGCGGATGTCAAACCCCAGAATGGTGAGCATTCCTCACTTGTGAGGTTTTTTTTTTTTCAAATTTACAGTAAAACATATAAATTCAAGGGCCATCACCAGCAATTTTAACAACAGTGCAGTCAGTAAGCACAGGATCATTTGCATCTCTGGAAAGGAAGGAGGACCTAGGAAAAGTGATGGCGCTGACCCCATGACCATAGTCTAGATGTCACCATGATCCTTGCTAAGAAAACTCTACTGCCACAAAACATGACAAACTACTCTTGTGAGAGGTTTGTAATCAGGACTGTAGACAGGGGATTCTTCTTGTGAAAATGAAAATTGTTTATGAAAGTAAGAATATCCCCAAAGCAATTTCTCATTGCCCCAAAAGAGAGTCCTCTAATTCCATTTTCTCCATTTGTGGGGATTTTTGCTTTCTATCTCTTCCAGCCATTATGGGAGTGTATTTCATCATTATTTAAATATCTGAAATCTCCCCAGTCTACAGATTTTTTAGTATTATAACTTCATGAAAAATGTTGTTCTAAAATTGCAGTTCCCCTTGTTATATTAAACTTTGTCTGGGCCTTCAAGGCTGGTCTCTTTTTTAAAGAGCTAATATGATTGATGGATACTTCAGAAGAATAAAAATAAATGCCTGAGAACATCACTTTAAATGGCTTTTATTTGAATACTGATCCAATTTATTTAACTTTATTTTTCTTGCTTAAGAGATATGATGGTGAGAATGAAATATGTAGCTAGCAGAGCTCGTTTAAAAATTAAACACTTTGGGAAAAAAATTAAAGTTAGAAAAAATTAATTAAAATCGTGCTGTGCCTTTACAGGCATTTTTTTTCAGGATTGAATTATACAGCTCTACAATAGGCTAAGAATAATCTTCTGAGTTATAATTAATTGGTACATACTTGCTCCTATTTAAAGTATGTTCTAACAATTGAAGATACACTTATAAAATCGGACCATAATTGTGTATCTTCTGGGCAAATTGCGTTCTAATTTTTGAAAATGTAAATGCACACTTTAGACAGTTCTTTGATTAAGTAACAAATTTCAACACCATTTAGGGTAGTATTTGACAAAGACAATTAATCAGAAACATTATTTTTGCAACAATTTAACATTTAACTTAACCTTATTTTTCTTGATGACTATATTTATAGTCTTGTTTAATACGTTACAAGGCTCAGATAAGAAATAAGAACAAGGTATTAGTACTTTGTTAGCAGATCTTTAATACAGATTATATTGTAAGGAAGAGCACCACACAAAGTTTATTTTTTAACACATCAGTCCCAAATCTTTCACCCTCATTCTCTATTACAAACTCCAGGAGTCATGCTGCTGGCTCCACCGTGCAGAGAGATGGGATGATCCTCTGCCACAGTACATACCCAGTCTAAAAAGAAAGGGCAGAATTTCCCCTTGAAAATTGAGGCACAGAGCTGTGATAGGCTTCACATTCAGGTGCCTGTCACACATTGAATTTGGGGGACATAACTGAGGATGAGGCTACTGAGGGTGTCTGGGGCAAAGCTATGCGTGGTTCCTGTCCCATGCTTCAAAGCTTCAGGTATCATATAGGTCTGACAGAGGCAGGCAGAGAATACATCATCCCTCAAGTGATGGTTACTTCTATTGTTCCTTTCTGTTCCTATCACAGATACCCCGTAAGTGAATGTGCAACTAGCACGCTCAAGCTCTCCAAGGCTGATTTTAATGACTGAGTGATGAGTTAAGCACTTCTTTGTGAGACTAATCTCTGAGTAAATATGCCTTGTTTTATCCATTCTGGACAGTTTTTGCAATAAAAATACAGTCCTTTCTAATCAACTGATTTGCAAAGTTGTGGAGAGATCATTCCCAAATAATTGGAGACTAATCTATCTAAATTCCAAGGATTGCAAATTAATTACTGCTAATACATAATCACTACACACAGGCTCATTTTATTGTGATGACACACGAAAGTCAGAAAGTAAAAACACTACCTGAACTAGCTGCCCCATAAAGCCCAGTTTTGCCTTTTGAGAGATGACGTCCTCTTCCTATTTAGACATACACCCCAAATGGTCTTTCAGAGCACTAAGTCCTTGATTAACTTGTTCACTCAACAGTGTTTTCTTCCTCCTTAAACAGTTTTATTGACTAAAATGCAAGATTCTACTCAAATGTTGTAACTATCTATTAATTATTAAATCACTTCAGCAACATTGGCTCACATTAGCTGACAAAGCTCCAGTAACATTTCAAAATGCATGAATAGCTATGCCTGAATTCTTTTCAGTAATTAAAACTTCTAGGGGTTGAGAAGGCAGAAGAAGGGATTCATTTTATTGTTTTACATTTATCAGGCACTCATGTGTGAAAAAAATGAAAATAACTCTCATTTTTTCTTGTTTGCTGCTAATGATTTCCAAAAATAGCTGGTGGGCATCAAGCCCTTGAAAAAACCTAGTGCCTTCCAAAAAACTGAAAAAAATAATTAACCTGTTGGGCATGTTCTCACAAATACTTAGGTAGGTGGTTAAACTTAAGTACATTTACAAGTTGTTGCAAGACTGTAGCACTACTGTGTCCGTGAAGCACAGCAATAAAATTACCTATCTCAAGTAATTAGAGAAATAAGGGAGGAGGAAAAGGAAAGAAAAAATTCTCATTTGGAAAAACACTTGATTTTCTATCACCTAAGCCAGACTTCATTGAAATTACATCAACTAATGACTGGTAATTTGTTATCTACTACTCCCTCAGATCTATGGAGAGTTTCATTTATAGACATGTTACAGTCTCCTATACACTTCCGCAATTGTTTTTCTAGTGGCATTTCCACTGAGTAGTTAAAGGTGCCGCCAAGTAAGACCACTGCCAATTCAGGCCAGTGGATGGACATGAATTCATTATTCCGTAGAGGAAACACAAAACCTGAATGAACAAGTAGGGAGGTTCAGGAACTTGCAAATTAGGTTCATTGGTTATCTCTATCTTTCAAATTACGTGATGGAAGACATCTTACTTCATTACTTACGTCTTTCTTAAGACTGATGAGGAATTGATTAGTGTTCCTAACCATCACAGTAATGTACGAGTCTTTGTCATGGCAAACAGAATTCACATTAATACCCTTTAAAATGACATAAAGATGTGTTCTGACTTTAAACCCACAGACCAAACAGGAAAATTCATGGTTTATTCTCTTTCCAGCGATCTCTGGCCCTACCTCAGCACCCCAAGACTTCTCAGAACAATCTGGATAATTAGAGATCAGCACAGATTTAAAATATTTGTATTTGCATTCAGGATTGCCCGTCAGTCTCTACTTCTCTTCATGCATGAAGACAGACAAATGCAAACTTCATTAACCCATGGGCTACAGAATTGTTGCTGACTTTAAGTCTTATTCACTGCAGCAGCCTGCATTCCACTGCAAACTTCATTAAACCTGATCAGAGTGCTTTTGATGGAAGATTAATAGTAGAAATAGTAAAAACTGCATTAAAGCTAAAATCACTTCAAAGTCATATGAAGCCAAGACCAACCAAATGCATTTACTCTTAAGTTTTCTAGGGGCATTGAGGTAATTAGTTAAGGTACTTTGTTTCCATTCAAAAGGCAGCAACCAATAAATAGCAATGGTTAAATTTCTAAAGATGAAAATAAGAGCAAACTGAAAAGGCTATGACTAGCTAGCGCCTTCCCACAGGTCCAGTAACATCTTACAGAAACATTGCCACATAACTGTGTCTGATATAATACTCCCATCTCACTGTTCCACGTTAGCAGAACAGCATCACCATAGCTCTACTAACAGAATCAGAATACAAGTACTCCTTTTTCTGCTGAAGGCGAAATCAGCTGTCTCAGTTCAAAGTAGTTCTCTCACATACTCACATGTTTACATCCTGTTAAACATCCTGTTTAACTTTGCCTCAAGCAAGCATACATCCACAGCCAACTTTGCCAGCAGAAATATGTACGTGGCAACCTGTAGCTGTAACAGTAGCTGGAAGATACTCATGCCTGCACCCACAGACATATTTGCAAAAACATACTCACGTCTATGGATAGGTTATGCTTCGAGTCATCATAGTGTGTATTTGCATGTTACCTGCTATGTTATCTTCTGTCAGGAGTTTACTGAGTGCAGCTCTCCACACATTTTTTCTTGAACCTCAGAAATACACATTTACTCAGCCTAGCCAAGGCAGGAAGTCTGAAAGTGCTAATCCTCTTAGAAACATGTTTTTCTGTCAGAATAGATGCAGTGAAGGTTAAAGGGGTTAACAAGGCTGATTATTAAGCTCAGGCAGGCATGGAATGGTAATTCTGCTAATTTTTCAGGCTGAACCACAATGCTGTTATATCTAAGAAGTGTGAATAATGTATTTCTTCACACATGAAAGCTTCACAGGGATGAGCTTGGTTAAATGAAGATAGAAGCAAACATCTTAATTTTCAGCCAACAGTAGCTTCTCTTGTACAGCATTCTGTTGTTCACTGAATCCCAAACTACATTCCCAAACTACAAAGGAAATTTCAACATGGTTATATGTTTTCTACTCTGTTTGTATTCTTCTGGACATCAACATGAAAGTTTCAAGAGTTTCCATTGCTCCAGTACAGAAGCAGCATATATCCCAATTTAAGAGAGTGAAAATGTTTGCCTTAATTTTAACTAACAAGTCAGAAGAAAATACCGACTTTCAAGCAAAATGTGCTGGACCCATTAGACATTTGAAAAATAAAATTACTCAATTAATTGATTAAATGAATCACTGTAAGACATACCTTGAAGTCTAATCTCAGATTTTCAGTGGAAAGAAATAATCGCTTCTTTTTTAACAAGGAATAAAATATATCAATTCCTAAACTAGTAAAACCAGATGTCTCTTTAGCCTCTTCTAGCTCTGATGCTATGTGTTTGGTTTCCTCCTTGTAGAGTCAAATTTCTGTTTCAGTTACGTTCCCTGTTTTTAAGTTGTGTTTTGCCCTGAAAAAGTGGTAGTAAGCAATACCACCTAAAGCCCTTTGCATACTAAGGAGTTCTGTTATTTCAGCTGCTAAAGCCTCTCTCCCTCAGATGAATGCTCTCATCTTTAGACTGGAAAGCTGTATTCTTTCTCTTGCTAATGAAATAAATGCTGGAGGCAGAACTTCAACTAGAGGAAGAAAGTGTGTTGTAGTGTCTTAAAACTGTCCCAAACACCTCACAGACGGGTCATCAGGCTTGCCTTCTGCATGTGGCAGATACAGGGCTAGGGTACTAAACTGAAGCACAGTAAACTGTTGGAATCTCAGTATTACTGTTTAAAGCAGGGTTGAAGAGCAGCTTCTCTACCAGCTGTGTTTGAAAATAAGTAGTCCTTTTCCTGCTTTAGTGACACTTTTGAAAGGCATCTTTTGCAAGGACCCCATACTCATAGAGAAATCGCCATTAATGTATTCATTTGATACAGGTATCGTTCTACCTGTAGTGCTGAACCCTAAGAGGGACCTTTGTGCTTCACAATCTCATGCTGAGAGGCTCTTCAATGGTGGCTGCCACCAACTTCATTTTTAGAGGTTCCCAAATCCCCTTTTAGGAAGCATAACTCCAAGCATCTGATTGTGCCCTGTGAACCAGGCATCAAAAATGAAGCACTGCAACACCTAAGTCACTTTAGAAATTCAAGTCCTCAGAGCCTCTGACTTTCACCTTCATGCATAGAGGCTAATGTTGCAGATCACATGTAAGTTGTTTTTTTCAGTCATTCCATTAGAAAATCTGCAGTGCCATAGCTAGAAATCTAATGGCTTTTTCAAACAGTGCTGAAAACTCAAAGAGGACCTCTCGCTTTGTGTTATGAATTACCATTATTTTACTTGGTGAACAGTGGAAAATTATTTGCACAGTAAAGAACATATTATGAAGTACAAACACTATTTGATTATTGTGATTATTTCACTTCCTTACAGTGAAGAGTAGATGGTAATTAATTTCTGGACCTACCAGAATAACTATAATTACTAAAAACCACAGCAACCATAGGCATATGCTGGTAAAATAGTTAGATGTTACTGTATTTACTACCTGACACTTTATTCATAATTAAATGCTACAAGTAGAACAGAAAAAACATTTCAAAAGAACTTCTAAAAAGTCATCGATTAAATATGTGGCCAAAAAAAGTTATGAACTTTAGCATTTCTTCAGTACTATTAATTGTATACTCCGTGTTATACTTATTTGAACTAACTGCAGTAACTGCCAGGGAATCAAAAACCTTCTTTACATGATTTACCGCCTGTGCATTTATGTGGTATTTAATACCACATTTTAATTTAACATTACCCTAATTTTCTATTGATTAAAATCTTGGAACACAAGCCTAATTCGATAGTCTCTACTGCTTTGAAGAATTTGTGTTCCTTCCAACATGCACTGCTTGTGAATTAGCACATTGTATGAAACATCTCATGTTCCGGAATAAGGTTTCTGGGAAAGGATGGGTGGAAAAGTTGCAAATTAGCCTTTATTTTTATTCTCATAGTCAAACTCAAATTATATCTGTTTATAGAAATATCTCTGATCTCTCTGGAACACTTTTTTTTGTGTTCTGGCTATGCAAGACCAGGGTTTCTGCAATACATCAGTCAACTACTTGATTCTGTTTCAGAAAAGGGAAGGGCAAAAACAAGAACTTATAGAGTCATTGCTGATGTGGAGTGGAACAGGTAAAGTTAAATATAGTTTCTGTACTTGTCACCAACTTCTCTCACCAGTTGTCAGAGAAGTCTATAGAAAGATGAGCAGCATGAATTTCCCCTTCTTTGTGAGGAAACAAGCTCTGAGGGATTCCTACAGGGTCTGAGGTGGCTGTTTCCAGCAAATTCACAAACAGCTGTTAAGGGCATCAAACTGAGCAAAACGCTTGATCAATGAGAAAGAATACAAAATGGCACCTGTTGGATGTGCTTTCTGCATGTATCTTGTACTTATCTGCTTGCCCTTTGCATTTGAGATAGTTTTTGTCTCTGAAATGCTGTAAGAGGCAGAAGCATGACTCAAACACCATACTAATGAAATTCCGATTCTAGAATCACCATCGTTTTCTTGGTAGAAAAGCAGGGAGAACAGCCATAGCTTTACTTTCAGGTTTCAGCCTAAATTGGTTTAAACTGAGCAAAGGTGCTATGAGGTACCTCTGATTCAGCAAGGATCTGAATGTTCCTGAGAGAAAATTGCCATACCCCTACAAATGTTGTTACTGTGAAACACAAGCTGATTTTATGTCTCCTGAGCTGCTATTACTAGTAGTCTTTGTAATGTTATTTCAATTTAAGTAGATAGGAGAAGAGTCTTGCTCATATATTAGTAACATTCAGGATGTAAGAATGCTCGGAGACTAGCAACTGGTAAATTCTGGAGTGGGGGACTGAACAAATCCCGCAATCTTAAAAAAAACAAACACCACATCTCTTCTTTGCAAGCTGTGCCCCCATTTATCAGCTCATTGTCAACCTCTATTGTGTAATTAGGTTATTTGTTGCAGCTATTTTTCAAAACTCTGCAGTTCCTTTAGAGAAACACACTGTTTTAACTTAGTAGCTATTCTCCTTCTCTGCACTGCTGTTGATGCTTTTATCATAATACTTGTCATATGCTGGCAAACACAATCTTCTGCTACCAAGAATGGCCCCATTGAAAGGCTAAGATGAATCTTCAGATGGCTCCTTAAATTTATTCCTTTCCTATCTTGCTGTTGCTAGTAAAGCCATAAGCTTGTGTTTTGTTGTTTGGGTTTTTTTTCTGATGCCTCCTTTCTCAATCCTATTGGAAACGACGAAGACCAGGGCAGGTAGCTTTGCAGGGTGACAGCTTTTTAACACTGAATAATCGATTGATGTGCATGCTAATAGGTAATGCTAGGTTTGACTAACTAATTTTGCAAATGAATATCTAAGTAAATTACTTTTGCAGACTGTTTCCAATGATTGTTTCTCTTTAATCGCCTCTTTGAATAGCTTCATACTGATTGTTGCTGATGCTGCTAAGTATTCATATAAAACCCTCGGGTATATATTTCTTAGTAAATATATCTGGTATCATCACACACAAGAAAATCGTTCCCCTCACACACACCTTACTTAAAGGTACATAGTCATAGCTTCAAGCTCACTTTTTTCCCAAAAGTTTCAAAGCCATATAGGAATGCAATTTCCCTTCATGCTCAATTCATGGCTGGTTTTAAAAGTCACTCAGATACTTATGTAACTGGGTATGCCTCTGAAGGATTTTTAAAGATTACAAAGACAGACAGAGATATTATAATTGCAAACAAACACCTGATTAGCCCAAGATGTCTTTGAAAAATCCTGCATGCTTATATGGCTATAGAGATATGATCCTTTTGCAGAGCTAACACAAGACTGGGACTAACAATGAGAGACCTTTTTTTTTATCTTTCCTTTCTTATTTGAAAGTAAAATATTCTCCTTTAAACCAAAGTATCATGCAATGTAAAAATGGATACAGTGCAAATACTTCCACACCCACATTCCACATAATCAGAAAATTCATTATTCTTTCTCAAGAAGTTGTGGTCTTAACCTATACTTTGCACTTATCTCATTGTCCATAGATCACTACATACTTTAATATTTGTATTTTCAGTAATTTAATATTTCTTAGATGCTTGCCTTTAAAAGATAAACTTCATACACTATCCATGGCCCATGTTGTCTTGCCTCAGCTGAATAAACCTGTATCTGGACAGTCTTACATATGAGTTGTCAAACCGCTATAGTGCTGCTAACGCTGAAGGCATCACCTATCATATTATCTGCTCTCTGAAACCTTTCATGAGCTTCTCCATGTATTCCTGAATCACATTAATTTCCAAGTCTTCATCCTTAAATACTGCATAACATTTCTCTCATACACATTGTTACATCTCCTTCCTTCCTTCTCAGTCCTTCTGCCTCTAACCTCTCTCACTTCTTTAATAACTTAGCACCTTCTCTTCTCTTGCCCTGACATAGGTTTCATGTTTGTCTGCTAATGTGCTGTCACTCATCTTTCTCTCTTTAAATCCCTCCTTAAAACCCATCTTCTGACCTTCTGGCATAGAATTATCTGACAATAATTTATCAGGAGTGAGCAGAGTCTACGTGGGTGTCCCCTCCACCCACTCGTACATGCAAAGTCAAATAATTCATTCTGAAACCCCACAGACATTTTTAAATGACAGCCAGCAACCTCTGCTTCCTCCTGTACCATTCCGCCAAACAGGGCAGGGCAGACAGGGGCAAGCAGGAGAGGAAGAGCATGCCAGCTGTATTGCCTCTCAGTAGGAGAAATGTAAGATACACATTTCAGTTCCACTTACCGGTTCCTATTGCTAGAAATCCAATCCGAGATTAATGTTGCAGCCTGCTGGTGACAGTGTTTGTTACCAAAGCTGCAGGCCAACATGATGACTTCCCGACGCAACTCTCTGTCCAAATTAAAGAAAGCAATAAAGTTTCATTAATGAATGTGTTTGAATGTTTACAAAAAGCTATTTCTTATAACAGTGACAGCAACCGGCAGTCAGGCAACATATCAAAGATAATCAGCTTTACAAATCTCAGTTTCAACTTTATGCCTTCAGCTGCTGCAACAATTAAAGAAAGGTTGTGGACCAAAACCAGCCCCCATTTACACTTAGGCACTTTTCCTAATCTCCATGGTCACTTCAGTCCAAGTTCTTAAATATCCAATGCAGTCAGATATTAAGTTAGGGCTTAGGAAATCATGTTGTCCCAACTTAGGAAAGAAGAATTCATCTCATCTTTCTGCTCTCCCTCTAACCCAGAAAGGAAAAACAGAAGGGCAACAGAGCTAGGGGATTATGACATGCTGAAGATGACACTAAATTTTAGGAGGGTGCATTATTTCAACTACATTTCACAAATAAACAATAAAAAAAGAAATATAACAGTACTCATGTTGGTAGGATGCTTGAACAAGTGATTTGTTTAAATTGTTCATTGGCCATCCAAGCTTCAGATACATTGATGCAACTTGTCTTAAAATATACTCCTGAGGGGAAAAAGAAAAATATATTTAATGCTAACCATCATGTTTTTTTTTACTTGAAATTGAAATACTACTGACTATTGAGGTTTAACCCCTTTACCCTCAAAAAATAATGTCCAACTCCAAAGATTTTGATTTGCATTTAGCAAAGCAACTTGTCCACTTATAATCCCCCTTCACTGCTAGAGTAAGAATCAATCTGTAGAACAGCTATTTGATTAGATGCCTAGTATAAGACAATTTATTGTTAAAAAATCCATGAATTTCAAAAGTTTATTACATGCTATTTTGCAGTCACAATACACAGCTGAAAAATTGCAAGAGTGTCAATAGCTTAATTTTTACTCTATGGCCAATCTGGACTACATCTTGAATGTTCACTTTTAAAAGAACATTGTTTTAATATCCATAGCCATAGCAAAAACATTATCTGGGTACAGTCAATTGCCTTTGGAATACATAACAATGTGGCTGCAAATAAGCTTTGCACACTTAATGACACTATGCTATAAGTTTAGGTTCCCAGTATGCTTAAAGAACAAAATAAGCCCAAGATCTATTTTAGTGAATTCTACTATTTACACAAGAGACATACTTACATATTCTGAGCAGTTTTAAAGAAAACCACTGTCATTGTATTCAGCGTAATCTTTTGCCAGTGGAATTCAACATTTTGAAAAAGAGAACTGAGATATACAGAACTGCATATGAGAGCATCTATTTTATCATTGTAGATGCATGGGCATGTATAGATGACAACACATAAGAAAATTCATAGTGCAGCTTTTTCTAGCAGATACGTTATTCTGTGACTAAAAAGACTTTTTATTTCCTCTGCTATCACCTCTGCTTTCAAAATTCCTATCCGTAGTGATAAAACATAACCTAGCTGTGAATTTTACTGGTTTTATTTATTAAAATTGTGTTTTCTTTACACAACCAAGTTTGAAAGTGAAACAGGTTCCTAAGAATTTTTCTGTGCAGTTAACAACAGACTAAATATGCATATCATTTCAACATCATTTTACATTATGGCTCTGGTTTCATGTAGACCTACACTGTAGGTTCATAAAAATTTCCATGTGTCCTTATTAATCTGTAGTATATGTTCCACAAAAATAATTTTCCATGTCATCAGGTACCTCTGTGTATATGTGTGCGTGTGTGTACTTGATGATCCTTGTGGGTCCCTTTCAACTCAACATATTCTGTGATTCTGTAATATATATGTATGTGCTTCTACATACATACATACATAAATCCAGCTACTTCTAACTTCCTGCTGTCTGAGCATGGTGTGTACGGTCACACACACACACAAACAAATATACATTTAACAAGAAGCATCCTTATAGCATTTCAGGCTTTAAAAAGTTCCTCCATTTGAAGTCTTTATAACATTACATAAAGTTACTGTATGTTGGCCATTGAAAATACGTAGACTACATAAAATTCACAGTGAATAAAAAACCTAAGAGTTCGTAATAGTTACTGGCTGCGGTCAAATCTCCTGTACTTCATAAATGATGCTTCAGTGTAGCTATGATTTTTTTTACTATTTCAGATAACATGCTAAATATTTGTCATGTCTATCTTAATTATCTACTGTGAACTGTTACTGATGTCCCTTCAGATGCAATTATGAATGGGCTTTGACTCAGTGGTGATCTAATTCTTGTTAATTAAGGGAACTGCATTCAATTCACTATGGATTTTTTGATGAAATAATGCCTACAAATCTTTGCTTCAGTTGCATGTGTTCTGTTCAGTTGTGCCTGCATTTGGTGTTGCTGAGCCTGTGCATCAACCTAAATATCACCATGGGGCTCCTCAAAAGAGAAAATCTGGAAATAGAATACTTTGGCTTTTTTAAGTGAAATACTTTGTCATAACATTTTACAGGAGGGATAATTACCTTTCCCTCTACATGCCTCAAATAACAGTTATCACTGTTCAAATGCAAATGCACCAAAGCTTGATAATTGCTATGTTTAAATAAAGAATAATTAGGAAGAAAGTTAATATCCCTAGGTCATTTACAGTATCTGAATAAGGAACGGTTCAAGTCTTGGCAATAAAAGGAGAGAGTAAGAGGAGAAAGGAAGAAAAGCAAAAAAGGAAGGAAGAACAGACTGACGAAGAGAGGGAGGGGAAGAAAGAGAGGAAGAATTAGAGGAAGAAAGAGAGGAAGACTGTATGTCTTACATTGAAGATGTTGTAGTTTTCTGTGCGGTCCAGCAGTTTATCTAGAGGATAAAGAGCTCGGCTAGCAGCGTGCCAAGGCAGAAAATCTTTTTCCTCTGAAAGGTATCTGATAATCTCCAAAGGAATATTCTGAGGCAAATAACCAGCTCTGCACAATAAAAGAAGTTAGTATTAAATTGGTTTTCAGAAGACACACAATGAGGCAAAAATTACTTTTTTTTTTCCAAATGAAATTAAAATGCATAAAAACATGATAAACTCATCACACTTCAATGATATGAAAGTCAACCTTATAAAAATCAGCAACTTGCAGTCTCTCCCAACACATGCAAGCATATTGAATTGATGAAGCAAGGCATGAACACATATGAAAGAAAACTAGACAAGCTACCCCTACCTTGTAGGGATAGCTTGTGGTTATAAAAGACATGAACAAAAAGTAACTGACTTCAAGAAAAAAAAAACAACAAATCAAAACAAACAGAAGGTGTTGCTTTCCTGATTTGTAAGATAGAAAGCTGTCTGCATAAAATCAACAATCCAAGGCATTTTGCTTCAGAGAACATTTTTACTGGCTATGGACAATTGGAAAGAACCAGTGGTGAAGAAGCAGCTTTAGTTTTAGTTGTTCTCCAGACTCATTTCTCTCTCCTTTAGAGTTGCCTTGTCTTCTACCACCTTAAGTCACTTTGGAATGATTTATCCAGTGGCATCACTGTGGTTAAGGATGTTTCAGCACTTTCCACAATTTGTGGAAAAAACTAGGTTTTTCCAGATGTTTATAAACCAAGTGGTTAGAATTCTGTCCCATTCTTTTACAGTCACAAAAGACCTCTCCCTGAAGGGGAAAGAGTTTAGGAGGGGGGTAGGAAGGTTTAATTAATAGCATTGCAAGTAAAATGCAATACAGACACAAGCATTTGAAAGCTACTTTTAAAAACCAAGTACAGAAAACATCAAGCTTTAGGTTTTGCTCTCATTTTGTTTTTCAGAACAGCATTTTTTCTTAACTATCCAGATTGCAAAAACAAAGTACAACCCTGTGGGTGTGAACTTTCCAGAAACACATGGTCTATTCTTCGCCTGATGGATGTGTTTAAATCCAAAAGGAGTCATTTATCTGCCTAGAGAGGAAATAATGATTCTGTTTTCATTAAACACTTAAAATCAGCAAGGTGAATTCCAGAAACTTCAATATAACATAGGCTAAACTATTATATAGCTTCATAGACTAGTTTTTCTCCTTGGTTGTAAATATTCCTTTAATTTCCATCAATGTCTGGGGAGGAAATGCATGCTTACAGCAAACAAATAAAACTACACACATTATTTCAGAAATTGACCCATACACACATGTTAATATAAATTATCTCAGTTGTAATTGTATATAAAAACTACCTTGCTGAAATACTTGAAATAGATTGTTTTTTTGCAATGTGCATTGCATCTTGCAGGCCTTTGTTTTTCACACTCTCTATTGGAACAATTACACTTTGTTCCCTTCATGTTCTCAGCAAAGGAGTTCATGTGACAGTTTTCAAAAGTATCCATCCCATGTCATTATGATGACCCACCCTCCAGTCTGCTTGTCCATGTCATCTTTCTCCACATTTTGTCAGCTCTGTTTTCAACTCCTGTTACAGCACATACTCAAGCAAGAAAAACAAGATCACTTGGGGAGATCACTGTGTCAACTAAGGAACTGAGCAGATATGAAATGACAGTGCTGGAGCTTTTAGAGTAGGTGGTGGACAAAGTTCATTACATCTGAAGACAGGTTACTTCATTTTATAGGTCTCTCTTATTTCTGAAGCAACAGAATATCAGTAAGATGAGTTCTAGGTCATAATACTTTGTAGAGATTTGTAAACATAATTAATGGAGCCAGAAGCACGCTGGACTGATTGCAGTTAAAAATCTCGGATATAATGTTAGCAAAGAGGTAAATTAGCTTGAAGTTGCATATATATAATCAGTTCCTAATGGGATTTGTGATTATTTTTACTGATAATTTGATTGACATGAGAAAGTGTAGAGTAAGGAACAAGAAGAATAGCTCTAGGAAACATGCTGCTTAAGGAATAAACAGATTAATGCTTATTATAGCTGCACTAATGGACATTTACGTTCATGTTCTGAAATTAAATCTATCAATACTAAGCGTAAAAAGAAAATCACCACTGAAAAACAGATTATTTCTTTTTCAGCTTAACTTCTCCATAAAGACACATAAGAAGTGAACTCAGAGAAATCGATCTCTTATCCTGAGTTCTTCAGAGGTTCCTAATGAGTTTCAAAATCGTGATTCTTGGCTGATAGTACTCATCCTGTTCATAGCAGAAGCTGTTACTCTCATCACTCACTGCTTCTAACTTCCAAATTTATCAGCCCATTCAATTCTGCCTCTCTCACCCCCTGACCCCCCACTTTTCCTATTGTTTCCCCCTAAGAGTAGAGTGCAACTTACAAAAACAGATCAGGGCAAAGTGTGAGTTTTTTCTGTTTGCTCCTGACCCTCCTTTTCTTTATGGGAATGACCCTTGAAGAGCTTACGCACAGTATCATGAAAATCACACCCCTACACAGACATCAACAAACCAGTCCCAAGAGAAGGGATGGGGACGAGGGGAGGTTTTTTGGGGATGACGTTATTATATAAATGACAACAAATTCATCACTTCAGACCATGATTTTGAGGAAAAGTGGTTATGGTTGCTACAGTCAATGTTAAACTCTCTGTCAGCACAAGCTGGGCAGTACAGATGCTAGGCTGGACCTCTGAGGGAACTTGAGCAGAGGCAAATCTAAAATCTTCTTACAGTGGCAGTTAAGACAGAAGCATTGGAGAAAACACAAGTGCTTCAGGAACTTTACTTTGGCGGAATGTCCTTTATTGTACAGATGCTACAGAAAACCATGACAGCTCTATTCTTTTACCCTCAGCCACTAAGCCATGTTTATGAACTTCTTATTCCAAATATACTGTGCTACCAGACTATTTGTCATTAAATAGCTTCTGTCAAGAGGTAATGATAAGTACATTCATTGTGTCACCTTTTTGTGTAAAAAGTGGCATATGCTATAAATTATTAACTGTATACTACAGTTTTAAAAGCTTGAGGAGTATTTTCTTCCCCCCCTCCCAAAAAAAAAATCACACCAAAACCAACGAAAGAGTTTAGTAAGTGTATAAGGGTAAGGCCAAATACTAATTTTTGGCATTTGTAGTTGAGAAAATAGAATATAAGGAGAAATTCTCACACGAGCATAAAAGAGATAAACCATGAATGATAAAACGCATTAAAGGTTTTAGGACTTGTGTGAAGTGTCCTGGGAGGTACCATGACTACCATGGCAAGAAGGTCAGCAGAAGACAGAATCTAAACCAATCACCATGACTGTGTGGTGAGCTATACTCCAGTATTCTGCAACTTCACAAAGCACAGCAGCTGGTTTCTTAAGCTGTGTATTTTAGTATAAGCATATTCTTTTACTTTACACTGAAAGCTTGTCCAGTGCTAGGAGTGACATCAAGACTCCTCTTTCCCAAGGAATACTGCATTGAGCAAGATGCACTGGCTCACTTCAACAATGGCAAATCACCCATTGCTAGGATCCTCCTTCACTAGCCTGGAAGAACTAGGTTCAAGGATGGTTACACAGGATCTGGTCAGCAAAAGCATTTATGAAGCAGGATAATAACCAAAATGAGGGAAGAAGGCAGAACAGAGAATGAATTCGTTACAGAGTATCTCTGTAAACTTTGTTGGAAAAACATAGACCTGTAAAAATGTTGAACAGAAATGTTTAACACTTATAATAAGAAAAGTTATATATAAAAGTTATTATAATAAGAACCTTCCCATCAAAGGGAAAAACATAAAACAATTTCCCTGTCATATAATTGCCTGGAAATATTCACTCAAAGGTACTACAGAGTATAAGATAAGCTTAGTACATACTATACACAAGCAGCTTGATTTATTACTCTCTCTTCCAACAAAGTTACTGGAAGGTCAGTGACAGAAATCCTTATTTTTCTTGTGTCTTTTTAGCCATCAATCATATTGCTATCCTTAAGTCCAGCAAAATTACTATCAGATATTGCCTGTCAAAGTCCAAATGCATGAGAGTCAGGGCTAAGAGACAAGGTTCTTTTCTAGCTTAGCCATCTTGGAGAAAAATTGGAATATTGTCTGCCACTTGGAGAATAGCTGATTATGGGCTATACTGGAACCAGGAAACAAACAAACACCTCAGAAATACCATGATGTCCAAACTTATTTCTGGTCTAAAACAGTCACACTGGTTTTTTAGGTATGTCTCCAGTAGCCACCTGAGTATCTTAGCAAGCATGTACCTACAACCAAAAAAATTCTGTAGGGGAATCTGGTACAGTTTTGGCAAGTACCTTAACAGATAAAAAAGTCAAATAAAACAGTATTGATGCGTAAATAGTGGTTGAATGCATACTGATGTTCAGGTAAAACATTTCTCAAGGGCAATGTTAAACAGTTTACAAAACTTCACTTATAGTGTCTGAAATTAAAAGAACCTTAAGAGCTCATCTAGTCTCTCCCTACCCAAAACACACTCATACCAGTGCCATTCCTGACAGAAATTGGTCTAGTTTTGTTTATATAGGTCTCTAGTGATGGATATCCTAGGAACACTACAATTTCAGTACTCCTCTGCCAAGAGGCATGATTAAGAATAGCATAGTTCTGGTCTTTTTCCCTGTAAGTTTTCACAGAAGAGTACCAACAGGTCCATTTCATGTTCTAAAATGAACTGTTGTTCATGTAGCTTCATTATAAACTACATAAAGTAGACATCCCTCTTTATTGTATTTTAGATAAGAGCATTTTGATTCACATCATGGATCATAGAGAAAGCAGCCTAGACTTCAAACAGAGCCTCTACAAGCCATCTCAAAGCCAGCTTTCTCCATACCGAGTCATTTAAAACACATGACTACAAAAGCAAAATTTAACCAAAAAGATCACATTTGAGACATTTCATTGCTATATCCATTTTATATAATTGTCCTTACCCATAAGTTTATCAGAATGTCAATCAATCTGTAGCCATTCCTACACATGAGAGCATGTGTTAGAAACACAGCACCACATGAGGTTTTTCTAATTATCTGTGTTCCTAATTTCACAGTTGCCTGCCGAGCTAAAGAGGAGGACAGAACAGGAACACGGACTGGCAAAAAGATCTGGTTCAGTTATTAGGAACATTAGCCCTAGACAAACATCCTGGTTCAGCAGGTTTTTCATGCCTAAGGAGGCTGCTGATGAACTGTAGTGAAAAGGTGATATCTCATTTTTATGACAAGTACAGAGGTGGAAAAAGACCTTTCTAAAGTTATATATATATATATATATATTAAGTGGCTTATGATATCTTATAATATCATAAGCACCAACCCTTAGCAAGGTACTATCCCGCTTACACTGAAGAAGTTGGCAGGGTGGCCATTGCTGCAGAGAAAAGAGGCAATGAACAGAACAAGAAAGTACTGAACATGGTAATGAAATATCCCTCAAAAGAATTCCCGTTAAAATCTCATAGCAATCAAAAATAATCTTTAAATTACATGAGCCTTTAATGAGTCAGATAAAAGCAGAACATCTAGATTATATTATGAAACATCAGTGTGTATTCAGCTGCATTCTGACCTTGATTTGTTCTTTACACTGAGTCGCTGAACTTATGGACAGATCCCAGCACATTCATATTCCCCTTAGGGACCAAGTACCAAATGGTAGTGTAATTGCCAAGGGAAAATTATTACTCTGTTCTGAATTATTTCTATCATAAATCCAGCACCAGTCAAACAGACTCTGTTAAAAAAATGACAGGGTTGCCGTACAGTGATGAGAGTCCCACACACAAGGGCATCATAAATCCTTTGGTCCCACCACCCAACAAAGTCATTTTAAGTCTTGTGTTTAAATCAAAATTAGAAAATCCAAGCTGGCAGCAAACTGGTCTGCATTGTTGAAACAATGGAAATGAGGTGATTTACTTGCCGCTGGTTTAAAACTCCCACTGCCTTGTCTGTTTCTCATGGAATATGTAAAATATGACAGGCTTTTTTCCTGGGTAATTTTGAAGGGGTAAAAAGCAGCTCTTCAGAACGCAGATGTGCAACTCAGATTAACATCAGTTCTGTTTCTGTGCATGTGCAATATATGAATAATTAGACTCTACTCATTAACTCCTAAAGGAACAGTTTAAAGTAAGTTAGGATTCTTATTAATTGATTAATTGATTGTTTTACCTTAACAGTCAAGTGTGTGGATTAGAATAACTCCCAGAGAAACTTGGTGCCAATGAACATTCACATTTAACTGTATAAAGCTTTTTCACTTCTTCTGGACCTATCAAGGATTGGTGTCCCTATTGATGTATTCAGCATATTCTTTCCTACAGTGCTTTAACAGCAGTTCCTCGACAGCTGAGTAAAAACAGGTATGTTGAACCCTGACATGTAAAAGAAGCTTTGAGCAAGATGACCCATACAACAGACCCATACAACAACTCTTGTAGTCACAGATTTCACCTTCAACTTCTGCAAGACTGGGATGCCAAAGATTAAAAACTTATGATGACTGACATCCATGTGCAACCACGGAAGCTAGAGAAAGAATGTTTTCTCATAGAAAACTAATGGGCAATCTGTAAAAAAGGCCTTGTGATCTCCAGTATCAAAGAATAATTTACCTCATCCTCCCCAACCAGGGTTGGGCTGACTTAGGACCATGTAAAGGACTCTGCTTTTCTAAGACAAGCAAAGTGACTTAATGGAGGTACTATGATCTGTAATAGCTATGAACTTCCAGATAAACAGGACAGGAATGCACATCTGCTCTTTGAAAAATACAACAGCAACATTTGGCTTACAAGCTCATTTTAAGAACGACATTTAATTAGCATTCAATCGCTCCAATTTTAAAGGATTCAGAGAGTATGACAGTTTTAAGTGAAGCCTGCTTATTATTATGTTTTCTTACATGCAAAATATTTGAGGACTCTTCAAGTGGCATTCAACTCCATACAAGAGCATTTGAATCATTCTACAAAGAATAGTTCAGGTTCAATGTAATTATCAGAGTATAATGTGGCTTAAATTATCTTGCATAATTTAAGAGTTGACACATAAGCATGTTAATTTGAACTAGTCACCTTTCTTGAAAATAGAAAAAAAAAAATTCAAGCCCCTCTTTTGTAAAAATGCAAAAAAAAATCCTTCAAACTGTAGTTCAGAATCTCTTCTTTCCTCTTCTTCCCCATATGAAAAAAAATTATTAAAAAAAGAGTAGTGCAAGATGAAAAAGAAATAAACTTACTGCTAAAAATAAAGGCTACGCAGTCAGGTATGTTATGTTTTTCATCATTACGAAACCATGATTTTTGAGAAGTATGTAATTTACACAGTTAAATTAACTAAAGAAATTTGAATGTATTTCGGGGGCTAATAGACATCAATTTCAGATGATTCAATTATTATAAGTGTTATTTATTTTCTTTCTTGATGATTTTGTTGGAAAGGGTAGAATGAAACAGCTCTTCTATTCATTAAGTTGTCAACGGGTGATGGTATCTATGAGAGTATGTTTGAGCAAAACCAAAATTAAGTTAGTTTATTATTATGCACAATACTTTTTCATCACTCTCTTTTTTCCTGGTCTAATGTTCATAATTTGCATATCAGTCAGCCAAGTGAAATATTTGTTTAAAAGCTAGAAACTTCATATGGAAAGCACAGAAGCCTGATCTTGAAAATACACATACACTCCAAATTTTCTTTGCCAGAATATCTACAGAATTGGACATTCTTTCTCTGAAGGCAACTCCCTATAAAAATATTTATCATGAAATATTCTCTGAAATTCACATAAACCCTCATCTTTCATTTTGCGAGAAAGCAGACACAAACAATTTAAGTGATTTTACCAAGATCACCTAGGAAGGCTACAGCAGAAATACCATCTCAGGTTTTTCTAGTCTCTATGCAGTGCCTTAGTCATAACACAGTCCTTCCTGTCATTTATTGCTTGATTTCTGCGCAAGCATACTTCTAGCCGAGGAGGAAGGAGCTAATCTATTGTAACATTCAAGCAGATAGAGCATACAAAGACAAAGACCAGACCTCCCCTAGACAACAATTCTGGCCAACAGCAACTGGATAAGCACAAAAAGTAGGATCATTGCTGAGAAGCAATGGTGCACTCAGGTGAAAGCAGTAGGCAAAGAAGTGAATAGCCTATGGTCGCAGACTATTTTGTTTATGCTGATGAGGCATCTGTATTGTCTTTTCTATTTAGAAAAGTTGGTTCATGCCTTTTATTCATATATCTTTTGTTGATACTGGGAAAGGAGAAGGTATTTAGAGCAGCACTTCCAGCTTTTCAGGGTGGCTTATATTTGCTACCTTGACCAAGTTAGCAGAAAGGTCTTTTTGTCCTCTATACTAGTCCTGTCAGACTCTCAGAAAGAAAAGTAATAGGATTCTGGGATGAGGGTAAGGAGTCAAGGAGTCAAACAAGCTGCTTATTTTGAGAGGACAGGTGAGGGAGGTAAAGAAAGGGCTGATCAGGCAGCTGTGGAGAAGAAAAAGGGGTCTGTAGATGAGACAAAGGCACAAGGAATGGGTGTTTGCCAGGTGTGAGAGGATAGAGCCTCCACAGAATGGCACAGGTTGTGAGGCTCTACAAAGACTTCCCCCTGCCCCACCAACACAAAGATTCCTGAAGTCATATTTGCACTTCTTAGCTCGTTTCCAATACTTAAAGTTGCTAAGAAGCCTTCAGCAAGCTCCACTCATGACACTCCTCTTCTTGTTTAACCTCAAACTCAAGTTAAGTGCTTTCTTGAAGCATAATTCAGACACAGTTTAATTAACGTTTCCAAAACAAGTTTCACAAACTGTTCCCCACCTCTGTCATTACACAGCAGTCTCTGGCACTGCAACATGGATAGATCCATACCAAGCTGACTTCAGAGACCAACTTGAACAGCGACAATGAGTTAACAACCATTAGCTAAAAATAATTCTTTCACTCCCTTGCAACCGGAGTCAAGTTTTCCTGATAGTTTATTTTGGATTTGGCCAAGAATAGAGTTAATGTAGCTTACAGAATAAAACAATTAGTGCTATAATAGCTCAGAAGTAATAGAAATAATTGAAGCATAGGCAAATGTTGCAGGGACGTGACAAGACCAAGACCTACCCATGCACTAAAAACTCTGCAGCCAGATCTATAGGGCTGGTTTTTAGTATGTGCTGAAGAGTCTTCTCCAACTTCTTCCCTGGCTTTCAGCAAGTATTTCTATTTTCCAGGATGCTCTCACAGCACCAGCACTTCCCTGGAATGTGCTGTACAAATTGTTTTACTGCTTTTAGCTATGTAAGAGGATCAGATGCACAAATGATACATACTACAAAAGCAGAATTAACTTTTAGCGTGCTTAGTCTCAGGAATTGCTTTGATTCTTCTTGTACGAACACATGCAAATGTTATCTCCACATAACAAAATGTGTATCTCCACATAAAGCAGATATCAAGGCTGTGCTATGTCAGAGAACATATGGACTGACACACAGCATATGGAATGAATGACGGCTACCTTAAAATAATTGTAGCTTTCTATTTTCTCTAAAAAAAGGCACAGCTGCTCAGACCCACTGAGAGATATTTATGTCAAAGGAAACCAAACCACTTCCATAGGAAGCCACACCTAAATCAATTGCTAGTGAACCATCACCAAAATTTGCCTGACAGTGAATGGGAGTTACTGTCACATTTGCTGAAATAATTTAGATGAGACCTCATTTATTAAAATAGTAAATCTATATCACTATTAATCAAGTGTGATACAAATTATTGATCTAATACTCGATCCCTTAGCTGGTACTCAGAGGCACTAATTAAAGGACCTCTATAACCTATCTGTTGTTTGTCTCTGTGTTGAACTATCAGAAAATGCAATTGGGAGTAAAGATGAAGGCTGGAGTTAAACTCCAGTTTACTCATTTAAATGGACCCTATATAATTGTTTATGAATAACCCAACAAAACAAGGTCAACAACCCTGAATAATCGCTGTTTAGATATTGAAACATTTTGAAGTACATTAATTGGGCTAGATGAGAACCTCTATCTTTGTCACCTACCTATTATCCAGCCCCAGCAATTAAATGCCTTGACTTCTCCTGACATTACACTGAACAGGACTTGAAGTAAAACAAACAAGTGTAACATGGAAGCAATTAGTTCACATACCTTGAAATACTTCAAATGCTACAATAAATGAAATCTTAATCTCTAAGGAAGGAAAATAACAATGAAGATCACTTCAACTCCATAGTATAGTTTTGTTATGCACGTATTTCAACCATAAATTTCAATAAAACATTCCTCTAATTTAGTGGTAATAATTCTGGCTTTTATATGGAAGTGTATGAATTACAGGCTTGGTTACAAGGTAACTCTCAGTTTCCAGAAATAAGATCAGCTAATCATTAAGCGTGGTGGTGCTGCCTCAGGTAGTTAGTTGAATGGATAAAATGTTTTTGCCTACATGTCAAGACTCCATATCCAGGAATTAACTTAAGGAACAGGGAGAGGGTTGGCTTTGATTTGTTTCCCCTTTTTTTTTTCTTTTTTTTTTTTTAAGAAACATAAAATAAGGGGTCCTAATGATGTGATTTTCCAGATCCAAAAGGCTATACTTGATTAACTAAGACTTACTTTTAAAATTAATTTGCCTTTACAAGTTGTTCAGAAAATTATATGGAGTCAGCGTTAGCTTACTTCGGTATTTTACTTCTGGAATCAACCTTGGAGTCAAATGCACCAGATGTTAAAGATAAATTTGTGTCAAGGGGGATAATTTGGATTTATATATTGAAGAGTAGGTTGGCACTGCCTTTTCCCTTGCCCTCAGACTTTGGTTTTCTAGAGTCAGCAGAACTCACAGTTTGGAAAGAAGCAAGGCAAAAGGAATTGATTAACAGCAGGAAAACAATCATTATAACTCATCATATATCTGTTCACACAAGGATCCTGGTTTTGGTCTGGTGTATGAAATTCTGAGAGGAACACTTATGAAGGCCATCTACAACATGACATGAACTAAGTGACAGGGAAGTCACTTAGTTCACAGATAATTCTGAAGGTATATTTTTGTTGTTTTTCATTTCTGACACAGTTCCCTATATTTGTCAAGTCTACAGGGGCAAGCTACATCTAAAGAGACTATAGCTCACTCTCCCCCTAATCTGTGCAAGGAAATTGACAGCACTCCAACACAGTCATCCATCCTTGGAGTGTAAGAACAATTATTTAACAACACAGCTTCATGCTTTCTCATTCAGTGCTTCAAGAACTGGAAACAACAATAACTATTTTAGGTGACAGTAAAATAGATATTGCCAGTCACATCTGGTCCAACACTGATTAACATTAAATACAAACCAGACCTATTTCTTTCACATAATATCGGATTAAGTCAACCAGTTTAATGAGGGAAATCTTTTACGAAGATTTAGAGCCCATCAAGGAAGAACCAGGAGTGACACAACACTCCTGACATTAAGTGAGTGATTTATCTTATCCTATATGGTTAAGTAGTTTTGAGAGGTCAGGTGCATGTTTCTCTCCATTAACTGTCAGTGCACTACAAGGTGAGAATGTCAGATTTACAGGTCTACCTTTGGGATGCCTAAAGTAAAATGGAAGGCATCCCACCTCTCATACTCCCTAACTGATCACTTATACTAAGGAAAGAGAAAGACAGGAGAAGTTGATGGCATTACTCACACTTAAAACAGTGGGATCTTTGTTATTTATTGTGACATTGCTTATTGGAGCTATCTGAACTGACCTCTGCTTTGTTTAAGCTTAGAAGAGAACCACAGTTCTATTTGTCTTCTCTCAGCTTCTCAGTTTTCTTAGTCAACATTTACTAGTACATTTATTAGAATCAACATATTTTCAAACTGTACTGAAACTTCATACAAAGCAAAAGATAAAGGATCTTAAAGAAGAAGGGAAGAGGGATTGCCAAGGTGTTATTCTTGCTCAAGAATGCGGGGCATAAATTTCCCTAAGCTACGTTACTGCCAAGGCTACAGCTTTCCAGATCTTAAGGGTGTGTGCATGCACTACCACTGAAAACAGAATTATGCTTAAAAATCTAGAAAACAAGCAGGTTGTAACTTTCTTTTGTGGTTATTATTCCACTTAACTCTCCTTGATGTGTTATGTTAACCAAATTACACCAAGAAGGAAGATGAAGGAATGTATTTCCATGTAAAATGGGCAAAAAATTATGACATTAAAGTTATAGAGCTTAAAATATTCCTTGGTAGTAACAATTCATTTATGTTTTTTATTTTTGAGAAATCATTATGCTGGACAGTAAAAGGATAATAAACCTTTTGAAGGAATGAAATCAAAAACACCTTTAAAAAAATAAAATGTGCTGCTCCAAAATAATTTATATGAGCAATTTTTTTCATATTTCTCGACATCTAAATATTATTAAATTCTATTAAAGAGAAGACCAGTATTTGTTCCACAAACAAAATCAACTAGCAGTAAAACTACATAGAAATAATCATATTAGGACCTACCATATTAGGATAGTGAAAAAATTGAGTTAAATCCTTTTCGTGTTATCTGTATCAAGTTCAACAACACCTTAGAGAGTACTGTAGAAGTTTCTAAGAAATACAGTCTCTTCAGTACAGTAAAAAGAACTGTTTATATTAGAAATTATTTTTAAAAGGACCAGTATGAATTTAAGTAGTTATGTTTTAATTTTGGAATTCTTTTATCACTGAAAATAATAGCTAGGGATTAAAGTATGTATTCCACAGTTCTGTCTCTCAAAATATGTATATTTATAGTTGTAGACAAGAAGATAACACATCATTGCAACTAGGAACCAAAACTGAGGGCTGAAATACTGTTAAAAACAGGCAGTCTTCTCAGAAGTCAGGTCTGAACTACCAATTACTGCCTCTATGCCTGGTCAATAAGGTTACTCACCTTTTCTCATGTCACAGTCAAAGACAAGTGTATGCATTTAATCTCCCCATCACGTAATGTCATATGGGCAGGGAGAAATGCACATTGTGCAATGCAGACAAGACTGAATCAGCACTGGATCCACAAGGCAGGTAACATCCAAACCATGGTACTGTTCCAAAAGAAAGTGAGGCAACTTTCTGCACTGTGCCTTGCAGCCAAGGGAGGGAAAGCTAAGATGCTTTTAGGCTGACAGTGGTCTTCTAAACACTGAATTTTTGAGAAAATTGAAAGAGTCTGTGTGATTCTGATAGCCCTCAGAGCTTGTTTTAGGATCACTGCTCTGTCACATCACGGCATCAGACAGTGCAGAGGCAGCTGCACCACCCTGCAGCACCAGGCTGCAATTCCCCATTGCTTGTCCCAGCAAGAGCTTTTCCATCTGCTTTCTTACTCCAAGAAGTTCAGATGCTTTGCCATCAAGGCCTGCCCCCAACACACTGCTAACAGTCTCTTAATGCCTCCCTAGTCCTAGTTATCATAAAGGAGCAGAGCAAGGATTAGGCCTACTCCTGGTCTTTCTTCATCAGGGAGAAGGGAAATGAAAAAAAAAAAATCAAGCTCTTCTTAAAAAGTTACCATATCGTCAATTGTCCAATCAGATTGACTTCAGCATCACTATAACTGGGTTGTTTTTTTTTAAATAGGAAAGATGAAAGCAGAATAACATAAAAACGATCAATAAAAAGTATACCCTAGATGGCAAGTTTAGCCAGGTCCACATATCTTATTGCTACTCTTGAAGTACAGAGTATAAATCCTCTGTTTGCAAACATATAGATCTTTCCTCCATCCAGCCTGGCTTGTAAGGCACATACACAAGGTAACACTACAGGACTCTGGAAACAGGAATCTAGCTACATATCCCTAATGGAAGAATGTTTCCTCATAAGTGATATCCATGTATGCACATATGTATATATGTAAATCTATAGCTCTATTACTTTTTTCTATGGTGCACGAGTAGCAAAAGCAACAGTAGTCTGCTGCAGCTCATCGTTATTAAAAGAATAAAATTGTAAATTATGAACTTAAAAAATATTACTGATGCAATGTTCCCAGGCAACTCAAGAATCAAAAAGTTGCAAATGTTTCACAACTTTCCTCTCATTTTACACTTTCGCTACCAACGTATTCGATGTCCGGATTTCAAAATGGGGACAATTCCATTGCCTCAATTTGTAAAGAAGGCACTAGCTAACAGCACTCTGACCATAGTAAAATTCAAAATGCTGTATAAATGCTGTACAAATTCCAGAAATGCTCAATGGAACTGCTTTTCCATTCTGTGTGAAAAGCATCACACAGAAAAAAAGTCTGTTCCAGCAGATTACAAGAAAAGAAAGATATTGGGAAAATGATATAACAATACAAGTGTAGTGGGTTTCTGCGGTTGGGTTTTGGTAGTGGCGGGGGGGGTGTGTGCTACAGGGGTGGCTTCTGTTAGAAGCTGCTAGAAGCTTCCCCTGTCCTGTGGAGCCAATGCCAGCCGGCTACAGGACGGATTTGCTGCCGCTGGCCAAGGCCAAGCCATCAGCAATGATAGTAACGCCTCTGTGATAACATATTTAAGAATAGAAGGTTGTGGCGCAGAAAGAATTCCAGCCAGGGAAGAGTAGAGCAAGAACATGGGAACAACAATGTAGACACCAAGGTCAGTGCAGAAGGAGGGGGAGGAGGTGCTCCAGGCGCTGGAGCTGAGGCCCCTGCAGCCCGTGGTGAAGACCATGGTGGAGCAGCTGTGCCCCTGAAGCTCATGGAGGACCATCAGGGTGCAGAGACCCACCTGCAGCCCATGGAGGAGCCCATGCTGGAGCAGGTGAATGCATGAAGGAGGCTGTGACCCTGTGGGAGGCCCAAGATGAAGCAGGGTCCTGCTGGAGACCTGCAGCCCATGGAGACGGAAGCCCACGCTGCAGCAGGTTTTTCCCGGGTAGGACTTGTGGCACCTGTGGGAGACCCACGTTGGTACGGCTCATTCAGGAAGGACTGCACCCCATGGAGGAGTGACCCACGGGACAGCAGTTTGGGAAGAACTGCTGCCTGAGGGATGGACTCACACTGGAAAGGTCCATCAGGGACTGTCTCCCTTGGGAGGGAACCCACAGGAGCAGGGGAAGGACTCCTCTCCCTGAGCAGCAGCAGAAACAACAACTGACCATAACCCCCATTCCCCGTCCCCCTGCACTGCTGGGGGGGGGAGGAGGGAGAACATGGAAAGAAGGAGGTGTGAGGGGAAGGTGGTTTTAAAACTGTTTTATTTTTCACTCTTTGGCTCTTATCCTGTTAGTAATAAACTTAAGTACTATCCCCACTTTGAGTCTGTTTTGCCCATGAAGGTAATCAGTAACCGACCTCTCCCAGCTCTTAACTCATGAATCCTTAGCTGTTTTTTTCTCTCTCCTCTGTCCAGTTGCAGAGAAAGAGTGAGAGAGTGGCCTTAGTGGGTACTGGGCATCCGGCCAGAGTCAACCCACTACAACAAGTCAGGGCAAAAAAAAATTACTGAAGCTTAAAGGTGCCTTCCATAACAAATTAAACACACCACAAGGGTCAGTTATAAAAAAAAAAAAAAGGAGAGGCAGGGCATTAGGGAGAAACAGAAGAAAAAACCTTCATTCATTAGAGAAAGAGGAAAGAGATTATTTATCTTCAAAGTGTAAAATTGAACTTGCTGCAAAATTGATCAGATACCTTCAGATTCGGAAATACCCTATGGCAATTATTGATCAAGAGGAGTGAATGTGCCACAGACCAGGTTTATGTGCCACAAAAATAAAGGGGAGAGGGGACGCAAAAGAACTTCCGTATGTTTAAGACATTTAAGTTTGAAGCACACTCAACTGCTGAGTTAACGGTTGCACGAGTTATTGGAGCAATGTGTATGAGGATAGATGATCTTCAGGAAAACGTACCTGGCTAGATTGAATGCATCATCGATCAAGCTTGCTCGATTACTGACAGAGATAACCTGTGAGGGCCAAGCACAAAAATTGAACCATTTAGGGTGATGGAACAGTGAAGGTTCACCTATGAAAGCAGATTTTAGGGATGAAAAGAGGAGCTTACTTCGTGGTTCCTTGTTAGCTGATTAATTAGCAGCCTCCAATTCCTAATATCATAATTAACTCTAAAGTAGCCAGTCTGGTTGATGTTCCCCAGCAACCAACTTGCCTCTTCGAAAGCAGGAATTCTGTGGTGTTCTGGAAACAAAGAACAAAAAGGGAAGGGGTTTTGGTTTTAAATTTAAAAATTATAAAGACATATCAGTTAAATTTTCTCCTTCTTTAAGTATACATGAAGGCAGTAAAATTAAGTGAAAGACTAACAAAAACATTGTGCTTGATTAACAATAATCTCCTTTATCTGTTCTGATGTAGAGAGATGCCAGCTGACATTTCCATGGGGACCTTTTACCCACACAGAATTCCAAGTATGTTTTTTTTCCCCTGGAAAATATTATTTACATGAGAAGTACATATCTTAAGTCTGGTACCCTGATTCTGGTGATGCTAAAACAGCTTTCTACAACTGTAACTCAAATAATTCAACAGATGTGTTATAGAGAGAAGACTAAACCTGTGATTAAAAAAATAAATTCCTAAGTGTTTCTGCATGCATTTGATGAAGCTTTTACATTGGATTCTAAATTAAAGTATTTCCAGTTGTACAGCTTCTAGCTACTAACCACTGAGAGGCTTCTCTTTAGAGCTAGAACCTTATATCAACTAACCTGTTCTTCATCTTTCCCCTCATTTTAAGTAATCACTCGGGGCAGAAAGTCTAAATTTATTACAGTATTTCTACAGTCAAGCATTCCACAACTATTTGCAGGACTAGGGATTTCAACAACAAAAACACACTGAACTCACAACACACACTTTTGTTTCACTATGGAAAGAATCACCATAGGATGAAGCCTCATGCTTCAATGTTTCTTGAAGAAGTCTTCAATCTAGTAAATTATTCTGAAAAAACTAATCATGAACCAGAACTCACTAAAAATTCCAAAACTTTTTTTTTACTATAATAAAATTAGTTTGTACATTGTTGAAGGAACAGTTTTCTCATGCATTTTTAAAAATAAAAAAGAAATATATAAAATTTGTTTTAAATGTAATTCCATCAGGGAATTGCTTAGTATGCTTGAATTCCCTAAAAGTAACGATCAGGAAAAAAGTTAACAACATGGTCTCTACAATTCGCACATGTTATCTAGTACACAGATTTACTAAAGAAAATGATTTGTTTCAGTCTTTCTTATAAAAAAAGTAATTTCTGAGTAAATAATAGATGACTAGGACCACAAATAAAAGTTATGCTTCTCCCTCAACTAAGCAAACCCACAAATAACTATTATTTTAAGGTGCAACAAATACAAAGATCAGCAAGACTCCAATCTTAAAGACACATAATTATATGTGCAAATTCGTGGAGCTGTATCATGCACCCAAATTTAGACAAAAAGCTGCAGGATTAGAAAATAAAGTCTTCGTCTCTCCTAGGGAGTTCTGAAATCATTAAAACATCTTAAAAATACACTTCTTAGAAATATTAAGCCCAGAATAACACAGTTGTTGCCTACTCTATTCAATTGTTATTGCTCCTTTAGGGTTTGTCTAACAGATTCATATCAGCTCAATTTAATTACTCTATATAAACAAATGAGAAAAAAAATACAGACCCCCAGGTTTAGTTAAAATAATCTGTGGTAAAGCACCAAGTGGACACATTCTTTAGGAGCCAAGATATCCTGCAGAAATCAGACTGAGAAAATCAGAATAAAGTCCTACAACTCTGTGGACTTCCAAAGCATTCATACTGTCAAAGCACCTAAGCTGCTTTTGCCACACAGTCTGATTTCGAACAAGGTTGTAACACTGTGTGTCCCTTCTTCCACAGGGGTCTGATAAACACTGGGCTGTGCAGCTCAGTCCTTAGCAAACTCTCTTAGACTGCTATACTGAAGTTGCTCCTCTGTTTAAACCCTTTTTTCACTGGACCCAACATCAGAACCACCCCACTGCACCATGCTACTTAGAGAAGACTTGAATCCTGTTTCCTGTGTAACCTTATAAAAACATTACTGTAGAAATATTATATGAGATTGTAACAATTTACACCATAGTGATAAAGGCATTTGCTTAGAGCAGATTTGGATCAAATACCTCCTGTAAAAAAAGGGAGAGAAGAAATTTGAATCTGGATCTACCCCATCCTATTTATTTTTCCCAGTATGGTGCTTTGAATACAGCCTGTCACCCCTAAATATCAGCTATATTCTTTATCAACATAGTGGGTTTCTTAATAGAAACAGAAAAAAGTACACACTTCTGTATCTAGGAGACACTGCTGAGGGAAAGGATGACTTTAAGAGTTTCTCTGGTTTTTTAGGGGCATACTGCCATGGTAGGATCAGGAGCAGGCTGCTCATGCTGGGCAGAAAATCCTATCACCTTAATGCAGCACAGCCTTCAGCCCATGTTCTTCAGTTGCAAACTAACCTCTAAATATCACCATTCCTGAAAGCAGCTATTTGTGACTGCTTAATCCCCACACCTTTATGATACTACCTAAAAGCATACCAAATGGCCTATAAGCCCTTCTTAAGCATTATCTGGGTAAATAAATTCATTAAATGGAAATTTTCAAAATCAGATGTAAAAAAAATACATACCCTTTTTCTTGTTTCAGTACTTGTATTAAATTTTCACCTCTGAAGTGAAGAAATTACTTCTGCTTTAAGAGTATTGAATGGTACTTGCCAGTCAAATATGACAAGTTCTAAATAACCTATTTCATAAGTAACAGCTGTGCAACATCCCCAACACACATGGCATTAAAGGAGAATATCTTTCAGAAGCTTGATGGCATTATTGCTGTTTTGGTATTATTTTTTGGTAAGACTGCTCATGTGTTGACTTTCTGCTGAAATATGGAACAGGAATCTTTCACGTCTTCCCAGCTCATATAAAAAGGTGGTTATTTCAAGGAGCTACCTGATGCATGTGCTTCACACAATTCTATATTATTTAGTAGAATTTCATATTTGTGTTTGTCAATAAAAGAAATTCTTTGTTTTGGTGATTACAGCACTAAAAATGTCTATACACCTGGGTAATGTCTCCACTTACGAAAAACACGTTTATTAGTCTCCTGTTAAAAGTATTATAGTTAGGGAAAAGGTAGTAATTCAGTGTTAAATCCTGTATTAGAACACTCATGACTTTCTAAACAACAACAAAGACTTAATTTAGAATGAAATCTATCTTTGATGGTTTTAGTTCACCTCTTAAAATTCAATCTAAAATATATAGCCAGTTGTATTTGAGATTTAAGGTAATTTTTTTTTAATCTTCTTCCATCAGAAAGTGCTTTTCCATGGTCGTGTTTTCTCTGGATGCCTCAGAAAACAACACTGCTCTGAAACTTCCAGTTTTGCCACATACATATAGGAAATATTTACAAGGAAATGTTTAAGTTTTGTGACATTTGTTTTGAAGTAAGAAAATCAGCCAGGGTCTTATTCCCAGTTTCTCTGCTCTCAAAGTGTGAGACAGTCCTCCAGCTGGTGCTACCTGCGTGTGGCTTGAAATTCTGTGCTCTCCCAGCTCTTGAGCAACTTCAACTCCATCAAAACCAGCAAAAATGATGAAAGTCTGCTCCTCCACACGGTAATCCAAGCACCATGTAAGGCAGGTCTGGGAGAAGGGTACTCCTCTGCAAGACTATGTCAATGCTGCCAAGAGCATGGGCTAAACACAGTTCCACTACCATTTCAAATGTTCAGACTCACAGTTGTTATTTTAACTCTTCATTTTATACAGCCCCTAGCATACTAAGAAATTGGGTTATGCTGGGAGAACTGACTCCATTTTACTGCAAAAATAACTGCACAAGTGTAGCAAAATTCTATGTCAAGAACAGAAAGTGAATTTTTTCTGGCAAATAAAAACGTTCCATGAGGAAATTCATCATAATCAAAATATTTTGTGAAAAGATACTGACTAACTAAATTCTACAGATCTTCTTGCAAGAACTTTTCATATGGGGAGAAGGAAACCAGAAAAAAAAAGTTCTGTCTCACTTGCCACGTAGCCATAGCTCCATGTTGAAAGAAAATGTTTTGGTATAGGGAATAACACAATAAATGAAGGACATCATGAAATATGATCAATATGATGAAGTTCTATCTCACATAATCTTTCCTCAGACTACCTTTCCATCCATTAACATTCCTATATGATGGAACTGCTAATGTCTAAGGTGATACACAGTGTAAGCAGCAGTCTTCTGTTCGGATCTTTGCTCAGCTGCTGGGAAAAGGGGAGTGATTCTGACTCACTCTGTCAAAATTATACCAGGATAATGGGTCTTGTATTCCTGGTCCTCACTATGGCTGGCTAAAGCTTAAAGCAGGACCTATATATTTATTTTACTTCACAGTGCTTCTCTTCCTCCTGCTTTTGAAAGATACAAGAGTGGAGTCTGGAAGCAATACAGGTAAAGCTCAGTAGAGCTGTGTCTCCAAAAGGAAAAAAAAAAAGATATTTTTCTAAAGCTACAACTAATGCTCTCTTCCCCGGTGAGCAGCTAGCAAACCCCAGCTCAGAAGTATCTGTCTCCTACAAAACACTTCATGGAGAGGAATCTGATGGTCAAGTGGCTTACAGTTAAAGTAGAGATTTATCTAATAGGAGGTGGCATAGTAAATTGGGACTTGTTGTTGGAAGTCAATTTCCGTGTTGAACTTCCTTTCCCCCACCTCATGGCAATTCTGAGGAGATACTTAGAGCAGTCTGAATGGCACTCATTTTATCAGAGGCAGAGAAGTTCATCAGAGGAATATTTCCCCAGAATATAACAAATCAGTCAACAAACAGGAGGTGGGGATGGAAAGGACAGACTGTAAAGCTGTGTCAGTCAGTTCAGCAACACTTGCTGAGTTGCATGGAGATGTTTCCTACTTGGAGACTGAGCACCAGAACAATGATGCCCAGGGAACAGCAAGTCTGCCTTTATCAAAAGCCCTGCTCGCCTGTTGAAAATGGATGCTACGTAAACCTCCTCACTTGAGGTCATGGTCAGTTCTTCTGCATTTGCAGAAACATTACAGGTGAGCCTGTGCTTCCACACTTAGTATGCCTTCAGCAGCAATTGCCAACACTTCCCACAAGCCACAGTCATCTTGTGGGAGTGTAATGGGTTCAAAGCCAGTCCTTGACTTTTTACCCACTACTTTTGGGGGACCCCAAAATGCTGTGGATACATGGTTATAGATTATTACAGCAACCACAAAAGAGGCAACTTATCTAGGAGAAACAGAAACAAGCCCTGGGTTTATGACAAAGCAGAAGTTTGTAACACCAATGATTTCCCCAGTGGCAGTGAAATTTATCATTTAGCAGATCTGCAAGACTGAGGCACAAAGAGCATTGCAGCCACCTTAGTGTGATATCTCTGACCTCAGCATGGATAGGAAGGTTAATCATGAGATGTCTCCTTTGTGACTGGTTTACACTCACTTGAAGCAGAACAGCCTCATCCATGGCTATAGGGAGTGAACAGGCAAAAGGTGGTGGTGAACTTTGCAGAACTCTGAGAGCAAACAAGACAGGTCCATTTCACACACCGGACAAACTAAGCGAGTAAAATGGTCATCATCTGGTGGCTGGTTTATGAACTGATGAGTACAAACATGGTTACAAAAATGCCACGGCTCACCGAGTAAGGAGAAGAGAGACTGGCAGAAGCACTTGGAAAATGAAAAGCTTCCAAAACTATAACTACGTACCTTCCACAAACAGGTGGGAAGAGATATATTGAAAATTAAACATCTTAGAGACAATGAACTTCATCAGACAGTTGCCAAGGTCTGGCATTGTCTTCCCTACAGGATTTGCTGCAAAGAACAATTAATTACATCTCAAAAAAGACACTCCATAGCTGTAATTTCCAGAGCAGGCCTTTACTTTAGTGTTGTGAAGACTGGACAGAATTAGCACTGTTGCCAGCAGCTGGGATGATCTGCAGTTATCTGAACTAATCCTGCTCAGCATATTGAACAATCACTTATCTGCACGCTCACTATCTCTGGTATAGAGCCAGGCACTGACAGAATGAGTAGAGAGCAGCAACTCAATCACCCTACATTCATGTGGCTCTCACAAAACTGGATAGCAACCTCTTATCCCTTGTTCATGAAAATGCCAATTGGCATCCTACAATACCTTGATGAGGTCACAGACTCAAAAAGGATGCAAAAATCAGCAGTTCTCTCTCTTGCCTTTCTGGATGTACACAAAGGAAAAGACTCTTCCATCAGTAAATAACCATCCCAGGTGAACTCTAGTGCAAGGCAGGGAATTTACTCCCCTAGGTTACTGTTATTTGAAATACTAGAAAAAAGGAATATTTCTTGATGGCAATATATGTAGCTATTTCAAAATTGCCATGGTTTCATTTCTTTCAGATAACCCACAGACAAGGTTAATTTTATTTAAAAATTTAAGTGATATGCCAAGATATCATAATGGTAGTCATTAATTTGAACCCTCTTCACTATTGGCAGCAGAAATGAGGTCTGTGATCACTAATACATGGCAAACAAAAGAGAGCTGTTCATTACCTCCTATCCACTCTTAAGGTTACACTGGAAGCTCTTCCAGCATGACAGTTTGGTTAAAAAGAAGGAATTGCCTACTCTTTCCTCAAAGGGCATGGAAACCATCCTAATGAACAGCATTTATTCCAAACTTGATTTGATTATCTCATTCAATTATACTCACTTGAAGAACAATGTGACCACTCCCAATCTTTCAAATGTCCTTTGGAGTAGTTTGTTTCACCTCCAGCTTGCAGAGTTGTTCCCAGACTACTCACTGGGACAACACTGAAACTGTGTCCTCTGTACAACAGAACGTCTTCATGATTCTTCCGGTCCACAAAAATTAATCCTGGGAACTGTCCTTTGGAGTCTCAGAATCCCTCCCACATCCCCACAAAACAAACATACTAGCTGCAGAAAAACTCCAGGAGTAACACAAAATCCTCTATACCAGCCTCAATACATAACAGCATGTACAATGAATCATACATTGAGTACATTCAGGGATGTTCTTACTGACTTTTTTATGTCAAGGAATTCTCCAGCTGAACTAGATAACAATAAGTAGAAGCAAGAGAACATGCTTGATGTAGTCATAAGTTTACAGCCTCATTTTCAATGAGGCACAGTAAGTGAATGAGTGAGTGAAAGTAATGAGGACGAACAAGGATAATGGCAATAGATCACAGTGCCATTGATTTGCTCTACAGGAGACAGATGACTCAGAAAGGTTCCTCTTTAATTTCTATATAGTAGCCACCCCAAAATAATTGCTTACACTGGCCGTCATTAATTTGTTGATTTCTTGAAGGCATTCCAATAGGAACAGGAGATCTTAAAAGAGTGGGTAGCAGTTTTATGGACTTGTTCCTCCGCAGCACTCTGCATGTAAAAAGCAATGAGGAACCATCTGTGTAGATAACAGTGATATAATGAACTTTGAAGGCAGGAGCGAAGGGAAGGAGGCATGCATGTGCAACCTAATGAGATGAGATGAGGTGATCAACTCTCTCTGAAGTCAGTGGGAACCTTTCTAATAACTTCAGTGAGAGTTCAGTCAAGCCCTAAAGGACAGAAGTAGAGCAAGTCATTAACGCAGGCTGTGAAAGTGCAAACAGGTTTTGAAGTATTTCAGAGATGTTCGTATTAAAAAGTATGGCCAATGTAGTAAGTTTCTGAGAAGTGAAGCAGCATCTCTATGCTCTTACTAGAGTATGTTTCCCAGGTATGAAAAGTGCCCTGGTCACAGGCAGATTTCTAGATCATTATATCATGGGAGTAGTATAAAACATGTTGCTTTCTCATAGGCTGCAAATGATCAGGGTAAAGAAACACATACCTTATACCACTAGAAATTTGGGGTACTCAGATTTCTACTGACCACGCACCATTCATCTCCATTCCTACTGGCTACTGAGCTCTATGTGACTAATATATTATGGTAACATAAAAGAGGAAAAGAAGTCTCACACAGGTTTGACACTCTCCCCTCTCCCAATAAATTTCTATCAGAGGGAAACCTCTATACCCTTCTAATTTTACAGGAAGAGATCAGTTCTCCCTGTACAGCCCATGTGTCAAGGGGATGCATGGATCCTTCTTTTCCCTTCCATATAATCCTTCTATTCAAGTCTCCATATGTCTTCCCTCACTCTCTTCAATTCCAGTCCAAAATTGTCAGACAATGTAGCATGAAGTGCTAAGGAAAGAAATATTTCAGGACATTGCTATGGCAGGATTCCTTTTTTTTTAAGATAATAAAAAAACACTGGTATCTAGCACCCACTGTCCTCAGGACAATAACTACTACTGTTATGATCATGTAGGAACCGAGGAAGAAGAAGATAAGTAATAAGTAGAATAATGCACTTTTGAGGTCCAGCGTATGGTTATCTAATAGAGAGAACAAATACTTTTGATAGATCAATAAGGAAAATTTTAGTAACAGCAAACATTTCTTAGCCCTGGTTCAGACCACAGATCAGAGTCAAAAATGATAGAATTCTAAATTTACTAAATCATACTCATCAGATGCTTTGCTATAAAATAATACATTTAACTTTCACCAATCAATAAATGAATTGCATTCATCAACGATTTGATATGTGTTGCCAAATATAAGATACTTAGCATTTAGGTACATATTTCTACGTAAAAGTTTTACATCATACTGTCTAAATTCTGCAATAATTATAAATCTAGCTTGTTGCTCATCTTCCATTCCTCCTCCCTCCCTTCCCAGCTCTCCTTTTTTTTTGTAATTCATTTTAAGTAGTTAAACCTGGGTGCAGAGCAACTAAACAATTATCTAGGATCAATTCCAAAGAAACAGTTGAGAAAAACACAAGTATGCTTTATGAGATTCCACTGGGAGGAAAGTTTATTTTTACCTGATTTGTTAGACACCCATATAATTGCCTCTGATGAGATGTGGCTCGTATTTCCTACTGCAATTGTTAATGGAATCTGCCACAAGTAGCTGCAAGACAAAGGAGGGGGAATCTAAGAACAAAAATACTGAACTGATTCTTCTCACAGCAATCAGGGATCATGTCAAAGAAATCAAAACACAATTTTAGTAGCACTGTAAAGATCTGTGGATTCTAAGAAGTTACTCTGATTTTGAAATGCATTTGCTTTTAGCAATAAAACAATGAAAAAGTCATTCATTTAAAAAAACCCCTAAATTATATTTTACATTTTTCACACACTATCATTATATGAGGACTTTTTTGCAAGGCTTTTCCTAATTTTACAAAATGATTCGCAAAAGAGGAAATAATGATTTCTCATATAAAGAAGAACACTTTTTTATATTTACTTAGAAAAAGAGTACCAGTTTAAAGATAACATACTCTTCTATCAACTTCTGAAAAAGCTACAATTGGCCTTCCTTGCTGCTGGTTTATAAAAACAAAATGAATGGGATGGATCTCCACTTCTTTGCACCATTTATTATCATCTATGCATATGCAAACTTGACAAAACTTGCTGCATGTGGTTTGGTGATATACTGGTATAATCAGACCCCAAATTCCTTATAGGGTATTAAAAATTGTTTCTCATTTGGAGCAAATGTTAAATTTACCTAAAATTTTTATATAACATCTTTATCTTAATAAGCAGAAATTGACTGTATGAAATCAATTTTTGGGGGGTGGTGTTTGTAATTTTTGTAATTCAGTGCATCAGGCTTCTGGATAAGTGGAAAGGAGCAAAACCAATTGTTTTTTTAGCACCATAGGGTAGTTTTGCAATGCTGTGTACTAGCAGGAGAGAAGCTGATGCTGACATCAAGAACTGGCCCACACTTGCACTATTTTAATGCAATCAGTCAAAAATTATATACTTGGTAACACAGTGGTAGTATACAGTTATATCTGAGTTGAGGCCATTCTCTTGCCATGCTGCCTTGCTTAACTGCATAAATACTCCCCCTAGACCACCTACTCAAAGACCAGCAAAGGTACCACCTGTATCATTACTGAGTGCTTTCCCTTGACTGGTTTACAAAATGATGTGGCAGGCCTGTCAGGGAAATGTCCACTCTTTCACTGACTGGTGAAATGGTACTTTTGAGAGTTCAGGAATAGAGGTCATGAAGACATGCAGGAATTCATCCTTTCTGTCCTCTCCCCAAAAATCGGCTTTATCAGTGTGCCCACTCCTTGTGCTGGACATTGACACACTCCATAGCACGGCCAGCAGAAAAGAATGTCCACTGGTGCACTAGCTTCTGCAGTTCTCTATCTGGGGTCCTCACACAAAGTTACCCTCCTTGTAGGCTTAACCAATATTCTGGACTGTGAATTGGAGCAATGAGATGAAAGTGTGTTTTGTGTCCTGCTGCTTCTGCTACAGTGTCAGTAATTTCTGGGTTCAACAGGTGAGGGCACTCAGAGAATGCTGCAAAGTGATGCACCAGATTATATTCACTACTCTCTTAACTACCTTATACCTTACTAGACATTCACTGGTGTCTGTCCAAAAAAACTCCTTGGAAATATATCACCTTTAAAAACATATCCAGTTCTAAATACTTGGTTCTCCAGAATGAAAAAGATGCTGGAAAACTGTGATTGAGAAAAACAAGGCAAAATTTGCATAAAGCTTTTACATTATTTGAAAGAACAGGAACACTGGAATATGAAAAAATTAAAAACTGCATTTGCATGGAATTTTTATAACCTTTCAACTCCTACTGAAAAAGCTAAACTGCAAAATAAAAGATACAGAGAGCTGCCTATGTAGCTGATTTAAGCATATATATACACATTCACAAATATTCATGTATGAACATACACAGGGACACCTGTTATTTTCAGAAGGAATTTCATAGAAATGTATTTTGCACATTGCAGTATCTATACAGAGAAGAATTTTATATTACTTGACATTATTTTGCCTCCAATTAAGATAAATCCCATTGAAATAAGGACAGATCCCTCTCTGAAAGGTGATCCAGCTGTCACAAAAGCTACTCCTCCTCAGAAAATATGTGTGGATTTAGTTAGGGAGATTAGTACTGGCAAATTTAACTTTTATCTCCCCAATATGAGAGACCTGATGTTCTTGGTGCTCTCCAGAACCTCCAAATCTCACTCTCTTGGCTACTAGTTTCCCAGGTGAACCACAGGTTTCCTTTTAATAGGCATCTCCAGAAACACATTTTTCCTACTTCATTGCTGCTGTTCTCTCTGTTTATGTTTTCTCATTCCATTTTTCTTCATTCTCAGAGAAACTTCTGCTGCTGTTGCAGAAGAAGCTGTGGCCAACTTTTTCTATGTATGTGAGAGAGACATATCTGGCTCACATTTCAAGAAGACAGCTTCCACTCACTGAGTGATCTGTACAGACTTTGTTCTCCAGGTGTGACTGGGAAGAGGTAAACTTTGTTTGCACTTTTCTATCACAGTATTCTGCTTTACAGAGAAAAGAGGAAAAAGGGGGCCCACTCGCCTGTTTTCCTCCTGCTTTGTCTATGAGTAGTGTAGACCTATTATTTATATTTTGGGAGCACCACCAGTGTGCTCTCAGTATGTATTTGTCATTAAAAAAGAAAAGGCAAGGTTCCTGGCATTTTCAGATTTTGCACACCTCTTCAACTACTTTTTCACATTAATGAATGTTTTTGCTGAGATGTAAACCCATACATTTTCAAGATTCATCTTCCCAGTAACCATAATGTGCCAAGCTTCATGTAGGCGTCAGCTGGCACTGGTGAAATCCCAACCATCATCTTCTGTGACTCGGTTTCTCTGGCATTAATTCAATTGTGCAAGGTGATGTCAACCGAGCTGCCACAGGGTATTTGAGACATCTGCCATGGGCTGTTAGATATGACAGAGCACCTAAGGATGCTCCCACCCTTGTAATGGCAGCACAAGGCAAAGTAAGATACCTTAGAGAACTTTGAATGGCACCAGTCATCTGTGCAAGCAACTAAATGGGTCTCTCCCTCCACTCGATGTTGACAATGAGACCTTTCATAATTAAACCTGAGTTTCCCAAGAAAACTTTTCAAAACCAAGCTGCTTGTAAGAAAAAGAAGTATTTAAAACTGCTGCAACATTTTATAACTACTGTTTTAAATAAGAACTTTCAGTTTGCTGATTCAAAAAATGCAGGGAGAAGTTAAAATGACTGAAACTGAAATGTAAGGTAGTGAAATTACAGAACTGAAACGAATGTTCTAAACTAATTTTTCCCCAATTTTTGATTTGATTTTTGTCCTGATTCAATAGAGGGAAATGTTTTGATATGTTGAAAATTTCTGTGGGATGGGAATCCATTACTTGTTCATTGGTAACACTTACTAATCTTTGTAAAGTATTTTGAGAACATAATCTTAAGACCTTATATCACTGAGGGATATGATTAAAGCTATTTAACACAGAGCGAGGCATAAAAATAGTTCAAGAGTAAAAAGCATGAAACGAGAATCCAAGAGTACTGACTGGTTAAAACACCTACCTCCTTTTTTTTGCCACCAGAACTTAATAGCCAAAATGCCAACTCAGTCTTTTCAGTTAAAGATAACAGTCTGGTACATCCAGAGGGGGTGAAGATGAGAAACAGGGAGCAAGAACTCCTTGGCATTAGTTTCCTGTTCTCAGCTCTCTCCAGATGGAAATGCTGAAATCTCATGTACACACACATATCTTAGGTGAGCAGCACTGTGTCTGAGGAGGGGATGCTTTCCCAGTGTGGCCTTTGCAAACATTGGTGATTCCCTGAATAAGTTAGGATGCTGATAAGCATTTCTTATTAAGGGAATATTTTGCTATGAGCCATCTGCATGAACTCCTGTTGTTCAGATTTCAGGGACAAAAGAACACAAAAGCAAAGTAATGAGAAAATCTGACCTTTTGGAAAGCAAGTTAATCTTATAGAACAAAAATTAAGATTTGAAGATTTGTACTTTTCCTTTGGTTGAATACCTGGCTGAGCTCCAGAGACATATACAAACAGTGGCTAGTAAAAGATGCATTTAGCTGCATGACTGCAAAAGTTTCTGGCTAATAACCTTAATGCTTATTATAAATTAAAAGGTACACAAAGTTGATAATATGAACTAAGTAAAGGATTGTGTGACATTAGGACATTAAATAAATATAGAACAAAGAGAGTAGAGATCTCTCATTTCTACTTGCCAAGACAAGTGCGATTTCTGTCAGCAAGGTTTGGAAGGTTTAGGCTACTGCTTCATAGTAGCTGGTATGGGGGTATTTTTTGGACTTGTGCTGAAAACAGTATTGGTAACACAGGGAAGTTTTAGCTATTGCTGAGCAGTGCCTACACAGCATCAAGGCCATTTCTGCCTCTCATCCCACCCTACCGGTAAGGAGTCTTGGGGTGCACAAGAAGTTGGGAAGGGGCACAGCTGGGACAACTGACCCCAACTGACCCAAGAAATATTCCATACTATATGATATCATGCTCAGTATGTAAAGCTGGGGGAAGAAGGAGAAAGTGGGGATATTTGGAGTGACTGCATTTGTCTTCCCAAGTAACTGTTATGCATGATGGAGCCTGGCTTTCCTGGGTATGGCTGAATAACCGCCTACCCATGGAAAGTGGTGAGTAAATTCCCTGTTTTGCTTTGCTTGTGCACACAGATTTTGCTTTCTCTATTAAGCAGTCTTTATCTCAAGCCACGAGTTTTCTCACTTTTACTCTTCCAGTTCTCTTCCCCCATTCCAATGAGGGAAGTGAGCGAGTGGCTGCATGGGGCTTAGTTGATGGCTGGGGTTGAACCACAATATAAGTCAAAAGAAAGCCTTTGTTTTCAGTGAATTCTGAATGTTAACATAGTGAAGGTTCGAAGATAATTTATTATTAACAGAAAACCTGAAAGTGTATTCAACTAATGTACAAAATTATGAGCTTTGTTGCAGTGATATCTGGAAGCATTTATTCCTAGGCTGAGATAAGGTGGTCATGGGAAACAAGTGAAAGTTGTTGAACAGCAGAACAGCTTTCGAGCTTCCCACTACAGAAAGAGACTATACATGAAGCAGAAATCAGCAGGATACAATTTTGTAAGCCACACTTTCTAGAGAGATTGTGTTGGGAAAGATAATTTAAAAGCATCATAGAGATTTTCCCAGGTTATTATATAGTATAGTACATCATTCAGTAAGAAGTAATTCAGGTTTCGGGGAAGCTCATGTGAATATTACAGGAAATCACATACTTTTATTAAGTGTGATTCTACAGATTGTTAGTTCTGTTTAATGGATAAGAAGCTGACAATATATTCATATTGTGAATATCATTCTCACAAGACTGAAGAACACAGAGATTTCATTAGATTTAATACGTGCCAGTAAAGCGATTGTAGGCTTTGCCCAGAGGCATAACACAACAGAATATGATGTTATTCCCTCTCTCATAAGTATTACACCTCCTACACTGAGACAGGGTGTCAAGGGATTCCTTGTACTCTGTCAGCATGGAAGATGGCACATAGGAAGGGGAGATTTTACTAACTTTGTAGCTAAGACAAATACAAGATGAAAAATGGATCAGGAAGAACAACGTCAAGTAACTGAGATCCACTAAACACAGCTTGAGGTATTCACTGGTCATCTGCATATGCCCAGTGTGATCTTAATTCCTGTGTTCAGAGTAAGAACAAGAAGTTTAGTACAAACAACAATGAGAAACAGGTGAATAACACTGGTAAGGTAACTGATTAAGTTGGATTCCCTACAAGGGGGATGAAAGAGCACACAACAGCAGACTTTTTCATCAAGTTACATATCACAGTTAGCCAACATGAATTCAGAAAGGACAGTACGTAGTAACTGGAAAAGGCCTGCTGGTGTCTGAATCACACAGGACTTTCACGAGTCCTGCAGACAGAGAATTTCTGACTGCAGCACTGTATGCAGTGCAGAAACAAAACAGCAGGGCACAGTTAAGTGTGACACACATCACATTAATTGTAGGATGCATATCAAAGGTTTGCTGGACTTAAGCAAAATGAGGAAAGGAAATAGTGCTAACATTGGGATCCTGGGGCTACAATGGTACTGTCCTCACCCAAGACTAACAGATAGGGGTCCTAAGACTAACAGATGGGTCAACAATTAAAAGGTAAGCTAAGGCACAAAAAAAAGGGACAGAGAAGTGAACAACACTGACTACATGACCAACCAGAAAAAGATGGGAAGAAAAAGGTTTTGGAAGTGCTTACTCTAAGATCATTCTGCACTCTGCTGGGCAGAGGAGCTTCTTGCCCCTTTTACAAAACTTCGGTGGACTTTGATGGGGTCTGTGAATTAAGGACAGTGTTCCAGTATAATCTTTAAGGAGCTGTATCTTCCTGTAATACAGACTGTAATTTTTTTCATCCAGGGATCCAGACATAATTAACTTAATGTGCAATGTAATACACAGTACTGTGTAAGCAGATAACAAAATTCCAAATGAGGCACGTGTTACTTAAAAATTAGCAGTCTTCGTGTTACCTTCTATACCAAATACTATCAAAACCTAACTAAGCTTTTTGTATCAGTTCCGCTCTTCTTTCTCACTAATGCCTCACCTATGGAGGAATTCAATTTTTTAGTCAGACCAATCTACCAACCAAAACAACCCAATGGGGTCAGATCTTGATAGGTGCTGCCAGGCAGAGAATGGCTTCGCCACCTGGTAGATCTGAATGGGCTCCACACCTGAGGTGTCAGTTTTTTAAGAGTATTTCAAGTTTTTAATAGAAGTGAACTTAACAGATGTCTCATGGATGAACAGAAATCAATTTACAGAGCAGTCTTGCCTCTTAACTACTTGGAGATTTTCAAAGGCTCTGATTGGATGCACAGTTGAATACAGCTAATATACATTTCAGAGGGAAGCCAAACTCAGGATTTTGAGAGGTATTTGGAATTGTGAGACTTTCATATTTTAAATACAAATTATACTTAACTACACACATGGATGAAACTATGGATAATCTTTATAGTTTGGAGAAATATTTAACATTGCATAAGAGTGACTAGGAAACATATTTTAGTCTTGAGAGTGAGTTCTGCCTCAATACAGCTGCTAATTTTATGTATTTGTCTATTATGTATGCTTTCATTTAGAAACACATATTTAAAAAGGTGATCATATTGGTATACTCTAAATGAAGGGCTGATAGCTGTTTCTAAGAACAACGTCTAGGATCCTTTAGGTTTTTTCCTGTATAAGGATATAAATACAAAGATACAGAGGGAAAAGTATTTTCAATGTCAGCATGGTGAAACATATTTTAGAGGCATGTATTTCAATACAATCATTGACACAACAATTCCTTTGTGGTCATAACAGTGATTAACATGGCTAACAGCAATGTGTTAAAGAGGCAGATTTTTTGGTTTTCCTTTACTTTGACATAGTCCTAATTCCTTCTTTACAAGAATCTTTGGAATAATTTTTGACAACAAGTAAATCCTAGAGCTGACAAAAGAAAAAAGGGGGAAAAATTACATTCTCCAAGAGTCTTATGCCCAATATAATGCCTTTACCAATGTAATGACAACACAAATTCCTAAACATAAGAAAAGGATTCAGTGCTGTAACAGCAGTCCTAGCATGAAAGAGTTCAAGTGTGGCTCTGCACTGTGAGTCTGCCTCAAGAAGACAGCCTACATAGTCTGTTAGAAAACAGCTGTATGTCTTTGGCATCCTATCTAACTTTGGTCTGGCTGCCTTTGTAATGGAAGACACAAAGTAATTTAAATTAGTAAATTTAAATTAAATTACCCAGTTTGAAAAGAAAAAAATGCATTGTCTGATAATATAATATAATATAATATAATTATAATTATCTGATTACCAAACCTTCTATAAAGTTCTGTGTAATATTAGCTTAATATTTCATCCAAAAAAAATTATAAAGCAGGCGGTTATAAATATTATGAAGCTCTCTAAAACTGACTCATTTCAGTGCCAGTGCTAGCTGCGTACCTTACTAAATCTAGAAAAATGTTGTGGGCAAAGAACAAATACTACAAATTCTTTGTCAGTACATGCTGTCTCCTTCCTGCCTAACACTACCTTTTTTACAGCAAAACACAAAACGCTTCATTTTAGAAATTGACAAGCAACCTTAGGTGCTGAATCAAAGATGGATACAAAGAAGCTGGGTTTAAGCAGTTTTAACTGTCTATACCAACAGCTGCCTCTTCACCCTGCAGTAACAGCTCTTAATCTCTCCAGCATCCTCTGTTCCGTCTTGCACCAGTGCAAAACATCCTTGCAGAATTGCACATGTGGTGCTGATCATGCAAACCCCATCTCTGTGTTGTCGTTCACCCATGAGCATAGCCCCTTGACTAGAGTGCAGGTGTGAGATTTCTCTGAATGGAACAGAAGGATGAGTTATGGGCTGAGAAGGGACTGCCCTAGCAGGAATAAGAGTAGCATTTTAGCTATGCTTACAATCCTCCAATATGTTCTCAGAGACTTTGTACTAAGCATTTTTCAGCATATTCCAATGTTCAGTTCTGATTTTTCCTCTGAATAATGTAGTTTTAAGCAAAATCAAAATACAATTCCTATGATTGTTTCTCTTTCCTCAGTAAACTTCCCTAAGAGTCCCCCACCAAAGTATCTCCTCCATAAAATCTAAGATTCGACTATTGAGTTTGAAGGCTCACACAAAGACATAAGGAAAAGAAACCCATTATCAGCAACTTAAAAAAGCAGAAGGAAGAAAACATAAAAACCAGAGCATGTCAGAAGCTTTATCCTCTGATCAACAATGGGGAACTCACATCTCTGACTTCTAAAAAGCCATTTATCCACCCTCATCCCTCCTATAAAACTTGGCTCTGCCAAATGCTGTCTGGGCTTTCCCCAGTCTGCTCTTCACTTCACTAAAGCCCCCACCTTAAACATCATTTCCCTCATACTCCATATTCGCCTGTTCGAGCTATACAACTTTAATGCTCCAAATTCCAGCTCATGTCTGCATCCTGCTATGCAGCGTCCCCTCTCTTACCCCCTGCTTGTTAAGCAGCTCCCCACCAGCACTGCTCCCCTTATTCTCCTCTTCACCTCCCCACTTCACTCTACATTATAACATAGTTCTGCCCTCAAGTACATGCTTCTTCTCTCAGCATGGAATTGATTTAATTAATGTGAGTTAATTAACTAGTTTGGGTATCTAGGAATTCCTGAGAGTTAGTATTAGCAAATAAGATGAGAAAAGTGACACATTTTGGAGTGATAATAAAATGCAGTAGCAGCTTTTCCCTGTCAGCCTAGCTTCTGTCAGGATACCAGTGCTGCCACTGCACAGGAAGCAATGACACAAAACACTTCTTTAGCATTCTGCAAATTCTAACACTAAAAGTTGCCCATATACTAACATGCCAGAGCATCCTGGAAGTTTCCCAGTGAGAGAAGTTTCTTGCAAATAGAAGCTGTGAAATAGTTTTGGAAATAAAGCGCTAAATTAGAATTGGTATTTCTGAGATCTTTGCAAGCAGCAAAATCATAATCTTGCTGGACACATGAGCACAGATATGTACAGGAACAGATTTTAAAAGCACTTCCTATTCTGATTTAAAAAAATATGCAACAATCAGAAAAGCCTCTAAAAAATGAAAAGGCAACACAAAAAATGGTACTTTCTAGTGGCCTTTATGTTAAAAAAAAATCATATTTCAATAAGTAGAGCACAGCACAAGGGCTGGGCTGGCAAACACCAACACCCAACAGCAAAAGCACTCTTCTGGCACATGCTGAGGCATGCAGGCTTACTCCAGGTCACTCACAGAGGCAGCCCTTGCGCCCACTCCTTTGGAGCAGTAGCACTCTGCACAGCACTGTCCTCTCTCAGGCTGCTGGGGTCAAGGACTGTCCCAATACCCATCAAAGGACAAGATCAATTGGTGTCACAGACCTGGCCTCTGCTCCAGTGCACATGTGAAGAGAAGAAGAGCCCCACGGTTTTCCTCTGCAAGAAAAAGTATTTTCAAGTCCCTGATTGACTAGCTAAAAAAAATGGTTAAATCAGTATCTGGCAGTGTTCACACACAGTTCTGTGATCCACTAAGGGCTCTTGATTTTTTCATCTCGTTTCTGTTAATTCCATTTCCTCTGTGTCTAATACACCGTACCTTCCTTTCCTGGAGCCTGTTCCCTTCATCATTATTACAGCTGATATAGGGGTACTGAGGTCAATCCAAATGAACTAGGGTACCACATCTACTCCCTAGGTAGCAACACAAAAGTTGTTTCTGGTACAAATGCTGACACAAGCATAATGTTTCAGGTATAGCAAAGATGAAAGGCATAGCAAGAAAACACTTAGAGGACATGAGAAAATGGAAGATTAGAGGATACTTCCCAGAGACAGGGAGGTAAATGAGCACTTCTTTTTCTATTTATATTTTGTTAGCCCTCTTTCCTCAGTTTATGGAATAATATTTGTCCATATTATGGTCCTTTTTTATTACCTAATTAATACTACATATGCTACATTAATCCACAATTGCTCTAAGAACATCTCATAGATACTAATCAGCATTCCCCTTGTGCTCCTAAAATTTTGTTTTGTGTTTAACCAGCTCCTTAGTTTAACCACTCCTAAGTGGACAGAGTAAGTTCCCCATCACTGCTCAAGTGACAACATCCTACAACTGAATAAGAATATACATGGTGATATCCAAACACAGCTATGCTTTTACTATGCAAATAATTACCAGTAAAGGGGACAAGCACAGCCCTTTTTCTGCAAAGCCTGAACAAATAAATGAACTTTGTGCAGGAATTCAGAAGAGACCTGAATGGAAATAAATTCTGAATTTAATCATTCATCTTGGAGTGACTGCTGAGCAGCTCTGCCATCCATTGTAAAGCCTTTCAGCTGTCATAATTACTACACAGTGTTAGGCCCATGAGCCTGTACAGCTCTAGTTTTGATGGTCATGTTCCTGGCTTGCACCATTCGACCGAATTTTCCCTAGTTCCAGTACATGGAGAAAGGCATAGAGGATTACTACACCATAGCACGTATGAATATCCTGTTCATATCCCAATTTGTACATCTTCCTTTTTTCTCTTTCCTCACAGCTAGCTGTGTTCAACACCCAGTAAGACACTTGCCTTTAGGATATTATCATGAACAAGCAAAGATTAGCTATGGAAACTGCATGCATGATAAGAACACTGTATAAATGAATATTATGCCAGCAACATTAACTTAATTATTTTGATAACATTAGAAAGGTTATTTCTCCACTTTTGAAGATACAAACTCTATATATTTTTAAAAGGCAAAACATACCCACAACCAGAAAGCTTTGGTCTGCTCTTCAATTGAGTATATAAAAGGTTTATGGATTTCATCAAAACTGGTTAGTTTATTGCCTAGACCACAGATTATTTTTCATAAAATTTCTTGTCATATCTGTGAGCCATTCTTGTAATGATGGATGAGACTAGTGCCTCAAAATCATCATTTTCTGTCAGCAGGGAAACCCAGTGAACCCTGTCAGATGTAATATCACCTTCTCCCCTGTAGCCTTATAATGTAAGGGCATAAACCATTCTCACAGAGGTATACAGGAGTCCAGGACCAAACCTACACTTAAATAAAGGATTTTTATTTGGGGGTAGAATATGAATTATACAGTTATTATAGGAGTTTTAAAGTTTTGCTTGGATAAGTTGAAATTTCTACTGAAGCATTGTACCAACCATACGCTTTGACATTCAAATCAAAGCTGGTGATTTTGGCCATACTAAGGAATGACATTTCTAGAAAGAGTGTCTGTCACTGTTAGTTTTATTTTCTCATAAAATGAGAACTATGGATCATGTGACTGTGTAAGTGTCAAGCAAAATCTGTGTTCAGTTTGCAAAGAAATGAAATTGTATGCCTTCTATAATTTCAGGCCAAATATTAGAGCTTAGCATGCCCTACAGTCAATTCTATACACAGAGTTAAATCACAGTTTATATATGTATGGCTGTTGAAACACATTTCTTTGCAGGTATAAAGACATGGAGCCCAAATATACATGAGATTGGAAAATCAACTATATGTAATCATTCTCTTCTGTAGAAGAATTAAAGATACTTACAATAATAGATTAGGCATCAACCACTGCCAAAGGTATCAACAACTTTTACTTTTACCATTTATCACTTAGAAAAATCTGCTTGCTGTTTCTGTATTCCTCTACATGATTTCAGAGAGAAAAATTACACATGCAGCTTCACTTTCATTTTTAACAGTTAATTGCTGCATAAATACCTAGCATAAAGAAAAGCACAGACATTTTATAAAACTAAAATGGTTCTGAAATACTTGGTTGACTCTTTATTTACATTTCTTATGCAGTAGATACATCTGAAAGACCTACTCTAAAGTGACTCTTTCTAAAGTACGGCAAAGTTAAATTTGCCTAGAGAGCACCTGAACCAGAAATTTAAACTCCTCATCATTTTGAAGGCAATAGAATTGACATTTATTGCTTTGCCATACCAAACTACAGCCCCACCTCTGGATAACTAAAGACTATATGGCAGATGGATGCTTTAAGAGTCTTCCCTGGAGCCTTCCAGTGCAAACCGTATTGTCTGTTTAGATGATAAACTCCTGGAAAGGCCTGGACCTGTACATTTTTCTGTGTTTTGTGCAGCTCTACTCTTTATGGTGTTTAAAATGATCATCAAAATTTATCCATAGTTAAACTACCCTAAGGAAGCCAATGTTGCCTGCCTTGCAAGACCATGACCTCAAATGTGGCATAAACAATATTTGCTCCCCATTATTTATAGTGCCTACTATGGCTCCCCAGGAAGCCAGGCGTATAATGCCTAAATTCATAGGTCATTCAGGGGAGATAAGTACCAACTTTATTGGACTGTGAATGAGGCCACTGATATGTAACACCTCCAATGACTGTACGTTGATGAGATAGATAGATAGATAGATAGATAGATAGATAGATCTCATCATCAAACATCAGCAAACCCAGTAGTGCTTAATGTCCCTCAATGTGCTCTTTCCATTCCAGTTATCACCCCTCTTGGTGTACCTGTAGAAAAGCTGTATCATGTCATACAAAGCTCAGCTCTTTCAATGTTAAAAACCAAGGTAGAGTAATGCATCATGAATTATCAAATGGCCACACAGTAATGTGATTTTCCCTGTCTACTGCTACCACAGTAACTGAAGTAATAGTGACTTCTCCAGTGGGGGGAAAAAAAAAGATATCACACAAAAAAAACCCTGAAAAATATCTAGGTCATTGCTGGCTAAAAGATTAAGTTTATTTTCAGTATGTCAGTCTTGCTTTTTACTTAATATGTCAATATGAAAGGACATTAATGACACAGAGCCATTGTACATATCTAGCCACGTGTTCCTGTGGGCAGTGCACGAACAAATTGCATGGTCAGTTTTATAACACTCCAGGCACCGATTTATAACTAAGCCATAAGACTTTATTGTAAGTTGATGGATATTTTTTGAAAGGTGAATGGCATAGGTAAGTTTCACCTTTTGCTAAATGTATATAGTTCCTGTTCTTTTCTATTTATACTTACATAATATGACTTTCAAATAATTTCAACTGGGAAGCGGCAAATTAACCTTGCCTTCTAACTGGCTGGAGTAAATAATTCATCTGTAAAGCTTTCCTTGGGCAAGGGCCTTCCCATTAGTGGTTAAAAGGACATGGAAGCACAGAAAAAAACAAATCCAAAGAGGGAAAAGAAGGGCAAAGAGGCTTGCCCAAGGAGATACACATATGTACTGTACTGCCTGTTAGGACACTAAATTCCTGGCAGGGCTCATGTTGGTATCTTTCTTTGTGCTTTCTGTAGCAGTAAATCTTATTTCCAATATTTAGAAATAATAATTGTGATAAAATCTGTGGACAAAATCTCCCAAGAAACCCAGCAGAAGTTGCCCTGCTGGTGTAGAATAATACTGTTTCACATATTGCAAGATACAGTTTAAATTATGAATTAATGTCACATATGAAAATAAAATTAATCTAATTCTCACCTGTACTGGGTTAGCATGGCAAGGTTTTGGTAGCAGGAGTGTTACAGGGGTGGCTTCTGTGAGAAGCTGCCAGAAGCTTCCCCCATATCCAACAGAGCCAGTGCCAGCCAGCTCCAAGATCAATCCAGTGCTGGCCAAGGTCAAGCACATAAGTGACAGTGGTAGTGCTTCTGGGGTAATATGGGGAAAATACTGCTGGGAAAGAGCAGTTGGAGAAAGGAGAATATGTGAGAGGAACAGCCCTGCAGACACTGAGGTCAGTGGAGAAGGAGTGGGAGGAGGTGCTCCAGGTGCCAGAACAGAGGTTCCCCTGCAGTCCATGGTGCAGACTATGGTGAGACAGCTGTGCCCCTGCAGCCCATGGAGGTCCACGGTGGAGCAGAGATCCACCTGCAGCCTGTAGGGGACCCCACACTGGAGCAGACCTCCACTTGAGAAGGAAGGAGCAGCAGAGACAATGAGTGATGAACTGACTGCAGGCCCCATTCCTATTACCCTGCACTGCTGGGGGTAAGGAGGTAGAGAAAATCAGAAGTGAAGTTAAGCCTGGAAAGAGGAAGGGTTGGGGGGAAGATATTTTAAGATTTCATTGTATTTATATGGTACCCTTCTCTAATTTGATTGGAAATAATTTTATTTTTTTTTCCCCCAAGTCAAGTCTGTTTTGCCTGTAACAATAACTGGTGACTGATCTCTCCCTGTGCTTATCTCGATCCATGAGTCTTTCTCAGCTCAGCTGAGAAGGGGAGTGATAGAGCAGCTTTGGTGGGCACTTGGCATCCAGCCAGGTCAACCTACCACATCACTCCTGATTTCATTTACACACCCAGTAGTCTTTACACATGAAATACAGCAGCAGTTATTTCAATCAATACTGAATACCTAGAAAATCTATTTAAGAAAGTCTCTGCAATACCTAAAAGGCTTAACATATCTGTTTTAGTCAATCAAAAAACTAATAATCTCTGCTCTTCTGATTAGTAAAATTCACTCACATTACATTACACATATATACACTTGGACAAAAGAAATTTTCAGGTGAATAAGGGAGAATCTCTCTCCTGCTGCACTGAACAGTGAGTCATGAACACTTTCAACACTCCACCTTCAGTTGTTTTATCTCTTTTTCAAAAAGGAAATCATTTCAGCCCAGAACTTAAACAGATGTTTAATACCCTCCTAGTTTGCTCCAATACAGCCAGAAAAACAACTATTTACTCTGTGTCATGTTTGAGTTCCATAATATTCATGTTCTAGAAAAGGATAATAAGCTTCTAAACACTTTCCAATAAATGTAACTATAATTTTAGGCCTTCCTCAACAGGAATATTCTACGAGCTCCAGACATGTCAACCAAAATTTCATATTAAATTTTAATAATTTAAATCTACTGGACAAACACAGAGTATTTCAGGTTGACAGTGCGTCCTCTTTCCCAGCAACATTAACAGGTCAACACAGAAACTTCAAAGGCTATCTTGCAATTCTCTATCATAAGCTCTATATTCTCAGCCTTAAAATACGATGCCAAAACTGCTTTAAACAATGAGGATTCTCCAGGATCAGCCAGGAATGTCAGCTTGTCTCTGGAATGAAGGAAGTGTGTGGAGTCAGCTGGGAGCAGGAAAAAAACAATATAAGTGGAAAAAGGGTAGAGGCAGAGATGCCGATTTCAGCCAATGTTACAGTTCCCATAGGACCAGTTCAGCTGGCTTCAAAAATGAAACCGCTAGAACCCCCTGCCTTGTACAGAGGTCCAGTTCAGCTCCTGACTGTTTCCCAAGTCAAGCAAAGTATGTATCTGACACACATTTACATCTGTCTACTCAATGTATTAGCATGGAGAGGTCCACTCCAAACAATTTCTTAAAAAGAAGTATCAGACCTTACAACCACATTCCAAATTACTTCATGGAGTGTGACAAAATCAAAAGAAAAGGAGAGGAAACAGATGTGTGATGAAAGATGCTGTCACAGAGAACTGTCAGGATGCAAATGGGAAATTTTTTTCAATTCTTTTAACTAGCCTCAACTTTACAGTTCAAACGGAAGGGTCACCACATGCTATTGATACCAAGCAAAGCTCAGATTTCTAAAGAGCCATCTTCACATAAAGCACTTACTTAAACTATTACAGCTTCTTGAAAGATATTGAGAAATATAAGTACCTGTTGTCTCCACGAGAAGGATCCTTGGGTTTAGCATCACTATCATAAACAAAACGCTCTTGGGAGATGACTATGATGTTGTCTGTAGTTTCATTTCCCAAGATAGTGATAACAGGATAACCCATCTGTAGTGTCCATTGATCCATTACTTCTTGGATATTTACCGATTTTCCAACCCTTTTTAAAGCCTTGAAGGAAAAAGAAAAGTTTCAATACATTGAAGCAGTATCATCACCCAACACGTAAAATTTTTATTTTTTTTTTGGTGCTGGAGATCATAACTGGTTTTGGAGGTTGAAATAACCATCACATGTGTGTGCAGACACACACGGATGTTTACACCCAATACACACACTACATAACTGAACCAAAAGCCTCTGTACTTCTTAAAAATAAATATTGAGTAATCTTAACAGAGAGGAGAGTGACAGTCAGAAAATCATGTTTCCCACATCACTCAGGCACCTGCTTTACAGGATTTTAACAACAGCCACAGAAATACTGGGTGGCTGTCTCCAAAATATATTCCTGACCAGCTAAGTTTAAAAAAGTGTTAGTTGATCTAGGGCACCTCCAACAAGGCACATTTGAAGGGCTCTAAATTAACAGAGCTCTTCTGCTCTGAAAATCAAATGACTAGTTATTTGAAAATATTGTCCCTTATGTCCAAAGGGAGGCTGTGTATTCCAAGATATCCCCTGCTGCTTCATAAACTGCACCTGTCATAACACATGGAGGATTAATGTGTTCATATTTGATTCTACACGTCAATAAAAATGCTGGTTTACAAGTGGATTTTCAGCTGAAATACAAAGAGATACTACCAAGTCTCATGGGAGGTGAGACTTGGCATGAGGAGAATGACAGGCATCATTTGTTCTTCAGTTACGGAAATGTTCCTAGCTGTCAAACACAGTCCGAGATCACAGACCGAGCAACCTCTGATGAATACAAGCAGAAGATGTCTTCAGAACTGAAGCTGCAATTGGAACAAAGTGGCTGACAACAAACGCATTTACAGCTGAGGCAAACAGAATTAGCTGTAACAATAGATATGAGCATACAGTATAGCCATAGTGGTTACAGACCAAAATACAGTCTCATTTTTGTTCTACTTTATTAGCTGTGTATTCTGCAGTTCTTTCAAGACTACATACATCCCTCTGACCTTCCATCACCCAGAACTGTCCCAAAGGCTTTAACAGAGAAAAGCACCAGGTGAGAAGCAAAAAAGACTTTTGCAGTGGCATTCAGCTTCAGATTAAGACATAGATTTAAAAGCCTGACTGTGTATTACATGTCTCAACTCATTAGCAGTCAGTACAGACATAGGACTTGGTTCAGTTGCCCACATGTATGTGGTTAATGTCATTTGACCTTTACCTGCCACTTCAGAAGAGCACAGATTTCTCCATATATCATATAACATAATTTAACAATTATGTTAAATTGATTAGACACACCTTAATGTCTTGGACATCCTACTGCACCTATTCTGGCCCTAGTTGCCTATATTTGAGCAACTATTTCAAGTCCTTAGTCAACAGTCAGAAGTTCAGGCTCTTTATAAAATAATCATATAATGGCTGGTCAACTGAATTGCTCTCTATGCTGTGCTGACTCTATTGACTAGATTTCTGAGACTCCAGTTGTTCCTATTCACCAAGTATCAAATGACACGTCCTAAAATACTCAACGCATTCTTTCAGAACTGGTGTACCTACAATGGACATGCTTATATCATGTGGCAGCTGGTAGTCAGGCAGGATAAACTAAGGTAAACACTATTAGAAGTCTATGAATGGGCAACTTAAGACTCACTGAGAACAACTGGAGCTTGGACACCTAGCTTACATGTACACACCTGCTTGTCTAGATAAATGCAGATGTCTTGACCTCCAGCTGAAATCTAGCTTTGATGTCAATAGTTACAATTAGATTGCCATGTTCTATATGGCTTGGGCTGGTACTTATCCAAAGCTCCCTGACTGTACTCTGCATTGCCTTGTACTCTGTCTTTATTTCTGGAGAAGTCCCAGACCAGCTCAGATTAGCCCCATAGAGAAGAAATTCAGGCAGGCTTGGCTCACTTTATGAAACTTATACTCTTTCCTTATAAATCCCCAGACCAGGCTCTAGAAACACAAGCCAAGTCTTTTGCAGCTTATGGGCCTCAGCATGCTGCCACTGAAGTCAATGACAGCAGATTCCATGAAGAAGTATCTTTCACTACACACCAGTGACATAGCACATGCAAAAAAATATATTCTAACATAACAAAGAATAGAAATGCTGCAAAAAACCATATTTTAATATTGCTACTAGGTTAACTCAAATGGAATTTCTTGGCATCAATTTTTGTATTTATTCTGGGGTTTGAAGACCTCAATATGCACTATTCACTTCTAACCTCATCAAGAAAAATAGCACAGTAAATTCCTGCTTATCCCTTAGTGCAATAGATAAAAGCATTTTACCTTTGACAATGTGTTCCAGAGATCATTTCTGGCTGCATTGCCATACTTGTGAATGGTTAAATAGTCCTACAGAAATAAAATAAAAATACAAAGCAGTATTACTGTACACAAGCCAAACAGCTAGAGCTGTGAATCACTGCTATTAGAAGTTAAATCACATCAATGCTTGCATTTGTTAGAAATCTAGAAATATACAATATGTTCATCCTAAGGGAATAAATAAACAGTTTCTTAAGCTAGTTTGCAATGCAAAAATTGTTGCTAAAAATTTCATTTACAATATTCAATGTTCTTTTCTGTGTAGGTCAATCTATAAACTGAATATTTTGAATATCTATTTAAGATAGATGTCTAATCTTAGAAGGGATTCCTAGATAATTCTCAGCAATGAAAGGAAAAGCTGCTGAAACCCAGTTCCAATTGCCATTTTAGCAGGTCATTCTGCATCTAGTGTCAAAAATTTACTCACTCAGATGACTGTTGAATTCATTACAAAAGATTTAACTGAAAACAGCCTATCTATCTGAACTACAAACTCCTATCTAGGGAGATCCTGGCCCTTCAATGTCAAAATACACCATACTGGCAACTGGGGCTGTAACGGGTTATCACAAAGACTCACCATGACAAGGAGCAGTAGAGGACAGGTGACAGGAACCCAACTCAGTGATTGAGCACAGGTACCTACATGCATATTTTCACTCCATACATGACAGAATCTGAGGAGGGTATAAACTGAATGCTTGCACTTATTCCACCACAGTTTCAATAACTGAGGTCCATTCTTCCCCCATAACAACCAGTAAGATAATTCCTGATAAGCTTCCATCATATTAAAGTAACTTCCCAAATTAATAGTTTAATCATATGACCAGCTTAGGTCTAGGTCTTTCAGACATAAAACACTTCCTATTTTAAATGACTTCTCAAGAGACAACACTGTTTTTTCCTGCTATCCTATGTCCCTAGACAACAGCTCATGTAGTTACAGAAGTGAAATTTAGCAGTGATTATTTGAATAATATACATTTCAAGCATTTTAATTGGAAGAATTAAGTGCAAAAACACATCAGAGGTTGTAAATCAATTGGTTCTCCTGCATTTGAATTTCTACCATCTTCACTTTACAAACCCTAGAAGACAAACCCTAATTTACAGCACAATGATAAAACTGGGACAAATCTGCTGACTGTGCTTTGTGTGAAGTAAGATACTTTGGGAATAATTAGTATTTGGAAAACAAATTTTCTGATACACAAATTGTAGCACCTGTGACAGATTTAGCTTTTGTCAGCCAACTCATAGTAAGACAAGCAGCAACTCCCATTTAATCACAAACTAGGAAGGCTAAATGAGAACACCGACTCTGTAAATGCAGTGCTGAGTCTTAACAATGTCATGAGACTAACTCGGAAAAAAGACAGTATTATATAGTCTGCATCTATAGCACTCAGGGCTTCCATTTTGTCTAAAAATACAGAATCACTTAAGGCACAGTGAAATATTTAATAACTTCCAAAGCTAAAGAAGTTGAATTGCAAATTAGAAAGCTAAAATAGGAATAAACAAAAGTAGGACAAGGTAAATAAATAACAACAAATATACAATCCGCATTCTAAGCAGTACAAGAAAATGCTGCATATATTGTTCCTTCTGAGAGATGCTTTCAGAATTGTTACAGAGCAAAATAAAATGGGCGGAACACTTGAGGACTCCATGCTTACCAATCTACCATTGGACATTTTATTTGATTTTTGCATTTTGCTTTCAGGAAGACTGCAAAGAGACTAAATACTTCCGCCCTTTTCTTTTGGGTTTTGTTTAGTTCGTTTTTTTCCTCCCAATACACAGATTGGGAGGTTTAAATGTGGCTTGTCAGTCAGTTAAAAATTTATTATCCTCCAATCTAACATGTTTATCTCACAAAGGAAAACAAAAGGAATCCTAACCTTTACAATGAAATAAGAAAATACAATGAGAAACACAACATCCAAGTACAATCCTGGTACCATACAGGTAATCATCAATTTTTTCATTATTTTATGAAATAAAAATTGCATCAAGACCTTAAATATAGCATCACACTAGGACTGCTGTCAAAAGCATACTACACAAAAAACAGTCCTAAGTGACACAGGCTTTCAGTAATAAATCTACAATGCAATCCCAAATCTTAGTGCACTTTCTACAGGCACCAAAAGGCTTCTGAAGCAGGTCCCATGAAATATCCTCATATATCCTGTTTTCAACAATAACCAGTAGCAGGCACCTGGAAAGGGTATAAAACTGGAAAAGCATACAGTGGTACCCCCCTAGAATGCTCTTCCATCATCCAGCACTTCATGGCACAAGAAGTCCTGAGCAGATTAGTATCCTTGTATTCAATAGTTATCTTCCATGAATTTGGCTGGTTGCCTTCTGAACCTATATAAGTGTTTAGCATTTGCAACATCTTATGAAAAATCATTTCCCACTTTGGTGATCTGTTGTGTCAAGGTTCCTCTTTCAAACACCTGCCCGTCTGCTGGTTTTATCTGCTGCTTCCTAGTCCTGGCACTAAAAGACATAGTGCATTACTGTTCCCTACGTCACTCACCCCAAGCCATCCATGCTTTTACAGATCTGTATTGAATGTGTCTCCCTCAGAGAGCTTGGTTTTATACTGAACACTGCCAGATCCAACCACCTCCAGCTCTGCTGCAAAGTTCCACTTTGTTACCACCTCCCCAGCTGCTGACTCCAAAGATAGCTAGGGTTTCTATGATCCAGCATGAACTTTCATTACCAGATTATCAACCTCTCTTGAAGTATCTTCCATGGACAGCACTCAACTTAAAAAATAAGATAAAAGGCTTACATGTATCACCATCCAATACATATCAGGAAGTAGTAAAACAAGAGCCAAAGATGTGTACACACCCCACTTGTCCGTTCTAAGGATAGAACAAGCAGGAACCTAATGCATTTTTCCTCCTGGAGACCCATATCTAAGTCTTAAGTAGCTTGCAAAGAGGCAGAATGTACGCTCTCATTCACAGTAATTCTCCAGGGCAGGAGTATTAACCACCCCTTTGCCCGCACATTCAATAGAAAAACCAAAGCAAATAGAAGAGAGATGCAAGCCACAGAACAGAAAAGGAGAATGACATTGAAAACACAGCTGTCTGAATCTCAGCTGCGCTCAGCACAGCTCCAAAGGAGGCAAAGTGACTTAAAGCTACTTATTTATAAACACATATGCCCAAAACCATCTGGCTGCAAGGCTGCTTCCCATCATAAACTTGCAAGTCTATCACCCACAAAAGCTGCTCCATCAACTGGAGTATGCTGGAGCACGAAGATACACATTAGCCACCTTCCTTTCAGCTATAACCCTACAGTATGTGTAAGGACAAAAGATGGCATGAAAATCTTAACAATTCAAGATTAAAGAGTGCTCTTGTACAACTCTTCCTTTCTCCTTCACTGTAATGCTGCCCCTAAATTTCTTTTTTGTCATGGGGAAAGTAGAAAGACCCTAGTGCAGCATCACTCAACATGAAAATTAATCAAACACACACACAAAAATGATCATTTGGGTTTACGTTTCCAGTAAGCATCCACTTGTAATATTCTTCCTAATTTCCTGGCGTTAAAATATGAAGCCACTCTTTGCCAAAACAAGTACTGGAATACGATCCATTCACCTCTATCAATAAAAAATTTAATCAGACAATGCGGTTTTCTGACACATGTTTTAGCAATTTCTAACATCAAACAAAAAACCAAATAAATAAATAAATATCCTGAATCTGTCATACCATGAAAACTCAGTCCATTTACTGCACAACAAAAATATAAGTTTTTTTAAGAAATCCCAAAAGATTTAGATTGTAGTATAATATGTTGTCAAAGAATAATCTTAATACCCCCACAAAAAAAATTAATAGGCTCATTGCTTTTGAAATTATTACTTGAAATCTGAAGCAGATAAATTGAACAGTCATAAAAATATAGTCAAAAGTGCTAAAGAATTTTGAAAGATGTTTTAAGTAATGCTGTATTGATTAAGCTTGCAGGCCTTTCATTGTATTAGATTTTTTTAAGAAAAGGAGATTATTTAAAAGGAAAAAGTCTTTCATATGTTTGCAATATTAATTTGCAATATTAGCTAGGAATTGAGCCTCTTCATTTCAAAAAAATGAACCTCCCCACCATCCAAATATGATAATGCTCACAACCAATAAAAGGTAGTGACTGATAAATACCAAGAGGTTAAACAGCTGTAAAGGGGGAACAAGTCTCCAAACACGCATCTTACTTTCAGAGGAGAATTTAGATCTATAACCAGGAACTGAAATATCAATTCTAGGACCAAACTCCTTTCTCAGTTAATCTGTATAAAGTTGATTGGTTGGCTGAAGGAACAGCTCCTGTCCTGACTTTCATGAGTGGTGCTGAGATCTGCAACAGACGGGCATTGAATAACTTATTTTTTCTCCTAAAGGTAACTGGGAAATTCCACTATCTATATAAGTGAGGAAAAAGTAGCAAACTATTTTGGTCTCAAATTCTTGTGGCTATGTTCCTCCTTTCTCAGGACTCAGGAAACAGCAGACTTGCCTCTACTTTTCTTTTGTATATTTCATTTCTACTCCTCGGTACACATCTTCCTCCCTTCAGCCTACAATATGTTCTTATTGAATGGTTTTATACATGACTGCTGTATATCACTGAAGATTTAAAGCTACAAATAAAAGCATTTAGTTCAGGTGGAAACCAGGCTCTAAGGCTCCTGGTATCAAATCCAGTATGTTTGTTTTCCTAGAAATTTGTATACTTAAGCCACCACACACTGACAGATGCTGACTCACTGACTATAACATGTCATCTTTTTCCTCCCTTCCCTCACACTACTAACATCAAAGTTGCTATTGCATATTACCTTGACATTGCCTAGCATTCAAATAAAAAAGTTTGGGCAAGGGTCAGAGGGAGGAAAATACTGCATATGTTTGCAAAGGTGAGTGACAAACAAGGAAGAGTGAGAATCAATGGTAAAGTGCTACCAGCAAGCTACAAAGCAGTGAATATCCCCATAAGAGAGGAAGACTACTGAATAGAAAAGCTAAAATAGTCAAGTAGGTTTAACAGTATTTTTCAGCTGTACAACAGACTAACCCTTGAGAAACTGCCTTAAGGAAGAGAAGTGACCACCTTCCTGGCTGGGCAGTCAGGCAAGCAGCAGAGCAGGTAATATAAATAAAGAGTAGGTAAATTCACCTTATTGGTCATGGCAAACATTGTGTAAGGCAAATTAGATGGGGGTTAACTCTATTTGTGTCAAGAATTAATTTGTACCAGTGAGTCAAGCTGCACAGCTACCTCCAAACTGAAAAAACCACTTGTGATCAGACCACTTATCAAAGCACTGCTGCAATGCCAGCTAAGAAAAACCTTGGAAACAGATTTTTCTAGGTCAAGTAAGCCAAACAAGTGCTTTACTTTCTACATAGTTATAGTAAAAGTGCCCAAAACTGCTTCCAGGCAGTCTTGTAAAAACTGCCCACCTACAGAATACACTAGAGTCATAGAATATACTTCTGCCAGAGTTCTACCAGAGTATCAAAAATGTTGATATTCTTCCTATACTTCTACTGTTGCATTGAAATGTGTTCCTACTACAAAAAATTAAGTTATTCAGAAGCTAAGAATTTAACTAACTAGAAAAGCATTTCAACCTACAATAACAAAAAACAGCATCAAAATGATATTGAAACAGCAAGCACACAAGGAGTATAAAGTCACGCCTGCAGATAGTAAGCACAACTATGTAGATAGTCCTTACCTAGTACTAAAATTATCACATCTGTTTTCTATACAGACACAGCACCAAATACAGTCCTGTATCTTCCCAGAGCTACAGTTTGATGATATTTCAGTGGTACAGCCAGACCAAGTACTTTCCACAACCTCTGATGCTCCTTGGCCCCATCCCCCTGTTTGTGATGCTACTTTGCAAACTAGATCTCTAAAATGGCCTGTATAGGAAGTAAAGCTAATGTTCTGCACTAAGGACACTTTTCCTTCCTTTACCAAGGAGGACTACAAACTCTTTCACTGGTATAAATGAAGTGGTGCTGGGTGGCCATGCATGGATGTGAATGAGCAGCTGGAGGCAGCACTGAGGAAAACAGAATGGTGGTTTCCTAAGCCAGTGTCCAGTTCAAGTATGGGCCAAGAATTATGAAGAGACTAGACAGAAAGATACACAGTGGTGACTTCAGAAGACAGCTAAGATATCAATGTATCACATTTAAGGGAAACAAAAATTTTATTTCAAAGTGCATTTTTCTAAAAGTGATGCATGAATGTTCTTTTCAAATGTTTAAGTAATGGTTGATGGTGTTGTTTCTCATCAATAAGCTAATTTTCACAATGAATTAGTTAACCTTCATTAAAACTTATGTGTGGATGCTGCATTCAGAATTGAAGTATACTAAACTCAGAAACTTCAAGTCACAATGACACACTATCAGGAATCAAAGAAAGAGAAATGACATTTAACTTCTGTTTTGAAAGTGCCCACATGGGGCTACAATGATGTTTAACTAAACCAATTACAATTCCTACCTTCTTCTGCTTTGAATGAACTTTTGTGTAACCCTGTTTAAAATGTCCCCTACCAGGAACTTCTTAGCTAACTTCTAGTTCAAACTCACAAATAGGTAAAAAGAACTTAAAAAAAAGCCTGAGAGGTGTAAAACATACTTCAGTCGTCATGCAAGAATTCACTTCATCTGTGTTTTGCCTTCTCTTGGGGCTACTATCTCAGTCGACACTCAAAATACTAGGGAAGGAATTCAGTGGAATCCTATCACTGCACACCAGCTGAAATTCCAGCCCTTCATTTTCAAAAAGTATATTTAGACTTTTTTCACACACAACAGTGATATAATGCTCACAATCAGCAGCAACTGGAAAATATCCACTGTCAACATGTCATATCTGCAATTAAATCATTATATCCAAACAGCAAGCTAAAACTACTAATCAGGAAGAGTGAACCTGGAATCACACATAGAAATAAATCTTAATTTTCTCTGGAGCCAATGATGCTGAATGGGCCACATAATTATAGTATTTTACTTTGTCCTTTTTCCTTTGTAATTCATGATACTCCCATTTGCTATAAAAATAATAAGATCAGCAGAACTGAAATTTCTGGCATTATATGGGTGAATGAGATTTTTAACATTGATTTCATTGGGAGAAGAAACAGGGAAATGTTGAGAGTATCTCATCCATGGTATTGTATAGTATAATATTCATTTAGAGGATCCAGAGAGGATCTGTGCCCTGTTCCATCCACAGTGAGAAACTAGTAAGAGAAAGGAGGCAAGAGTCATCATTAAATCAATGGGATTGTTTTCTTTGCTCTACCCACTTCTTGTTGATAAGAGACCAGTACTGTAAATCAGAAGTAAGCCAACTAAATCAACATGGCTCTGTCATTTTAATTCCAATTTGAAGAAAACTTCAAATGACTGTAAGGAACTCAATTTTGCAATTAATAATCTTCTGCAGTGCAAATCAGTGAAACCAATCTGAATAGGATATCTAAAACAGATTCAAAATTTGTATTCAGGCAAATTTCCAGTTACTCTAAAATATATCCTGCTTTCCTGAGAATCCTTATTAAAATATCAGACATATTAAATTGAGAGGTTTGTTTCCCTTGTATAATTCAGCTTCACCTTATGGCTACTAACATGAAGAGGGAGGAGGTTCCATTTTGAAACATAGTAACAGCAGTTGAAGTCTGGTGGCAAAGCAGTTTGCAAGTGAAGTCTAAAGAGAACAATTAGAAGGACTGAATAGTCAGTGCATAGCAGAGTCTGATGGTATCTGCTGTGCAGTGAGACACCTGCTAGTATGTTAAGCTTGGCTGTAAAGAAAAATGTATTTGCTGTATTATTTGGTAATAGTACTAAACTACTGATCTAAGGACAAATCTTACAGAAATAAAGCACCCTCTGAAATTAAACTGCATATATTTGACTGAATTTGTAAATTCATTTTAGTTCTGCCTTGTTTGGTTGTATAATACACTTCAACCTAAAAGCACACATTGCTCAATAAATATAGTCTTAGTGCACACAAAAAAATGATGGAATGTTTTCCAGAGACATTTGGATGGCACCTGCTAATTGTGACTATTTGGCTGCTCATTTCTCTGCATTAACTTGAACTATGCCCAGAGAAGTGGAAAGAGTGAAGCTCTGATTTTGCTTATAAGTTATCTGTTGTTGGTATCAAGTGAGTGAATGTTTCTCATGGTGCAAAAGACCTTCATACAATACAGTCCCTAGAGTTGCACTTTTTTTTTCCATTTTGCAAAATGAAGACACCTTAAAAATCATTAGCCCTAACATCTTGCTATATGCTACTGTGTCTACCTAGCTACACTAACTGAGCTTTAAATGTACATAGAGAAAGGAAAAGGAAGAGGAAGGGAAAGAGGAGAAGGGAGGAGGAGGAGGAAGAGAAAGAGAAGAAAAAGGAGGAGGAGAAAGTTTTCACAACGACATGTTTTGTCCATCAGGGATTCAGCTTTTTTTCTGAATGTCCTCTACTAGGCTAAACTGAAGTAGGTTTATTTCATTTCTGATGTGTATTATGTGTTAACTGGGAGTTCAATCCTGCAATACTTGTGCTGAAAACACTCACTGACTTCTGAAGAGCTAATGGAAATTCTGCATAAGAGGTGCAGTACTGCACACAAACTGTGTTACTTACAGTGCCCTATGAAGTCCACTGAGCTCATAGCAACAGCGGCAAGGTTGGCACTGAGGTCCTATCAGGAAAACATTTTCTTAAATAGCTGCTCAGCCTGCTGACATTATCTGAGGATTCATAACTATCATTCTTATTCTTAATAATTCCCATAATAAAAATGAAGGAGAAAATAGTCGTAACTGAATTTCACATGCAACAAAATAGAAGCTCACTGGAGGCACACTAAGTGAATACCTCTGTAGTATCTGTAATATGACTGATTCTAACATTGCCATAAAGGGCAATCCTGTTCTGAGAAAACAAACTTTGTTTATATGTAGTTTGTATACTAATTGTTTTTCTTTTTGTAAGAAGCTTTAGCAACACAATAATTTTATCCTAGCTGACGAACATCATGACTTCCTCCTAATGAAGGCAACGCCATCTGTAACCTTGCTCTGAACGCGGGCACTGGGGACACCACTGGCTTTGAGGTTCAGCAGCACCTACCATTACCACTCTTTATAACTCTCCCTGCTAGGACCTCCAATATGGCCAAAGTGTAGTTTGACCTGAAATCCTACTTTCAAAAAGTCCACCTCAGATTGAATTCTTCTCCAAAATTTCAGTCAATACCAGGCAGTACTGAAAAATATTACATTTTACCTTTTTTTGTCACTCTTTCCTTTGAAAAGCTCTGCTGTCCTCATTCACTGGAGCACAGCTCTAAATGTCAGAAGGAAAGTGATCTTGTTTCAGGAAAATGATTTTTCATAGCACTGATCCATTTTAGGCAACTCAGCAGCTACAAGAGTCCTTCTCTCTCTGCACCAACAGCTCAAACCTGCTTAAGCTCAGAGAGAAATCCTGGCCCTGAAGCAGAAAGCAAAGAGCCCATGTCTCCCTTCTCTTGGCAATCCCTGACAGTTCGGGAAGAAAATTGCCTGCTCCAAATGCTCCAGGAACACAAAGCAGAGCAGAAAGAATGGAAAGGAGTTAATGTAACCAAACAGGAATATTCTGCTAATGCATCATTTTAGAAAAAAGTTGCCTTTGCACAGCAGCTATGTTATATAGGGCAAAAACCACCAGCACTCATGATGGCTGCTCTAATGGTGGGTGCATTACATTCAGCCCTGTTGATGTTCGACTTCCAGTTAGATAATCGATAAACTGTAGAACTATAGATAAATCAAATACCTCAACTCTGTCTGTGGATTGGCTTCTTGCACACCAAGTAAAAAAATACATTTCAGGAAAACACTGTGGTCTGATTTCTAGCAGAGCTGGACCATGTGACTGAACCTGATGTGAGGTCTGTTCTGAATACCTGAAATGGTTTATAATACTAAATACTTTAACAGAACATCTTCTTGTGTTTCAAAATAGACATCTAAATTTCATGGATCTTTTTCTTTTACTCACATTTGTCCAATTTCCCCTCAAATGTACAGGCACTCCATTGTCATTGATTTGTTTAAAGCAACGTTAATTGAATTATCAACATTTTCTGGAGGTCCACCTTGGTGCCTCTGCAGGTTGAGCTGCAGCCACGCTGTGTGCTCACAGTTGACAATGAAGCCAGTGGAAGCTGTGCTTTGAACACATAAACTCTATGAGCTGCAACTCATAGAAATTTCTTACACAAGAGACTGACCTACTGTCTTTTACTGACCTGTGTAAGGTGGAAAAAGCTACAGCAATTCAGTCCATAACAGTGAATTCCTTTAACAAATGTTAACCAAAATCAAGAGTGATGTAAATTAGAAACAATAAGAAATGCTGAGGGGCCAGAAAAGGCGAAAAATGTTAAAAATCTCCTATGGCATGCAGTTTAGAAAACAGTGATGTCAGCTCCTATGAGATTTCCTATGACTTGTTATGTCCTGCTTTTAACGTGCTCAAGTTCTCAACAACTGTTCGTAGAAGTGAGACAGTTTAAAATATAAAGGGATCAGTGGCAACTAACTTAAGGACAGTTAATAACCAGAACATCCATGGTGATACTCTGATGTTCACTGAGGTCATACGCTCTGTCCTCTTCTAAACAAGAGGAGATGGGTGCAGAATCAACTGAAAAATACTTTATTCAACATCTAGTAAATGCACGAGCTGCGACACCAGAGGTACTCTAGCTGTAAAGATACTCCTGCCTGGTGGCAAAAGGTACATCCTCCCACTGAAAAAAGAAAGACTTCAGGTAGTTCCATGTGCACTGCTGATCTGAGGATAGCATCACAGCTCATTGCTTCACTGACCCTGATCCTAAGGTGCCTGATTTTTTGTTCACTTGTTTTTACAGATCTTTTATGTTTTTACAGAAAACTCTTGAAAGACATCTCTAATGATGTCTCTTAGAAACAGCACACAGCTAACTATTGTGAATTGGCAATAAAGATACAATAAACAGGTATGATAAAATGGGTACACTCTTTAATATACTCTGTAAAAAATAGATTCTTAAATAATACAGTGGAAATAGACGAATATAATTCATGTACCACTAGATTCTTGGACAGAAGCAGCAAACAACATGAAAAATAGCATATTAGAGCTTTCTTTTACACCTCAAAAGTTTCTGATAGGGTTTCACATAGACTATTCAAATTCACAATTCAAATAGAACACATACATGCACATTGTAGGTGTCTAAAACAGGAAATACTAAGCAGTATGGATGAAAGAAAGTCTAAATAGCCAACAATATGATAATAAAAAGTGACTGAAATCTGAACCTTGCTGTATTTAACAGCCTGCATGTCACACTTCCCCAGATAGCTCCTGAGAAAGGCTGACCAATTTGTTTCAATACGGTGGCCACTCTACAGCACCAAAAAAGACAGCATATATCCAAAGCACCGTATGGAAATTCTTCTTCCAAATGTACAATGTGGAGCCTGAAGTACAAAAGCAGTGAATTTATCACAGAAGCAGAGATTCCTACAGTAACTAATTCAAACTGCTGATGATGCACTAAATCAGAGTGAGTGATGAACACATACATAGCAGCAAGTGAAGTTCAAAAGGATACAGATCTATGTGATCAATGAGCTGCCACATAGCAAATGAAATGCAGTGTTGACAAACGTAGTAATAGAGATGAGTCTCCAAAATAATCAAACAAAATATAAGAACATTTGAATAAACTAGTGCAGAAATGTCTCATCACAGAACCGGAGGTGCCTCTTTAAACGCATCTAACCACCAGAACTTCAAATCACTGGTTCTTTTCTCTATATTTAATATGAAAAAAAACCAAACCACTTGAAGAAGTGCATAAAACAAAGCAGTAAAACCTTCCCAAAAGTGTAATACAGTGACACCAGTCATGTAAGCAACCATCTATTTCAAGAACACAGAATTGTAACAACAGAATACAGAAGAAAATCTCACACAAATCTAGTATCATATTGCACGTTACCACCATATTGCACGTTATGATGATCGCATGATAAGGCCAATCTATGGCTTCTTCCTCTATCAATCTGTGCAGCTCAGAAACATAATCAGAGCCAGTGGTGCTGACCAAGCCTCTTCATACTCTAAGCGCTGTCTCACCTGATTAATGGCATTTTGACTGAAAAGCAACGCTATTTTGTAAGAAGAGTACCAGCATTGTGATGTGCACTTCTTGAATTTTCCTGGAGCGTAAGAAACTGCACATCATGAAAGATGACAGAACTTTTAAAAATACAGGAAACACCTACTGTGAAAAGGAAAGATTTATTAGATATTTTCTACAAAAATAATAGCTGTGACTTTCTTGTGTGCAGGTGTTACCAGCTATGGCTACTACTGTCATTATTCAATTATTCATTACAGCCAATGTTCTCCTTTGGTTCTGTCTATGGAGTGCTATTAGGAAAACAGTGAGAATGTTCTGTCTGTTTCTTACTAAATCTTCTGTTTGAAAATGTCATATTCAAGACACCACGTCTTTGAAAGGCTTCCTGGAAATCATACCTTCACTAGAGTCTCTTGGCTGCAGCTTTACTGTGGAAATTCCACATTATAATCAAAAGGCTTTCCACAGTATATTTACCATTACAGGAACAGGCGAGTTATTCTTGACAGATATGAATGTCTCTAAAGACATCTATCTGTAAAACTGAGCATCTCTACCACAATTTTACTTTCTTGCAGACTTCTCGATAGAACAGTTTGCTGAACTGTTACGAATCATGTGCACATTCACACTTTTGCTTCAGATCATATGTTAAAAAATATTCACCAAAGAGCCCCATTCTCCTTCATCAACTTTTCTTTTTAACATGATTGTTTTCTGTGACTATAAGGGATTTTTCACCCCCAAGCTATCTCGATCTGCTTTTCAAAAAGTCCACCTACCAGGTGACAGCATGTGACTAGATTAAGAATAAAAGAGGAAGTGGACAAAAACGGTAGCAATCCTATTTACTTTTTGCTCTAAACCTTATCTTTTCCTCTCCTTAACCCAAAGATTACCACATCTGTTGAAGTTTCCCTTATATAAAAGCCCTAATTCTGTAGGTCTTAATAAGACGATGAATCATACCTTGATTTTGATGAAACCAGAAACAATGCATAGACAAATAAAGGGCTACTCATTTGGTTTATGCTAGTTTAATAAAATTACAAGATTATTGTTTTTTATCATCTTTTAAACACTTAAGGACATAGCTAATACACTAAAAAGAACTGAAACAATATTAATACTGACTGGAAATATAATACAGTGGAGAGGTAACAATATAGGAGGTTCCTAGAGTGTGTGGAAGATAACTTCCTGATAGAACTTGTGAGTAAGCCAACTGGAAAAGGTCCACTGCTGGATCTCTCATTTGTCAACAGAGAAAGACTGGCAGGTGATATGATAATTGGAGAACATCTTGGGCACAGTGATTATGAAATGATAGAGTTTTCAATTCTAGGAGAAGTAAGGAGAGGGGTCACTAGAACTGTCAACTGGCCTATTTACGACATTGGTTAAGAGATCCCCTTGGCAGGCAGTCCTGAAATATAAAAGAGTCCAGGAAAGAAAGAAATCTTCAAGGTGCCAGAGTAGTCCACCCCCATGTGCTGAAAGATGAGCCAGCAGGGAACACCACCAGCCTGGATGCACAGAGAGCTTTGTCTGCAGCTTGGATGAAAAAAGAGAGTTTATGACCTTTGGAAAAAGGGGCAAGCAACTCAGGAGGGCTACAAGGATGTTGTGAAGTTATGCTGGCAGAAAACTAGAAGGACCAAAGCCCAAGTAGAACTTAACCTAGCCACTTCTGTAAAATACAATAAAAAATGTTTATATAAATATAGAACAAAAGGATAGCTAAAGACAATCTCCATGCTTTGTGGGATATGGGGAAAAACATAGAGACAAAGAATAAGGAAAAGGTTGAGGTACTTAATGCCTTCTTTTACTCGGTCTTTCATAGTAAGACCAATTGTTCTTTGGGTACCCAGCCCCCTGAGCTGGAAGACAGGGAGGGAGAGCAGAATTGAAGCATCAGTTATCTAAGGGAAAATGGTCAGTTATCTGCTACACCTCTTAGATACACCCAAAGGTACTGAGGGAGCTGGCAGAAGTGCTTACCAAGCCACTTTCCATCACTTACCAGTAGTTCTGGTTAACCAGGGAGGTCCCAGACAACTGGAAGTTAGCAAATGTGACACCCATCTACAAGAAGGAGTGTAAGAAGAATACAGGGAATTACAGGCCTCTCAGTCTGACCTCTGATAGGGAAGGTCATGGGCCAGCTCATCTTGAGGGCTATCACACAGCATGTGCAGGACAATCATGGGATCAGGCCTCCCCAGCATGTGTGTACGAAAGGCAGGTCCTGTTTGACCAACCTGATCTTCTATGACTAGGTGACACACTTTGTGGAGGGAAAGGCTGTGCATTTTTTCTACCTGGACTTTAGTAAAGTCTTTGATACCATTTCCCACAGCATTCTCTCTGGGAAAACTGGCTTCAGAGGTATTTCAGAACTCAGTTACTCAGCAAGCCATTAAAATAATACAGGAAAAAGGAACCATCAAGTGCACTTTCACAGTATTTGTTATTTGAAGAGATTTATAAATAGTAGTAATACTTGATTTTGCAGCTATCCTCAAGAATGGCCATTTAGTCGAACACTAGAATTCCATGTTAAAACAGGATTCAAGGTAACACAATGCTAGATCCCAAGTGATGGTACCAAGCTAAAGAGCTAAAATGCCTAAACCAGTGCACAACAGAAAGGGTAAACTAGTCCTCCAGTTTCCCTTATCATTAGCAAAGCTATAGGCTCCCAACTGTACAGTGCAGGAACACTATTTTGTTAGGTTCACAAAATATAAATAATTAAATGATTGACAGATATTTCCAATTGTACAATTTTTAGCTTATGAAAAAGCTTATGAACTTTAGGTTTTATTTTGTTCAACTTGCAGACATACACATGGAAAATCTCTATCTGGATTTCAAACCATTTTTAGTTAAAATCATCATCTTCCTACTGAACTGATGCCAAGACTTTCACTAGTCAGATTTTAAGAGTTAGATTTTTCACAGACTTTCATTAGCAAACAGAAGAGTTTCTAATTAGAAGAGAATCAGTGAAAATAGAATTAATAGGAAACCATTCAAATCAAAAAACAGAGCTCCATTACAACTTTATAGTAATTATGATTAATCTCTGCATAGCTACTCTTTGATCTGAACTTTTTTTCTCAGTTTATTTCAGGAAAACTTGCACATTGTTATTTCTCAGGTAAACATAGAAAAAAACAGGAAAACAGGGTTTGAGATGTATGCACTAAAACTTTTCCTTCCCTGAGCGACACACTTCATTGGGAAAAAGTGCTATTGAATTCCTCTATGAATGGATCTGCGCAGTTAAAAGTTTCTGGCTGGAATATGGAGTTTGCTGGACTAAGGACAGAAGCCTTACTGGCTTAAATGAGATGAGAGTTTTACCCTTAACATACACAAGATTTTAGGAAGGATACTTTTGATTTAAAGACTCATCTGGATGAGAAACTTATCTAACTCATCTGACCTGGTGTTACAACTAAGAAAATGATCCAACTGGGTCCTGTGAGTAAGTTATGCCGCAAACCCTGGATGTCCTGTAAACCCTCCAAAAAGCTGTATTTCCCCAGCAAATTTCCTTTCATTGCTTTTTCATGGAACACACCTCTCTGACATGACCAATGCATTCATTTAATTTTTGTTCTATATTTTATCTTCCAATTTATTTTGGTTAGAGGTAGAATTTTTCTGTTAAAAAATGACCTGATCCTAGACATAGTTTATTTAAATTTCAAAATGAAAAGCTTACTAAGAACAGATAAGATTGATTGCTCTTTCCAACTTAGCATAATTGTATTTCAGGTGAACATCAATTTACTTTAAAGGACACTTCTAAGTAGCAGGCTGCATCATACATAATTCATCAATCACAGCTGCCTTTAACATGATTTACTCAAGCAGATTTCAATGGAATAGAGGGAGTCACATTGTTTTTTATGCTTTGGCTTGTTTGCTTTTAAATAGTTTACGAAATGCTCATTTGTGCTGAATTATTGCTGAAAAGAGTTCATCCTTGGTAATCAGCATGTTGAATTTCTTTCTCTTTGTATAGAAATGTTACCTCTCTAAATTTCTTTTAAAAAGTAGAGTGAATTTTCAAAACATCATTAGGGCAGAGAGCACTCCATGCTCATCAAAGGTAAAAATAAAGCTCAAGGATTTTGCTATGGAGGAAGGGATGGCAAAAATATTTATCTGAAAAGCATTATTGGTTTTAGGGCTGTGTATTTTCTAGTCAGCTTGATACTGTTATTATTTGCTAGACCAGCAGTCAAATGTAGGCGAAGAGTAGCTACTTCCTCAGCTAGTCCTTTATGCAGTTGTCACATGGATAAAATGGCTTCTACGTGGCTATGTACACAAAACAGACACAAAGCCATGTGCCAATTAGAGTGCAATCACTTCATACACCAAGAAATATAGGTGAAACAGGTGGCACTACAATGTGTGTTACACTACTCAGCATCTTCCATCAAATTCAGTTCAGGGACATGGTGGTGCCTCAGATGGTCCCGAAGTAAAGAAACATTTCCACAAACAAATATACAAAACTATACAAATATAGCTTCAAAAGAAAAAAGAGAGAGCAAGAGAAAAGACAGAAATGCCTTTACTTACTTGTAAGCCCATTTGAAACACAGAGTGACCCATAAAGTTAGCCAACATTCTAATTAGAGCTGCACCCTGTGGGAAATAATGGAAAAACAAAGAAGTTACCGGTTTTGAATGTCAATATAATACAATAATAACAATCTGAATTAGGCATTTCCATCCAACAGTATCATCCTGGAAACCTGTGACTAATATAATCTTTATTTGTGCTGGAATGAAAAAGAGAGAGAGAAGACAATGCAAATGCTTACAAAGAAAAGTAAGGAAGCAAACCGATATTGTTAATATCCTGTCCCATATACTGAATATAGCATAGGTGACAAAACACACATGCTCCCTGCTGGAGCATGGATGTGTCAGGTCCACAGCTGGTTGACCCCAGCCCTTCTGTGCACCTGCAGAAATGCCCAGTTTTAAATGAGAGCAAAAAAATAATGTCCATGCCAAACTCTACCTCAGTGATTATTCATAATATTTTAATCTCCATTACACTACTGTACATCAGGATTTAGTGATACTACTTTCCTTTGTAAAAGCCTTCAAGATCTGATGACTGGAAGTGAATCATTTCCATATGAGTTTTATAAGATGTGGATATATATATTTGACTTACTAATAGCCAGCTTATTTTCCAGACTCTCATGCAAAGAGGTAAGTACTTGTCTAGCACTCTTTCTCTGCTTATACCAGTTCTTATCCATTTGCCCCTTCAGGCAAAGCACAGAGATCTAAAAGACAGGTGATTCTAATTCTCAGTACTTACTGCAAGAAACAGACAGATACTTGCCAGAGTAGCTTTTTTTAAGGTGTCCTTTTTGTATTTTCTCACTCTCTCTCAGAAACACAATTGCTGTATATTTTCTCCCTGCATAAGTGCTCTCTTTCAAGCAGAAATACCTTTGCAGATCTGATTTGACAATTTAGCTGTAATATCCCACTCTGCAATCTAATTTCAAGACAACCAGTCTTCTAATCCCATTAATCAAATGTTATACTTAGTACTGATCACTGCATGAGAGGGAGGACGCTTGTGATTTCAAGTCAGTGAATCAAAGGCTGTAAGAAAACATGACAATAGAACTCTACAACCTCAGCAGGAGATGAAGGTTCAGGAATTAGCTTAACACTCAATTAGAAAATAATAATTAAAAAAAAGAGATAAACATTTCATAGACTCAAAAATTCACAGATTCTAAAGCCAAAAGGACTATTACAACAATGTAATCTGATTTCTGCATTAATAGAGGTCAAACAGTAATTTAAGCAAAAACCCTATGGCTTCTTTTTACACAACAGCATCTATTTCAGGAAGATTCAAGAACAGGAAAATGTTTCATAGTACTACATAATGTGTCACAACTAATATTTACTCTCACAGTGAAAATACGTACCTTTTTACTAATTTGAATTTATCTAGCTTCACTAATTCGAATATATCTAGCCTCAGCTTTCAAAACAGAACTTTATGTCTTTTCCTGCTAGATTAAAGTTCAGGGTATTTTGGGGATTTAACAGTTGTCCAATTTTCAGACCATTTTATACATGTTCCACTCATTTTTTACATAGTGACTATCTTTTAAGTATTGAAGGGATCATCCGTAATAAAAAACATTTGAAATAATGACATAAATCAAAAATATTTGTAAATTAATAGTAAATTTTAAGAAAATACAGGTTCTTCATATAGGCAACAACAACAAATACTGTATAGTTAGCAAAGTAATGGAAGGAAAAAAAAATTGAGGAGATGTGTGCAGTTGCAATAGGAATTGAATAGTGCATAAACCAAAACACAGCATTTACATTATTAACATTAGGCTATGTTACGGTGGTATATAATCTTACTGGAAGACCAATCATGTCTGGAACACACAGCAGAATAGAAAATAATTCCTGTCAAAATAGATTATTACCTGAACACACAAGACCAGAGGTCAGGAAGCATTATTGCCCTTATTTTACTAGAGGAACAGAATGAGTAAACTTCTCAGAGACATTTAAGCAGATAAACAGCAGATAAATCTGTTTAAGCAGACAAACAGAAGATTAAAAATATCTAATAAATAGATAAATTCTATTAATCCTGTAAGTAACGGGCAGGGCAGCCCAAAACATCTGTAGCAGAATGAAAAAAAAAAAAACAAACCATAAAATACAAAAGGGATCAATCAAAATCCTTAACAAGAAGATATTTTTCCATTCATCACACATCCCTTTTCCTAATCACTTGTTAGTATTCCAGGATGCCCTTGTTTCTTTCTCACAGTTTATATTTCACACAGTAGCAAAGACATATATTTATATAGGCAACTTAACTCTACTGATTTCTCTGAAAAGTAAGCAAGTAAATACTCCCATTTAATCTTGCCCATTGAGTCTATTTTTCTATCCAGATACCACGAACTATCACATGTAAAGAAATCATAGAATTAGTCTCATAGGTAACATTTAGACACACATTGGAAGGACTGTGGCTGGCCTTTATACAGAAAACAAAATGAAAAAGCAAGCAAAGACTGAATAGCAGAGTCAATGCACAGAGGCAGGACTATTCTCTCAAGATAGACCTCTTTTCACAGCTTCTTTAGAAGTACTTTCTACCAATTAATTACCTTCAGGAAACCCAGAAACCGTACTTATAGCTTCCAGAACAATATGCTTGTCCCAGTTCTGTCATCTTCCCCACTCAGCGAAAGCAAAAGTTTTCTTGACTTATTTAAGGAAGCAAAGGGATTCTAAAGAAAAATGGGAAAACAAAAAAACAGAGACCCTCGAGAGGGAAAAAGTGTCTGGGAGAGAAGGGAAGAGAAACAGGAGCAAACGCAGCCCTTGGTGTGGAGGGAAAAGAAATGGGAGGAAACCACTCATTTCACCTTTCTTGCACTTTTGAGAGCAGGCAGAACAGAGAACAATGATACATTTGTAAGAAAAGCAGAAGCAATCAATACATTCAGAGCTCTGGGAAGGGAAAGATACGGCAGCAAACACCGGCACTCTGACTGGAGAGGAAGAGAAATAGGTTTGCAGGTAGAAGGATAAAAAGCTAGAGATATTAAGGTATAAAGGAGCTTCCTAAAAGGAGGAGTTTGGAAGATGACCCTAACCAGAGGGTTATGGGAGGCAAAGAAGGTATGTGCAGTAAGTTCAGTTAGAGGCACAATGGCTATAACGACCCATAGCCTTGAGGTCGTCTGAATGGCCCAGAGTGCTCACATTTTCACTGCCTACCTGCCTGCCAAGCAGTGAACTGGATGGAGTCCAGAGGACCTATGGTGCCATACCTTCAGAAGAATCACAACGAATCTCTCCTGCTGCAGAGGACGCCCTTTGGAACCTGGCAGCATCACTCTCTGAACACCCTGGCATGCAAGCAGTCTGCCCTCCACTTCACTTCCAAGGCCACTTCTGCTCGGCCAACATTTGTCCAACCGAGAAACAATGTATGGAGTCTTGAGAAACAAACTTGCCTCTCCTATGGTGCAGAATGGCTATTTATTGATGATTTAAGTGCTTTCCTCCAGGTAGTGGATGAGTCAGTACCTTGTCAAGAGGTAAAGCATATTGGTTTAAGAGGTTTGGTGGAAAGCAATTCTTTCCTATTCAAAAAACCATACCTCTGTTCCTGTCAGTGTAAAATCTAACTCACCTTAAGCCATTGTACCATATCTTAATATGTCTACTCAGACAAATACACTAGTTATTAATTCAGTGATTAATGGCACTGCCTGGCTCTGGTGAAGCACTGCTTATTAGCAGATCTCAGAAGTGCTCTGTTAGACATTGATTCCAATATTCTGCTAATTAAAGGGAAACCGTGGCACACTATAGTGAAATCATTTGCCAAAGATACCCAGCATGCTCCTTGCATAACCTATGACACAGTTGAAGCTTCCTCAGACTCAGCACTGTGCCTCCATGGCTATAGGAAAGGAAGGTAGAACATATTGGCTACTACAGGGAAATTAAGTGCTCCTACAGCCCTTTTTTGCATAGTGCTCTTGAGAAAAGGCATGCTCCTGGGCAATGAGCCAACAGTGCCTGAAGGGATGGAAGTTTATGCTCTTTCTTTCCCTAAAGAAACTTGACACTCGCATCATGGTAAACACAATGCATAAGAAAAATTAGGGGTAAAATTCCTTTATATGTAAACTGAACATGTCTTTGAAATCTACAAAATCCAGACACAGTTAAGGTATTCAGTTTAATTTTCTCCACGCCATCATAAAATAATGTGATTGAAACTTGACCTCAGATTAGTTGTAACTAATTTTTAAAGACCCACTCCTCCTCTGGCATCACTACAGATCACAATTACTGTACCTGTGACTACAGTTACTTTAGTCCTTTAGACTTCTCTTACAGTCAATGGGCTACACTTCATCTAATCTTAAAGTAGACCTCAGATCAGAATAAGCACCCATCTCTTGTAATTCACACCAAAAGTAGCCTTGAGTGACTACCTCATATGTAGTACCATATGTACCACATCTGCACTGCAGACATCTAAAGTGCACTGTCCAAAAAGACCATACAGAGACTGGTTCCCCACTGTGCAGGGAAGAGAATTTCTGAATTGTGAAGATACAAAACTGGTGTGAAACCATCCTTTTGTATATACACAGTCAAATAACATATATTTTGCTTTATTCTACATGCCATACTTTTATATAAGAAGACCAGCAAAGGCCCTGAAGAGAGGGCAGAGTGCTTGCTAGCTGAAAGTGGATGCTCTATACTGAGCAGACAACAAAGAAAAGCACTTGAAATGAAGAATTGGTGAAGAAGTTGCAGTGAATGGAACAAGATAAAAATAAGCAAACCAGCACATAAGGTTATGCAGAAGGCAGCAGGCACAGACAAGGGGCCGCGTGTGAAGAGATACGAATAAGCTGGAAACTCATTCATCATTATTCTTTGAAGAACCAAAAATTATGTCAGTATTCTAAAAAGCTCTCAAGAGAGAAAAATACCAGCAACAAAACAGAAAGCATGAACTACAGGTCACTCTTGTAAGGGTGAAATAACTGATTATTTTGTAAATGCGTTAAAGAGTGGGGGAAGGAAAAGAGTTCATAAAAAAGAGATCAGAAAAAGCATAGCTCTTTCATCCTCCTTCCCACCAAAACTTTTCATTTCTTTCCTGTAACATCAATTTCTTTTTCCTTTTGGTTGTGCTTTTGTTGGTTTTGTTTTAACCATAGGATTGAGATTCATCTGAGTGCAATCGCATACACTGTAGCTAACTGATATTTTTTCAGTTGCAGACAGCTGAGCCAGCTGCCTAGACCCCCTTTAAAGGCAATGAAGACAGGAGCAAGCACTTCAGTTCACCCTGGTTCATCTCATCCAAAGACATGCATCTAAAATAGGACTGATGAATTTCACCCTAAAGGTGCCTGTTTGGCACATCACTGATGATAAAGGGAGATGAGAGGACTACTCAGTTACAGGAGTCTACACAGTGAATATCTCAAGTGAGGTGATATGAATCTCTCTGAAGATATTTCATCCTGTAACTTACAAAGCAACATTAGAAAACATGGAAGAGTAAATAGTGGAAAAACACCTCCTTGAGTTTGCAAAGTCTGAGACACCAGCTGGCAGGCTTACCTATCAATTTATCTCATATAACATCAAATATCAATCACACCGATTAGACAGAGCTCAATTTATTTCTTCTTCACCGAACATCCACCTTGCCATCCTTCTTTAAGAATTAAAGCTGTTTAATTTAGTTCAGAATGATCCTTTTCATGAAACAAAAATCAGGAAATATCCTGGTATGAAAAACACCACCGTGGTATCCAAGGTGTAAGAAGGGAGTGAGATGCTGAGGAGAGGAGCATTGGGCTACCAACAAAAGTTATATAACTGAAATTCTAAAAAAGAAATTTAATATGTCAATTTTCCACAAAACCTTCACACATCCAGTTTGCTTTTTCTTCTCTCATTTAAAAAACAAAACCAAAACCAATATTGAATATGGGTGATTTATTAACATTCTTCTATTGTGCAGCAGTCAGTTCAAAATCAGTCTTGATTAATATGTAAGAGCACCACTTGTTTTTCAAATACAGTGGGACACAAATAGAAGACCTACTGTTATTTTTCTGTGTGATGTGTACCTGAAATTAAAGATAAGGTTACTTTCTCTCTAGCTAAAGGAAATGTGAATTACTCTATCCTCTGCCTCAATTACCTAAATGCTATTTGTATTGTTAGAACCATTATTAGCAACAGTAAGTTCTTATAATCATCTTCATTGATTAGAACAAAATTCAGACCACATACAGGCACCCACAAAGGCATCATTATTTCATAAAGACCTCCTGATTTAAGATGAGAATCACTATACAAAGTTTCACGGCTACTAGTATATACCTGATATATACTAGTATTAGGGGTTTTTTAATGAATCAGTCACAGTACACACACGTTAAACAGTTCTCTCCTTAAACTATTTACCTGAGCTATAGGCAAGGTGCCTTGTCAAAGACATCTTACAAAACCCAGTAATTACTGACTCCACCTCAAGAACTCTATCTGATTAGTAAGACAGAATCTCTCTTTGCAGCATATAGGTTGCTTTTTTTCTTTAAAATGCTGAATATATTTTTACAGTTCTCCATCAAATAGAAGCCTAAGGATATTCACAATCAAATAGGTTCTTAAGCAAATGAGTATCACTTCATTTCAGTTCAAAGTTCCCGAATTCGTACATTATTCTTTATTTCCCAAAATTGTGGATAATTCTGTGAGTCTCAGTTCATTTCAAATATTAGAAGATCATGTAAACAAGCACTCATACAAAGAATGCACATTTGTACTTCAATTTTGTAATGCGAACACTAGCCAACAAGTAATATCCAAGTCACGTTTTTCAAAATAATCATTCTTTGTTGGTACTAAGCAACCACAGCTGGATGCTCCATGAAATTTAGCTTATTGACAAAAACACAGCATGAAATAAAAGTCAGAGAATAATGTACATCAAACATGTAGCAAAAATGTGACATTTTAAAAAGAACTTGTACATAAAATTAAAAAACCCACCAGAAATGAAATCTGTTGAATCTTGGAGATACTTAACAGAAAAAAATATGTTTTGACTAAGTTGCATCTGCAGAATTGGCTGAAACGTAGACACACAGAATAGTGTATATATATGTAAGGGAACTATTTAAAAACTTGGTCAACTGATCTGCTGTGTTACACTACATGCAGTGCACTGAGTTAACTGAATTGTTACCCTCAGCACGATAAAGAAGAGGATAAAGAGATGTAAGAAGTCTGACTGCAATGTCCGTTGAGCAGCTGGTCTGACCTTAAGCAAATCAACACGCATTCCCTAGTTCTCCTGTGTGAACAACTGAAAACTGGGTAACCACTTTCAAATTCAGGTGTTACACTTTAGTTGCATTTCCTTAAGCATACATATTCATCATACATTCTTGCTTTTCTCATTTTCCCTCAAAGGGAGAAGTCCAGTCATTCCTCAGCTCCCATTCAGAAGTTTATACTGAAATGTATTTTATTTTCCTACCTTTGTCATCTAAACAGTCTTTCATGGTACATGGCCTTACTCTGATGGTTGTGGAATAAGAGTGTCCTCTTCATGACATCAGTTAAAACACGATACTGTGGCAGGCTCCAGAGAGACCTTTCCTAAAGTACTTCTATGGAGTTGTAAGAGCAGAGATAATTGCAAAGGCTTCTCTGGAATTCTTCAGCTGTCTCTATCAAAAATATCTCATCTCTGAGAACTGCAGAAGTATTCAATAAGAAATTCTTTTCAGGGAATTAATTACATTGTATCATGAGTCATCAGCACTAAATTCCTCTTTCATTTTCAGAAACCTAACACTGTAATACAACAGCATAGCTCTTTTCTGTATTCTCCAATGGCACCTCTAAATATTACAAGAAAAAAATGAAGCTTAATGAATGTGAATTTGATAAGTGTGAATGCTCTTTATTTGATTAGGATAACAGAACATATTTGTTTAAATGAGTAAACACATGCCTATGATTTCCTTCCTGTGGCAGAAATGTAAAACGTTTAAATAAATTCTTAGAGGCTTTCCCTTTGGAAAGCCCACATAAAAGCCATAAGAAGTAAGGAAGAAGATAGGTAGATGCAGGTTACGCAGCACACAAGTACAAAATGTCACAATATGAGACTATCCTGAGGGTCTTAGTCCAGGCCATTGCTTAGTGACACACTGAAGTACCTTAAGCACACAAGCAATCGAACTTAAATTCCACAGCCTACACACATAAAATTGAACAAATAACTATGTACTTAGCTAAATGTGGGTCTGATCAGTTCCCCTGCACTTTGTAATAAATTGTTAAAAAGGGAATACATTCATTAAAAGGAGCCCAAACAAAACCATCCCTAACTGCTTTTAACAATACAGACCAGAAAAAAAAAATCAAGTCATTTAATTCATCTTCTTTATTTTTTAAAGCAATAGAATTTCCAATTGATATTTGCTTATCAAGCAGTGCACACTCACAAATTATTGTGCTGCTGATACTCAGCAATGAAAACAAGATATACTTTAATAAAGAAAGTAAGCTTACACTATTTTTAAAACTTTATTAACAGCATGGGTAAGCCAGTATCTTTAAAATCAGCGAATACACCTACAAACTTGTAATATACTGTGCTAAATCCTCAAAGATGCATAAAGGGATTTTATGTTGGTTTTATAGAATAAAAGGCCATTTATCTGATGCCAAAACACCACTGAAAAAGCAACATTATATTCAAGGAGAGCTTTTCACTTGGAAATCATAATCATTTTCTATTCTGACAAACACAGCTGTTCTAAGGCTGGATAATACCAAAATGGTCAGATGGTACAATGGCTTTGGTGAAATGCTTGTCTTAGACATAAATTCCATTGCAAATTTTAAGAACATGACACAAAGAATAAAATTCAGGGGTAAATGACCATAACTAATCATGCTCTTCAGGTGGATATTGTCACATCATTTTCTTTGAATAATAAAATGTTAGCCATCATCCAGACAAAATGCTATCAGGACTCAATTTACAACAGGAGTTTTATTTCCCACCACCACCAGAATCTCTCTTAAATGTTCTGACACCAATGACAAGGACAAAGGCACATCATACTTTTTCATTAACTGCTTCTATATGGAAATCTTGAAGAAAAAAAATATTTTTTTCAGTTCGCTAAATACCACATAAGAATCTCAATCCATTTGCCTAAGACTGATTTGCAACTGACTATAACTAAACCTGTAATTCTACTTTCTCTCTGTTAATGCCTCCTTTAAGCTTCATAAATTATCTGGTACTTACACATATGTTTAAAAACCAACAGCAACAACAACAAAACTGTGCCAGAGGCTGTTCCAGAGAGTTCCCTCCTGAATAGAAGTCCTGCAGGATCATATTTTGATCAAAATATTGACCATAGTCTTACATCAAGTTTTTTGTTCCTTTTACTCTATCTCATTATCTCCACTTCATTTTCTATTTCTAATTCTTACTATTTGCTCCAAGTTACTTTAACACTTGTAATTGTTGCTCTTCTTTTACTGATCTAAACTAGGATGTATATCAGCAAAATCAGTCCTTGCCTTTACACAGGCATTGTTTTTTGGACTCCTTCAGGGGAAAAAAAAAACAGATGCTACCTGTAACTTCCTGCTTTGCCCTTTGCTGAAAATCACAGAATCACAGAATATGCTGAGTTGGAAGGGGCCCACAAGGATCAAGTCCAACTCTTAGCCCTGCACAACATCATCCCCAGGACTCACACCATGTGCCTGAGAGTATCATCCAAGTGCTTCTTGAACTCTGTCAGCCCTGATGCTGTGATCACTGCCCTCAGGAGCCTGTTACAGTACCCAACCAAAAGGTGAAGAACCTCTTTCTAATATCCAACCCAAACCTCCCCTGACACAACTTCTGTCATTCCCTCGAGTCCTGTCACTCATCACCACACAGAAGAGATCAGTGCCCATCCCTCCTCTTCCCCTCACAAGGAACTTGTAGACTGCTGTGAGGTCTCGTCCAGGCTGAACAAACCAAGTGACCTCAGCCGCTCCTCCCACAGCTTCCCCTCAAGGCCCTTCACCATCTTCATTGCCCTCCTTTGGACATTCTCTAAGAGTTTAATATCTTTCTTATATTGCAGTGCCCCAAACTGCACACAATATTCAAGGTGAGGCCGCCCCAGTGCAGAGCAAAGCGGGACAATCCTCTCCCTTGAACGGCTGGCGATGCTCTGCCTGATGCCCTCCAGGACACAGTTGGCCCTCCTGGCTGCCAGGGCACTGCTGACTCAGATTCAACTTGCCATCAACCAGGACCGCCAGGGCCCTTTCCGTGGCACTGCTTTCCAGCGCCTCATTCCCCAGTCTGGGAGACGAACATCCAGGGTTGCCCCATTCCAGGTGCAGAATCTGGCACTTCCACTTATTGAACTTCATATGGTTGGTGATTGCCCAGTCCTCTGATTTGTCAAGGTCTCTCTGCAGGGCCTCCCTGCCTTTGAGAGAGTCAACAGCTCCTCCCAGCTTTGTGTCATCTGCAGACTTGCTTAGTATCCCTTCCAGTCCTGTGTCCAAGCCATTTATGAAGATGTTGAAGAGCACAGGGCCTAAGATGGAGCCCGTGGAACCCCACTAGTGACAGGTCACCAGTCTGATGTTAGCCCACTCACTATTACCCTCTGTGCTCCACCCCTGAGCCAATTGCTCATCCACCACATGATGTGTTTATCCAGCTGTGTGCTGGACATTTTGTCCAGAAGGATCCTGTGAGAGACAGCATTCAAAGCTTTACTGAAATGCAAAAGATGACATCACCTGGCTTCCCTTGATCAGCTAGGTGGGTTACCTTGTCATAGAAGGAAATCAGATTTGATAAGCAGGACTTTTCTCTCATGAAGTCGAGCTAGCTGTGACCTATGACAGCGTTGTCTTTCAGGTGTTTTTCAATACTTCCCAGAATAATCTTCTCCAGAACTTTACCAAGCACTGAAGTAAAACGACCATTAAAAAGTAGAAACAGAGAAGCATTTCAGGAACTCTGTTGCATAGGCTGGTGTACCTCCATATATACTTACCTTTATCAACACCTTATGTTGAGCCATAGAAACATCTGAGACACAGATGCACTGTTTTGTTCCTTCTACTCCCTGTTGGGAAAAGAAGGATGGTAGGGCAGTGTTTATATCTACTGTTGCCATTTCTGCTCTGATCACCTTCTCCAGCCCTTTTGCCACCGCCTTTCCATGGGGAACAGGCAGAAGACTTGTACCACAATAGGTCATGTCTTCCCAATCACTCTACCCTGACTAAGCGATCTAGTCTAATGAGTTCTTCTTTAAAGAAATGCTTCTATTAACATTTGTGCTCTATCTTTATTATTTCTAATCAAACTCATATATAATTGTCCCTGGTGTGGGGAACATAACACTCCTGAAGCACTTGTCCATGTGTGGCTGCTTATATCTCACACACAGTGGTTTTTATGTTTTTTCTTCAGAAAATAATATCTTAGCATATACTAAACAGTGTAAAGGGTTAATGACAGTTTTTCCTGCTTGAGTCAGGAAGGTGTGTAGACACCTGAAGAGAGGTATTTTAAGTATCTTGAAGCACCTGCCTAGCTTTATGTACTGGCACCCACTGGATGGACTGGGACAGCCTGTATACTTTAAGTCAGGTACTCTTGGGGCTGCTCTGATCTTGAACCTATAGGTTTCACTGACTGAGTTTTGATGACTTTCATATTGGAAGCAGTAACAACCTGCAGCCTTTTATCTAAACAGAAAGACATTATTTTCATTACAAGATACCTACTCTGTTACAATGCATTAGGAACAAATGGCTCCTGAAAGCACCTTCTTCAATCTGGGCACTGACCTGTTGCACTCACAAGACATGGAAGAGAAATCAGCATCAGGTGAATGTGCACCCAGAAGTTAATGGCACTCACAGACAACATCACAGCTAAATTAAGGAGAACAAAAAGCTCTCCCTTTATACTGCAGTAAGAGAGTGGGTTCTAAAGTCATCTGTATTTTAAGATTTTTAACTAACTGGATACTATCTTATGTTATTGATTTAATTAAGTGAAAAGTTAAAAATAGAACGTATTTTACTATTTATATGCATTTATCTAGTATTTTTTCACTGTTAATGAGCTACTCTCACTATTCTGTAGTCACTTCATAGATGCACATCATCACAATTTCATTGCACTCACGAATGGGTTTTCTTACAAACTAATATTTCTGCTTTTACTGGACAGAATACATGTTTGGAATGGGAGTTCTTTTTGTGGTTTTTTTTATTACAGTGCCAATATCCTTCCTAGTGCCTGAGGAATAGAATTAAAAAGAATGAAGTTTTTGGAGAGCCCTTCTAGTGACTGCATTAGCCCTACTGCTGTTCCACATTCTTGCAGAACATGCTATGCTGTAAATTTTCAGAGAGAATTACACTCAAAAGGGTGAGCAAGCCACTGCTTTCAATTTCTTAAATTCTCCTTTGCCAGAACTGTATATTGTTATTGCAGTACACAGGAAGCCAAGTATTTTTCTCTGTGTAAACTTTTAGTTGAACAGATTTTCTAATGCAGAGTGTTGCTTTAGAGGAGAGGCAGGGAGTATGGTCTCCCTCTATTACTATCAGAAATATATCTTTCTTCCATCACTTGACATAGAAAGCAGGAAAAAGCATTTTTAAAGAAGTGGTATAGAGTTAAGTAGGAAAAGGAAATTATATAGAGAGAGAGGTTTAGGAAATAATTAATTGTTTGCATTATAAAGTCAGAGCCAGTAACTGATCTCACTGCTGAGATTCACTTTGCTTACAGGAAGGAAAAAAAAATAATATTCTTCCCTATTCCGGTCATCTTCCTCCTTGTTTTGATTATTGTTTGTCACTTGCCAAGACATATTCTACTGGGGGTACTTTTACAGTTGCATTCCATTGTATTGGTCTTGCTCTGATTGCTGCCAGAATCTTCAACCAACACCCTTCAAAGCATCCAGCAGGCTGATAGAAACAACTTCAGATATCTGGCTCTCTACAAGTCCTTACATCCCTTCCCTTATCTGGCTGTGGCTGCTCATCTAGCGCTATGACTCCTTTAGTTGTGTCTGGGATCTCTCTCCCACACACTGCTCTGGGTCTGGCTGCTCCCTTTGAGATGCAGCTGCCTTGTTTCTCCATTTTATTACAGCTGGCTGTTCCTCGCTGATTGTTGCTCCTCATGTTTTTCTTGCTGCACTCCCTCCTCTGATGCTGCAGCTCTCCAGGGCTATGATTCCTGTTGTCAGTTATTTCTAGTGTGAAAAGGCTGTCACGCTTTTTGCTTTGATTTAACAATCCTCAGATCCACTCTTGTGTTCAACAGGCTATACTTTCTACTGCACTTGGGATATAAACACTTTTCCCATCATTGTGGGAGGACACTATCTCACTTCCAGCTGCACTAGGAAGACATATCCACTCTCTGATGTAACTTGAGAGCCTTGAATCATCTACCAGTACTGTTTATTAATGAACTATCACGACTTCACATTTTTCTCTACATATTTGTGACCCTAATGGAGGATGACGTGCTCCTATCTGAAGAACGACTAGTATGATGCTTTTAAAAGAGGCAAGCATTACCTTCAACAGCTTTAGTAGAAAAACATCATGTGCTGCCAGGCTGCACTCTGCTTATGGGATTACCTGAATGCCATTCTTCAGGTGTTTGTGTCATGAGATTTCTCAACATGTGCAATCACTGAGGACAAGAAAGTGGAAATGAAAAATATATTCAGCTCTGAGGCATTTAATTAGCACATTTGCAATGGTCATTTCTTTAGTGTATGGAAAGAAAAAGAGGCATATCTTTAAAATGACAGCTGAGTGTCTAAAAGAGATGGGCACTTTAATGGTGTCTAACTGATTTATGCCATCTTGATGACAGTACAGACAATGAAATGATAATGACATTCTATGACTGTCATTTCACTGAACAAAAATTAGATGGGGAAAGTTTCATCATTTCCATATCATGTAGAAAACTGTGAAAAGAGAAAAGAGATCATATGGACAATCCAAAGTCTCAGGGAGCACAAGATGGACATTTAAAAAAAAAAATTAGAAAGAATGAAAAATCAAATTCCACAATGTAGGGGAAAGATACTGCACAACAGTGGTACACTGCTAAAAGACATTTGATTTAAGGCAGCTGAAAAGTCCTCACTGATGGTCCTGATTCAAAGTTTACTAGAGTCACCAGAAAAAAATTTCCAAGAACTTAATATTTTACAGCCATTTAAAAGATCAGTCAACAGACAACCAAAAAGTCATTCCAGAAACACCAGTAGCACTATCCCTTCCAGCAGGGCTCATTGTGTAAGTAGGACTTTGAAGCACCTGAAAATATTTAAGCACATACCTGACCAGGTGAAAGCCTTCAGTATAATTTTACAGTTTGGATTTTACATTGGCAGACACCAGAGAGCTAGAAGAATAGGCAAATATTGTAGATATCTAATAAATTAGCTTAATTTCCATAGCTGAAATGTAAGCAACGCATGCATGCATACCAGGTTACATAGGAGTGAAACAATGTAAGATGTACAATACCTTAAATTTGGTCTAATTTATCCTCAGACAGAAACAGTGTCAGGTGTTTGGAGGAAGGTATAGAAACAGTGAAAAGAGCAGCTACAAAGTCAAGTGTGGAAAGTTTCTTCCTATTAGATTTTGCTTGTGTCTAAACCAAAAGGATGAATGGCTACAGAGACTAGTAGAAAGACAAACCATTAGACAGGAAAATGAATAAAAGAGTAGGTATTTTAACCTCTTCACCTATGCAAGTATGAAAGTAAATTCTTCCATTGCCATTCCCCAAGGTGGTTTGCCAGATCTGGTAACTGGGTTCAAAATTTACAGGATCATGCCTTTCTATGAATACATTCAGTGTCACCTAAGGTTTGGGAGGTGGCCATCAGAGAAGCTGAGTGGAGATGCTGCTCTATCCACTGGGCATGGCCCCTGTTACACTGAAAAAGGAAGAAGGACACAAGACAGAGATTGTTCTGTAATCTGCACAGATAACAGACCTATTAGCCTGCATGAAATAGCAAACAGTACACAGATCTGTCCTACTGTCCTATTTTGTCATTTCAGTGTAAATTAAAATTACTTAGGGCCCGGCCCGGAACTCGGGCGCGCGGCACGGCCCAGCCCCGGGCACTCGGGCCCGGCCCCGGACATGGAAAGGAGAAAGAGGGGGGGAGCTTCGCCAGCGCGGACTGTGCCCTCGTGGGAGATAAGAGGGGGAGCCTCAGAGTACACAGAGGAGAAGGACAACTCTAAACCCGGGCAGATGGAGCTCGCTTAGCCCTGTAAGGCCATCCATCTAAGAGAAGGTCACTCTAACTAAACCTACGTCCTGAGGACCTCGCTGCTACCGTCCAAGCTCATTCGGCCCTGGCAGATGAACCTTAGGATTAAAGGGTAGGTTCAGTTCCACGCACACTGTGTCTCACCTAAAAAATCCATTGCGCAGGCTCGAAGGCCTTACCCACATTTGCAAAGCCCTGTAGTGACATCTTCTACAAATGCAGTCACACAAAGATCAAAAGACGAAGGCACATACACCTGCCTCCAAAGGTGTACCCAAATTAACTCTAGCATGCTGGAACATCAGAACCATGCTCGATTCTGCAGATAGCGGACATCCTGAGCGTCGGTCTGCCCTAATTGCCCATGAACTGGCTCGTCTCAGCATCGACATTGCTGCTCTCAGCGAAGTTCGCCTTCACGAGGAAGGCAGCCTTAGAGAACACGGTGCCAGTTACATACTCTTTTGGTCAGGTACACCCAGAACTGAAAAGCATCTCTCAGGAGTCGGCTTCATGATCAAAAACTCTACTGTCCCTAAACTCGAAAATCTGCCGACAGGTCATTCTGACCACATTATCTCCCTATGCCTTCCACTAAACAACAAGCAACACGTTGTCCTCTTTAGTACATATGCCCCAACTCTCCAAGTTGACCCTGCTGAAAAAGATAAATTTTACACCGACCTGCGCTGCCTTACCCAAAAGGTTCCTGCAGATGATAAGATCATTATCCTTGGTGATTTCAATGCCAGAGTAGGAAAGAATTTTCATACCTGGAAAGGAATATTAGGCAAGCATGGTGTTGGAAGCTGCAACGATAATGGTAGACTTCTGCTAGAATTCTGTGCGGAGCAACAGCTCACCATCACTAATACTATCTTTCAGCAGAAAAACAATCTGAAGACAACCTGGATGCATCCCAGATCCAAGCATTGGCACCTCATCGATTATGTCTTGGTGCGACGGAGAGATGTCTGCGATGTCCACCACACCCACGTGATGCCCAGTGCAGAATGCCAAACAGACCATCAGCTTGTGCGCTGTAAAGTTAACCTCAACCTTAAATTCAAACCCAAAAGGGGCAGTATCCCAAGAAGGAGACTCCAAGTTAACAACCTCCAATCAGCCACAGTGAGAAACAAATTCCAGGCTAATCTTCAAACTAGGCTTGAAAGCCATTCCATAGATTCTACAGATACCTCTCCTAAAACACTTTGGCACCATATTAAAAACAACATCCTGCAGTCCTCTGAAGAATCCTTAGGGTTCTCCCTCAAGAAGAACAAGGACTCGTTCTATGAAAACAATCAAGAGATCCAGGAATTGTTGAGGAGGAAGAGAACCGCCCACCAAGCACACCTTGTGCTGCCAACCTGTCACGTAAGAAAAGCAGCCCTTTGCCTTGCATGCAGCAAGCTCCAACAGAAACTCCGTGACATACAGAAAAGTGGTGGACCAATCTAGCTGAAAAAACACAATTATGCGCAGACACGGGTGATCACAGAGGATTCTATGAGGCCCTGTAAACAGCATACGGGTCTACATACCAAGTCTAAAGTCCTCTACTCAGCGCTGATGGTCAAACGCTTCTAACAGATAAAACCTCCATTCTGAATCGATGGTCTGAACACTTTCAAACTCTTTTCAGTACTAGCTGTGTAGTTCAAGACTCAACTATTCAGTCCATCACACAACAACCGATGAAGTATGAATTGGATACTGCCCCCACTTTAGGTGAAACCCTTAAGGCCATACAGCAGGTGAAAATTGACAAGGCAGCTGGGGCTGATGGAATTCCACCTGAAGTCTGGAAACATGGGGCCCTTGCACTCCATGCTAAATTTCATGAGTTTGTGGTGCGCTGTTGGGAACTAGGTGAACTACCTTCAGACCTTCGAGATACAGTCATCATCACCTTATATAAGAAGAAAGGAATTAAATCAGACTGTTCAAATTACCGTGGTATCACTCTGCTCTCCATTGCTGGCAAAATCCTGGCAAGAATACTTTTGAACAGACTAATACCCACTATAGCAGAAGGAATTCTACCTGAAAGCCAATGTGGTTTCAGAGCCAACAGGAGTACCACAGACATGGTATTTATTCTCAGACAACTGCAAGAGAAGTGTAGGGAACAGAACAAAGGTCTCTATGTAACCTTTGTTGACCTCACCAAGGCCTTCAATACTGTGAGCAGAAAAGGTCTATGGCAGATTTTGGAAAGCTTAGGTTGTCCCCCCAAGTTCCTTAAAATGATCATCTCACTCCATGAGGATCAGCACGGCCAAGTCAGATATGGCAACACACTTTCTGAGCCCTTTCTAATAAAGAATGGTGTGAAACAAGGCTGCGTTCTCACATCAACCCTATTCACAGTCTTTTTCAGCATGATGCTCCAAAGGGCCACGGCAGACCTCGAGGGTCAGGACGGTATCTACATTGGATACCGTACTGATGGAAGCCTATTCAACCTAAGGCGACTGAAGGCCCACACTAAGACCTTAAACCATCTTGTCTGGGAGCTGCTCTATGCTGATGACGCCACCCTTGTCGCCAACACAGAAGCAGCTCTGCAGCGTTTAACATCCTGCTTCGCAGACGCTGCTGAGCTCTTTGGGCTGGAAGTCAGCTTGAAGAAGACAGAAGTTCTCTATCAACCTGCACCTCAAGAAGTCTTCCATCATCCCCATATCACCACTGGCCAATCAGAGCTCAAATCAGTCCAGCAGTTTAATTACCTAGGCAGCCTCATCTCCTCAGATGGTAAGATTGACGGAGAGATAGACAACGGGTTAGCAAAGGCATATAGTGCCTTTGGAAAGCTTCATAAAAGAGTTTGGCGAAATAAACACTTGAAGAAAAGTACAAAGATCAGTGTTTACAGAGTCATAGTGCTGTCTACTCTCTTATACGGACCTGAATCATGGGTCATCTACCACCACCACCTGCGAGTCCTAGAACGCTTCCATCAATGCTGCCTCTGTACAATCCTAAACATCCACTGGTCAGACTATGTGACTAACACGTCTGTTCTAGAACAAGCAGCAGTCACAAGTATTGAGGCCATGTTGCTGAGAACACAGCTGTGCTGGGCAGGGCACGTCTCAAGGATGAAGGACCACCGCCTCCCTAAGATCCTGCTTTATGGTGAACTTGCCACCGGCTGCCGCAAGAGAGGAGCCCCGAAGAGAAGATACAAGGACTCCCTGAAACATCATCTCAGCCTTGGTCAGATTGATCAACATAACTGGTCTACTCTGGCCTGCAATTGGGAGCTCTGGAGACACACTATAACACTGCTGATGCTTTTGAGAAAGCACGCAGGATCACTCTCGAGGAGAAAAGACAACGCAGAAAGATTCGTGCCTTGCAGAATATACCACCTAAGGAGTCTTTTTGCTGTGCCATTTGCAACCAGACATGCCTGTCTCATATTGGCCTTTTTAGCCACCAGCGCGCTTGTAACAAACGTGGGTAGAGCCCTCCCCAAATCTTCATTCGTGAAGCCTAGCCATGATGATGAAAAGTACTTAACATTTGCAAAGTGTTCATAAGATGAAGCGTTAAGTATTACTGTTAACTGTGTGATATTACTATTATCATACTAATTAGAAAAATAACTAGCTTGAAATATTAAGATATTGATGTGAGATAAGCCTCTGAACCTACCCAGGTTCACCAGTAAACATATGATTGAAACATTTAAACAATGAGAACATTCAGTAGGCTAAGAGCTGCTGGCTATTATAGCTTAATTGACCAAGAATGATGTTTTCAAAGCTAGCTAAAGGACTTCTGAAAATGTTACTTGGGCTCTTGAGTGACTCCAATATTTTAAAATCTTTCCCTAAGTATTATTGGTTTCTATATTACATTGTAGACCTATTACATGGTCATGTACACACACACACTCTTGCCCATTGTAAAAGGCATAAGATCCTTATCCAGAGGATCAAGGTGAAGTTGTTGCTGTCTAGGAATAACTGATGACTATAAGAGAGGATATACCTCCTTTTTAGCCCAGAATGAGCACTGGATAAACCGGAGGTTCAGTCACCATGTCAGTGCTATGCTGCTGCTGTCTTGCTACAGTCTGTTGTTAGGCAGCTAATGATGCAGAAGATTATCAGATGCAAAGGTGATAGTCAAATGACTCTTGTCATTGGAGAGCTCCCTACAGGAAGGCTGCAGGCAGTAGCAGAGAATAAGCATGTAGTATAATGGAAACCTCCAGCTTTCAGGCCACAGGATAACAGCAAGCCCAGTCATGTGATGGAGGAGGGGAAAGTGTGCAGCCCTCTCACTTCTGCACAGAAGCTGTTCAGTCCAAAAACTGGCCAAAAGACTTTCTATTCATTGAAATAAAATTGGAAATTGCATGAATCTAATACATATTCCTTTGCCAACCCAGGAGGTAGTTTCTCCATTCTCACTGTTCATCAATGACTTGAGTTTTCACAAGCTGACAGAAAAATTCTCATGCATAGAAAAACCAGAAAAAAAATTTAGCTTTAGCCCTTGACAAGTTTTCTAGAGAGTTTCAAAAAGATAAAGACTACACATCCTTATGCTTTTTAAAGTATCTAGCACAATTCAGAGAGTGCCACAAAATAAATAGTAATAAGAAGCACTAAATCTTCTTGCTGGATTCTGACAGCCTCTCAAGTTTATTTATAACATTTAATAACACTTGGTATGTTGAATGGCTAAAATCACTACAATATATTCCAAATATATTCTACATAAATTGGTTTTCCAAGTAGTAGCCACTGTAGAGTATGTAGTTTTACAACAGTATTTGTTTTACAGATGGAACATGATCTTCTGATAGCTACATATCTATATTATAAAGAGATAGATAAGTTTAATTAGTCTCACCTTTTTATAGGCAATCCAGTCAAACACCCTGTCAATGTCTGTGGCTTGCTGCACCTCCTGGGATACTGGATGTGAACTGGCCAACCCATCCAGCAACATCACTTCATGTAGGACATCTGTCAGAAATCTCTGCTTTTCCTGAAATACAGCATATGCAGTAGTATCACAGACAAATACACATTTACAGCAATACCAAAATGATGCACAGTTATCAGAGACAGCTGACTAAAATCAGACCTTCTGGTTTGAATGTAGAACCACCATGACCTCTTACAAATAGAATAAGTATACAGAATAGGTTCAGACCAGATATTTTGCTGCAATGAAACTTGACTGAAATTAAATGAATCAAAATGTATCTGGAGGTGCAGAATGCAATGTTGATTAGGACTTTTCATTCACAGTTAAAAAGGGTGAGGAGAGAGGCAAAATGGCACAGTCTTCAATCACAAAAAGAGATGGATGCTACAAGTCATTGAGCTCATTTCATATGCAGATACAAAAATTTTTGACAGAGGTAGGTAAATACAATTACTACTGCTTTATTTAGCCAAGTTTAAGTTACTTGGCTCCTAGTGCCAAGTTCACATGGCAGGTCGACATGAGACAGGACAATGAACAGAGCTCATAGCAGTGTCACAGCAGATGCCTGCACTGTCTTTCATAATTCTGGTATAGAAATCCCTTCTCCTCAAGAGCTTGAGTCCTATACAAACTTTGTAACTTCCACCTGAAGGAAACCATTATTATCTCTCTTTACAAGTGGAAAAACAGCTGCATGTACAAGTTAAATGATATAGTCAAAGTCACATCAGAGGCAGGTGCAAACCCCAACATACGAATTTGTTTCTATACCTTCTACTGATTGCAGATTGTATGTCAAAACTGCGCCTATTCACTCTGGCAGCAACATTAATGAAACATTCCTGTATACTCTATGAACTGTGCTGCACTCATTATTACAGCACAATTAGATGGGGCTTTTTCAGCTGAGAAATGACACAGCTTAAAAACTCCTCATATTGCATTCATGTAGATGTCTGTAATCCTGTGTCAAGAAGAGCTTCATTTACTTTCTTTTTCAAGTCACAAATAAATGCAAAGAGTTAATTAAAAACTATGGAAAGTTTAAATGAGATTTTTTCACCCTGAAATGATGTATCTCAAACTTCATCTAAATTTTAACAGTTCCTGAATTAACGTCAACCTACTGCCATAATATAAAGAAACTCTAAGGAATGCTGCATTTTTTTCAAAAGCCACCTTGATGTCCTCAGATAAAATAACCACACAATTACATAATAAATTCTATGTTTAATTTCTTGTGTGGTAAGGTTTTGGTATCAATGTGTTAATTTAAATTATTTTTGTAAGACAGTCAAAAAGCTCTTCCAGTGCTGATCCATCTGGAAATAAACTTTTATGTTAAAATTCATTAGAGCACAAGAAATGTACATTAGAACACAAGAAATGTACCTTGAGCTGACTGTATATTCAGGCAATTAAAAACACAGGATGCAGGAAAGCCAATTACCTAACACACTCTCAGTGTTCTCAGCTGGCTGCATGAGGTAAGGTTTGTGAAGGGAAAAGCAATGTCTTGTTCATATTATTGTTAATTTCTAAATTTTCTCGGGCATATGCAGATAGTAACTGCCCTTTTTTAATGGGGAAAAAAATGTAGGGAAACAATTATTATGACAGTCCTACTCAGTAGAAAACTGCAGAGCTGTAAAGGATTGTAGACATTTTGGTTACACTTCACTTTCATTCTCCATTAGTCAGTAACAAAGTCCCAGTTTCAACAGATGTATGATATCACGGAATCACAGAACGTGCTAAGTTGGAAGGGACCCACAAGGATCATTGAGTCCAACCCTTAGCCCTGCACAACATCATCCCCAGGACTCACACCATGTGCCTGAGAGTATCATCCAAGTGCTTCTTGAACTCTGTCAGCCCTGATGCTGTGATCACTGCCCTCAGGAGCCTGTTACAGTACCCAACCAAAAGGTGAAGAACCTCTTTCTAATATCCAACCTAAACCTCCCCTGACACAACTTCAGGCCATTCCCTCGAGTCCTGTCACTCATCACCACACAGAAGAGATCAGTGCCTACCCCTCCTCTTCCCCTCACAAGGAACTTGTAGACTGCTGTGAGGTCTCCCTTAAGTCTCATCCAGGTTGAACAGATGGGTGACCTCAGCCACTCCTCACATGGCCTCCCTTCAAGGCCCTTCACCATCCTCACTGCCTTCCTTTGGACACTCTCTAATAGCTTCATATCTTTCTTATACTGCAGTGCCCCAAACTGCACACAATATTCAAGGTGAGGCTGCTCCAGTGCAGAGCAGAGCGGGACAATCCCATCCCTCAACCACCTGGCAATGTTTTGCCTGATGCCCCCAGGACACAGTTGACCCTCCTGGCTGCCAGGGCACACCGCATACCTGTATGTTACCCACACAGGTGTAAGCACGCAGAGGTATGGACCTGCCTCCAAATTCAAGTTTGGATATCACAACTGACAAACAGTTGCATGAATGGATTGTTACTGTTCGGAATTAACTCCTTAAAAGGATGCTGGATAATCACAAATTAATACCTTAAATACAGAGCCTGGAATCAAGGAAATGAGCACATGAGAAACATAAAGTGAAGATTTAAGAAGAAAAATACAAAACATACAAAAAGGACAGGCTACATTTCCATTTTCTGTTTGTTTCTTTGGTTATGTCCTGCAGGACTGAAAACAAGCATTTTAGACTCGTGATTGTTCATTCAAGTTACAACAGCTGAAAAGTCTTTCCTGAAATTTATGGCAGACCATCAAACTGGGATACAAATGGAATAGTTAGTGTGCCTCCAAAAATACAACCCTACAGTTTAGTGAGAATTAAGAAGGCTTTTGACCTTTAAAGTTAAATTTATTGAACTAAAAGGATTTCCAAAACATTCCCACCTTTTCCCTTTACTACAAAGCCTCTGAGAACAAATTTGAAAATGAGACTCAAATATACTTCCAGGAGGCGCAGAGATAAGTTTGCTGGTTAACAAGGGGCCTGCAGCTTGAAGAGGCAACAGGAGGCAGAAATGTAGAAAGAAACTAAAACTGCCTTAATTTTATTGCAGATACACTACCTCAGCTGTTGAAGTCCTGGCATCACATTAAGGGGAAAAGGCTAACACATGCGACCAAACTGCTTATACTGATAGAAGAGGGTCTTTTATTCCCTAGCTATCTTACCCCATGCAGTACAGTGGAATTGATCTCTTTTAACTAATACCTACAGGAGTAAAGAAACACCTAGCATAGAAATTGTAAAGGAAATCAATCTTGGAATGTGTTTAATGAGACCAGCAAGATGTCAAGATGATAGGTGACAGGTCTGCAGCTACACATGAAATAATGACAGAATGTTGTTCAAGATAACCGTCCTCTGAGGGAGTTCAACCGCAAGAGAAAAGCCAAAGACTGTGATCCACCCGTAAGGAAAAGAGGCTTCAGGTGAGTCTTGCAGCCAGGCTTGGAAAGTGTTGGTAGCCGCACGTAAGTGCAATGTTGTGCAATGCTAACAGAGGGCCAAGGGCTCTGAGCAGGAGTTGGTATTGCAGCACAGAAGTTTGAAATAAGGACAGAGCTGCTTCCACACAAATTTGAGCCTTCATTTAAAGGCAAAGAGGAAGCACCTCTGCTTCCTATCTTCCTACTGCACACTTTGAGTCCCAACTCTTCATCTCCTCTCCTCAGAGGTTTCCTTGAACTGTGGATAGTCAGTGTCTGGGACACCAGACCTGTGTTCAGAAGAAAAGACATGACAATTATTTCCAGTTGCTTTCCTTCTTTCTCTGTAGAATGCTTCCAGGTGCAGACACTGAAGTATTGTTATCAGATGAACATGTCTTTCAAATATTTACATTTTCTGACTATTTTTCAAACATCTGTGGTCACTAGATTCAAGTATTTGTCACTTCATAGGAATGACTTCTTTCAGTGCTTGCCAATAAGACCTCCTCTGCTTTGTACAGGGTTTTCCTGAAAGGCTTATCCTTTCTCTGTGCTCTCTCCTCCTTAGCCAACATTTCAATTCACCTCGTTCTAGGGAGAAAGGTTTACGGAAAGGTAGTGGTCACTCTTTGTAGTGGTCACTCTTTGTGTATTCATCTTCAATAAGGTGCCCACCATTCAACTCTAAATGGAGAGAAAGCAATTGTGAAATAATGTTTTTGGCAGAAAAGTACCTTCAAGAGACATTAAAAATTTATTGTGCATAATAGGATAACAATGATGTAATGGAGAGGGTTATTGCTGCTGATTTTACAATATCATATCAAGGCATAATGTAAGAGTACAAGTTAGCATGACAATAATGTAATACTTAAGTCATATAAAAATAATTTCTAAAAATTAATATGAAATACCTGGGAAAAGAACTAAAATGGAAAAAAAAAAAAAAAAGGAAAACATCCACCAGCAAAATAAAAGGAACAGCATAATGAAAGCCAAAACTGATAATTAGCATGCAGAAGAGATCAAAGGCCTCAATATTAAAAGCATCGCCTTTGTTCTGGGACAGCCATTTGAACACATTATGGACTGAGAAATCTATATGAATAAAGCTTAACATTGGTGTGCAAATCTGCAAATGATTTTCCTGACAAATTTTCTGAAAATATCTTCTTCAAAATTTAGAGCTTTACTAGCCATCAAGAATACAAAGGAGTTAAGTGATCTTTAATGCCTGAGAAAACAAGCATTTGCAAGACAAAAACCTTGGGTTTGTAGAGAAAGTGCCCCCTAGGGAAAAAGAAATAGAGGCAAATTTTGAAAGCTATCAAAGAACACCAACATACACACCACCATCAGTTGAGTTCTAATAAAATATATTTCAGGGTGAAGCTAGACAAACCAGAGGAATAACATCTATGAGCAAACCTAGGGTTCAGTAAAATACATTAAGGCCAGATTAGATCCACAGAGGGCCAAAAGCAAGTTCTTTCTGTCTACATGCTTATAAATCCTAAGCTGTCATAACACAATCTCACCAGTACTTGCAAAGGAAAGCAATGTTTCTTTCTCTCTTCACAAGAGTAATTTTTTTGTAAATATCTTTTGCAGCTTACAGACTGCTTTTTTTTAAAATTTACATCTCTGCATGTGTGCTTTAATTATGTGTACAGTTTGTTGAAGGAGACCTGAAACAGATTCTATATTTATCAGCTGTGAACATGTCACAGTTCCATGTTTACCTTCATAACCCTCTTTTCTGCATTTTCAGTCAAAGACCTTGCAAAATTTCTGTCCCCGTACTTGAAAAATTTTCACACTGACTGACAATTTTTGTTGTTATAAAACAAGGTAGATGTTCTAGGAGGTCATAGTTAAGGAAGACCAACAGCTTTGAGTATCAGCAAGGAGAACTGGATATGTATTGTCTTTTCAATAAATGCCAAATCAGATGCTCATGACCACTTGCTTACGTTGCCAAGCAGAAGGGTAGTCGATTTGGAGTTTTTAAGCAATTTCACCAGCTACTTCAACTTCTGTTTCCTCTCTCTGCTTTGTTTATCAGATATAGCTTTTATTTGGTTGTACACCAGATGCATTACAAAGTATGAAGCATATCCTCTAATTCAAAGTCCACAGAAGAAATCTGCAGAGGAAAATCATCTCAATTCAAGAAATAGTAAATAATACTTAAATGAAAAGTGGCTTCAAGATGTGGTTGGTATACTGAGTCAACTTCCAGCAACAACTGCCAGAGGTCACCAGCAATGAGGTATTGCACACCTAGATTCTGTTGCAACCTGAAAGTGATGAGATTCAGTGAGCTAAGCCGTGAAGAAACCACAGATGTTTTACAGGCACTCCAAAAATTACTTATCAATTATCAGTTTGTGCTCCAAGTTACTGTATACTGCCACAATTTTAAAATAAACAGTGGTAGCATACTCAGAATTGCTGAAAATTTGAGAAACAGTCTTTCAGTTAAGAATGCCCTCAAATATGCAACTAAACTGTACCATTGAACTTCCCATATCAACTATGTTTCCTGATGAAGTGCATATTCTTGTTTCAGAAGGGCAATCCTGCAGTGCGTCCTTGCCTTGAGGCAAAAGTTGCTGTAAAGTTTTTATCTCATTTTACTGAAGACAAGGGGTTACTAATTCAAAATTATGTGAAATTCAGCCAGGTGACTTAAGTTTTTTTCTGAAACTAAACCATCTAAAGCCTGAACTCAGAAGATTTGAACTCACATGACCCTAAAGCTCTCATCATTATGTCATTTAAACTGCTATCTCAAGATGAGCAGAAAATGACACAAAGAAAGAAGAGACAGTGACATTCTCCAAACCTGTACTTAATCTCTTGAATAAATGTTTCTTCTAAATGCTGATATTCACTTATGTCTGACCTCTAACTGTTAAGAGTTAACTGCTCAAATTTAAGAACTCCATATATTAATTTACCTTGCTAGAGCATTAAAAAAACTCACCTGTGTTCAGGAAGACCATGTGGAGATGGAAATTCATTTTCTTAGTTATAAGCAAAATTTAGTATAAGGACTTCTTAACTGGTATATATAAAAAGGGCTAGTAATAAGCAAACAGAAGACCTTGCACCTTACCTTTACAATCTCTTTTTTCCTGCCAAAGTCAATTATACATGAGATTCTAGTTAATTTTACATTGAAAGCTTCCCCCATCGTTGAGTTAAAACAGAAAATCACACAAGGACTGACTTCACTGCGTAGTTACTGGAGGAAAAACATTCCATGTGGTATTAATTGAAGGCTTACTTTACACCAGCATGGGGAGCCTTTAACCAAAAAAGAAAACGTGAAAGTAGTTTTAAAAAACGAGAGGCTGAATCTCACTCAATGCTGAGCCAGCATGATATTTATGTTGGGTTCGGAAGGATCAAGCAGGCTACAGCTCAGGTGCGAAATGCCAAAATAATAATGAAATAAATCAAAAAGGCTCACATCTTAAGTCTACCTCAAAACTTATATTATTTTCTGGGGTTTCTATGAGTCAAACAATGCCTCAGAAATCTTTACAGATGGAGGCAAACACTTTAGGAGGCAATGTGAGTTAAAGTACATAAAAGATATACATGTGTCTAATGGCTGCATTCGCTTTTATCATTTCAACCAAGTCAATGAGAAAGATAGGCAATTAAGATAATTTATCAATGTTTTGCTTATTTTGAAACAGAAATGTTGTTATGCAATCTCATTATTATTTTCAACTGTCTGTAGTAATGGCAGGATTGTCCATACTGTGGAACCTAATAATGTAAAGGAAACATGATTCACTTTAAGAAACAGGAAAGATGCCCTTCTATGTAGACACAAAGTTTTTAATTTAATACTAAGAAAAATTCTGACAAATATGATCATCCTTACTTATAAAAGTAGTAAGCAGACAAGAAAGCGGGAGATCCCAGAGCATCAATGGATCAAGAAGACGTAGGATTCAAAGTTTTGCTGATATACTACACCTTGACTCTGTCAATAAGGTTGTCAGCAAAGCAAACTTCTATATAATAAAGAAAAGGGAGAAGGCAGCGGGGGTCTGTGAAATGCTTTCTCAGCATCAAGCCAGGTACTGACTGCTAAAGTATTTGATGCTCGTTTGACGGATGTAAGGGCATATTACATGTCAGTAATTCCTGCTGTCACCTACCCCAATGCCACAGACATTCAAGGACAAATATGATGGTTCCTTCTACCAGAAAACAAGAAGGCAAAAGATCAGACAATAAATTCCTGTATCTGCAAGCCTCAGCTGAATTCCTTCCTTTACAGAGCCACATGCAAAAGATTTCAAGATAACGAGAGAAACAATCCAAGAGGAAGACGGAATATATAGCTGCAAACACGCCTCTGAAAGGAAGGTGATCAGGGTAGATAGATAGAGCTATGAAGTAGAAATTACCAGAATGTAGGTTTCTGCTACAATTTTTTCTTTTCTCTGATCCTAAAACTAGCAGAGGCCCCTTCCACAGAGGTGAGATTACCTTGAATCGGTCATTCTCATCTCTTTCTAAGTTATGAAGTAGCAACAGCCAGGGAATTCACATGGAGATGACTACCCTGAGCACACATCATGAAGCGAAATTCTCTAATCTCTTAGCAGAGACAGCTTTCTTTCTAAAATTATCCTGACAACACAGAAACAATTGATTAAACTTCCAAGACTTTAAGAATGAGATCTAAGACTAAGAATTTGAGGCATTTCGGAATAAGAATTTTAAAAAACTCTTAATTTGAGGGACAGATAGGCAAGAGGATGAAATGGGAAGAATGGTGAAATCCTTTCCATGGAAAATGTCTAACAACTGTATAGCAGAGACAGATTTCCTGCAAAATCAAATTTAGCTTCATCTGGTAAAAAGTAACATGCAGACTTATTTTTCAGCTGAAGGAAGGAAATGAGAATTTTTAGCTTTCATTTGAAGTAACTTAAATTTGAAAAAGGATATTAAGACCAGTGGTCACGAAGCTTCTCAGCACAGAAAACTCATCTTTCTCTTTTAAAACCTGCAAAACTTCATTCACTTCCTTGGAAGAGTTCTGATGTATCTTGCATTAACTGCAATGGATAATAGACACCTCCATCAGAATGCCTCTTCATTCTGTTCTTCACCCAAAATTTTAATAGGAGGATCCAGTACATAATGATGGCAAGTGTTTAATAAGGACTGGATTTCCTTTCTCATTAAGATAATGCAAGCCTGATGAAGTATGTAAATGCCTTCTGGACAAAACAAGAAATTTTAGACCTGTTGGAATGCTCAGTAAAGTGTTACAGCTCCATGACAGGTTCAGTCACTGTTACTTATTAGTCTTTCCTGCTGTAAAAGAGTCTATAAAACAAGTGAAGAAAAACACATATAAAGGAAGAACCTCAGAAGGAAAAGAAATATTTAAGCAAGCTGAAGAACCTAGAGAAGAAAGAGAAGCCATGAAACGTGTTTCAGGAAAAAAAACATGGATTTCTGCTTTGTGCAGAACTCGGTGCTGTTGGTTTAGGTTACAATGGTGTGTTATAATGGTGTGAACATGCCTAACAGATAACTCTCCTCCAGATTCTCAGCTTCAGCCATACCAAGACTACAAACGTCAAATAAGATGGACTCTGAAAAACACTCAGCTCTGCTAAAAGAGAAGCATCTTCAGACAAGTACTAGCAAACTTCAGGGGCTTATGAGCCTTAATGATGGAAGTTTATGTGTCTGTAGCCTATAAACATTGAACAACTTAGGTAGGAAGCTGTGGATAGATCCATTTTTTTCAGATGTATCCATACTGCCCAAGTTGCATTTCCAAACAAAAGTCCTTTTTCTGCAATGGACTACCAGTCTTCTGCTCTACACTTATTCAAAAGAAAATGTGAAAAAAAGTCTTTAGTAAACTGAAAAGAAGCTGAATTCGACATTTTAGTCCATGGGCTTCTTGAGGAAACTTTCAAGGTTAACACTTCAGAACTACAAGAGAAAGAAGTTAACTATATAACTTTCCCAATTCTTTAGAAATAAAGAGGATTTTGGTATATCACCATTTTCCTGATGCAAAGACCTGTGGTAACATACACCATAATGTTTTCTTTTATTTTTATTTCACGGGTATGACGTACTGCTGAGAAAACACTACCCGCAATGCTGGAATATTGCACTGTTTAGCCATCATTACAGAAAATCAACCTTGTAGTTGTGGTTTTTGCAACTGATTCATGAAGCTTGTACCGCATTCTTCACTTTTCAAAAAACAATAAGTTTTTGGAACAGTTTTTCTTTTTTTTCTACATGCTCACTTTAATTTTTTCAAGTTTCCAAATGTCAGTCACTGTGATCTAAACAGCAAATGCATTTTATACCAATAACAAACACCAGCAAGCCTAATTTCAGTAACTGTAACTTTTGCTTCCTCTTCCTACAATCTCTGTAATGAGGCTGAAACACGACAGTATTGATTCCTTCTCTAGTCTGCAAAAGAATGCAGCATGTTTAAATGTTTAACTCATTAAGAGAATCTTCTCATTTTCTAATTATTTAAATATGTCAATACGGTCATTTTTCTATCAAAGGCCATAGCTACTCAAAGCCTTATGAACAGTTTATGTCTACCTTCTTTTTAATTTAAGGAAAAGCTTGACAGATCAATATTTTTTCAGGCACAGCAGTATTTCTCTAGTTAATTCTAATTTATGCAGCACATTTCTGATTTCCCAGTTTAACTACCATACCTTGTTCAAGCCATTCACTTTGCCTGTATTCTGCTAAGATGCCAAGATTTCATGTGATGGGCATGTCATTTGCATAACAGTGAAGATTATATTAATTCCACAGAAATGTCAAGCAAATGTACTATATTCCAAATATTTTCTAAAGCAAAGTTATTCTGAATTTGTTAGACTGATAATGTGAAGAACAATTGACTGATGATTTGAAGATAAAATTCAACATATAAATGTTGTCATCTACGACACTTCACTATGCTAGAATCAAAAAGGCTTGCCAGATTTCATTGCAGTCATAATTAGAATCATTACATTGTAATTCAGGTTGTGTTCTTCATAAATATGAACAGAATGAGTTTTAATATAGCCAAAGCCAGGTAAATCCAACAAGCCTACGTATGCAAGACAGATGTCAGTACAGATAAAGATTTGTTTCCCTTTTCATAATGCAATTATAGACCAAAATTGACACCTTAAAGAAAAAATTACCATACTACAAAAAATTCAAATTTCACAAGAAGCAGACATAAAGCAAGAGTACCTGTATACAACTATTTTCAAAAATTAGCTTTAACTCACAATTATAGCATCTTCATTTCATGGTATACAAAAATTAATGGGATAAGAATACTCAATAAATCATCCAGAAATCAGAAAAAGAAAATTTCAGAAGTTAGTTTGCAAGAGTCTAAGCAAAACATCCAAGCTCCAACAAATTTCCATCAAACAATCAGGATTTATAATAAATATTTTGCCACTTAATTAAGTACCTATAAACATAAAAGGTTAGCAAACAAAAACATGTCTCCAATGGACAACAAAATCTCTATAGAAACCTTCAACAGGGTTCATACAAAATTTCCTTCTACTGAGGTCTCGTATCTCTTGTTTTTCTTATAAATATAATACAGCTAGATTACAGCAATACGTATAAACTAGACCTTACTGGGTACAATGTGATTCAACAGAAGAATTTCAAAATAATGTACCAGCACAGAATTTCCAGTGTGCCCTCAGAGAGCTCCTTTATTTGCACACCAGTTGACAAAGCATGTTCAACCGCATACAGCCAGAAATCATACTGAAAGCTAGATTCTCAACTCATATACTCCATGTTAATTTATGCTGCTAGATAGCCAAACAATAGCAGGAAGATAAAAAGAATAAACTTAGGGAGAGAACAGAATATTGTCAGAAAAAATATGATCCGTTTTATAGAATGTTTTGTGAAACATTTCTTTCCAATTTATCTTGTAGATAAAATTCAACCATATCAATGTTTTAAAAAATGGTCCAAGTTAAATCATAACCGCTTTAATCTAAAATATTTCTGAGCAGAGAGACAGTAGCCATTTTAATGCTGGGTTATGACAGACATGACATTATTTCCTTTGCAATAAATTGAACACTTTTGGAATGCTGTCAAATTATTTCACACCTAGTGATTTTGTTTCATTCAACATCTGATACTTGCATGCATCATTTGGTATTTTTCAGCAGTCCTTTTCTATAACAGAAGCAGGAGTATAACAGCAAAGCAACTTTTCTGTGGAGTTTCCACATTAACAAAATAGAACTGACTTACCATGTTCCACCCTGGGTAGAGGTAGTCTGTCCCAACAAATTCAAAATAGTGAGCAAAACCTTCTTTCAACCACACATCCTCCCACCAAACTGGAGTCACAAGGTCACCAAACCACTGCAAAGAAAAGTTCAAATGCACGACCTTTAGGAAACCATGTTTGCATATATTTCATTTATAAAGAACACATTCTCCACAAGTTTTAATAAAAACAGTAGTATACACCACCCACTGAAACTCAACTGTTTTTTTCATGTGCTAATTAATTCAGCCTTTACAGGATGTATAAGTTAATGAAGTAAAACATTAGAAAAGAAGAAGTGGGGAAAAGAAGCGTTTGGGACAGTATTCACAATGTCAACTTTAGTTATCTGAAGTAGATGCTCACCTAGGTTTAAGGGACTAACATACACACTGGACATAAAAAGGCTTCTAACTTGAATATTCTGATCCATTACCTGGTAACATCACTATGGATAGTATGAAAACTGAAAAACTGGGAAAACATTCCCCACCTCAGACCTAAATTTTAGCACTTCTTTCTCCACAATGTTTGCCCACTAAGATTTACAATACTAGCGATGCTCCTCTCAGGTCTTCTAAGGAAACCAGTTTTATATAATAATGCCATCTTTCTGTGAGTTGGACTCAGATGCCTAAAAGCAGGTAGTTGATGCCACTTAGAGAACATACTAGGGTATCTGAGATACCCACACAGGCCTAGAAAACTTCATAGAGGACTTACAGGAGAATTGCAGCCTTCTCAAACAGCAACTAGAAGCAGAGGTACCTGAAACTGCATAGGCCACCAATGTATATGCAAAGGAAGCCTACTTGAGGGTTGACTGCCTTTCCCATTCCCCCAGGTCACTCCTCAATTTGCCCTACTGACTTCAATCTAATTTAGCAAGAAGGACAGAAATCTCAAGGATAATTAAACTCCTATGAAAGCACATAAAGATCATCATCTGAAAAGAGGAGAAGAGCTGGAACTGAGGGTGAGGCAAGAACATATCCATTAGATACTCCTCTTAGTAAGCCATCAACAGACACAGTACAGGGCATGCGGGTGTCAGAGGGATTTTACACAGAGCTGAGATGACCATTGGAAGATGAACGAGGACAAGAATTCAAAGGAAATCAGATGTCATAAATTCTTCTGCTCATGGATGACCCTGTTTAAATAATTGTAATGGCCCTATGTAACCTGAATCACTGTAACACCAGTGGTAGGAGTAGAAACATATACGCTATTATGAAAACATATTTCATACTCTCTGTAGCACTGTTTTTGCCCAACAAATACCAAAACTTTGTTTCAGTAAAATTATGTCAGTTTTCTCATAATATGAATAAAAATGAGAATAATTAATAATCAACAGAAATAATTTTGAGCTTTCATGTGTTTGCAAGCTCTAAAAATACACAGAAAGGGAGCAGAAATTAAGTATTCCACAGGCAGAGACTCAGATTAGAGCAGAAGAGCTGCTGCTGAACTATAATGAGAGTGAAGAATGAATGAAAGTGGAGTTGGCCAATAAGTAGTTTGCTTTCATGACATCTGGCTTGTTTGAAGGCTTTGTCTCGGACCTGAATGAAAGGTCTTTCTTCTGTGCATGTCTTTGCAGAGTGAGAAAAGTGCCAAGGAAGGATCAATGCTGCAATGAGGATCCCTAGCGAAGTGAACACTAGTGCTTCAAAGAACACACAAGCAGGAAGATTACCAGATTGCCACACAAGGTTCAGTAAATAGGATTTGAATGAAAAAAATGAAGCAAAACGTGACTATGAATGTCACTAACAACCAACTTAAAAATTTAGGGAGAAAAGATGAGGTTGATAAAAGTTATATTCATACACTAAGTGAAGCTAAAATTAATGCACACTCAGTGAGCATAATGTAGTTGAAGGCTACCAATAAATTAACTCTCTATAGGGCTGCCAAAGATAGATCCTGTTCTTAAGAACATTCAACTGAAAAGACAAAGAAATATTGGAAATATATTAATGTAGCTAATGCATCTTCAGAATTTGAAATGTTGAAATGAATATAACTTTCATACATCGAGGAGTATGACAGTTATATTCATACCAGAATAGGTTGATTAAATGATTTGTGACAACAGACTAGACACAATAGCATAGAGTTTATTTCTTGAATTGCAAGAGAACTGCTGAACAAATATGAAACAAGTAATAGTCATTTTGTACTATGACTATTCAGAGAGAGATTAAAAAAAATAAAGGTTGTAAAGTTCATAATACCTGTAACTTGAATTAATAAGGTTAGTTTCTGACGCCATAAAAGAGAATTTGTTATATTCCTTTGTGAGTTTTCTGGGTTTATTTATTACTGATACAACTACTCATACAATTAAAACAATTTGTTTAATTATGCACCTAAAGGAAGAAATGTTTTACAGTCATTAAACCAGCATATCCATATGAAAATGTAGGGAATTTGCTTAACTAGTCTTGAACAGTATCAGAGAGAGTTACGGATGCCAGAGACAGAGCAGTACCAGAGGCCGCAAGTAAGAAAGCCAAATTTTCCAGCAGAAAGGTGCTATTGTCTTCACAGGTGTTACATATCTGAAAGGAAAACTGTAAGTAAAGCATTTTATTTCTTAAAGTATTTATTTGTGTATTTGACTATAAACACTATCTGCCTGGAATGATGATCATAACTTCATTTTTATTTTAAAATTTATTGATTACATAAATTTCTCATCCCCCTCAAGTATTAGGTTCGACCTGACATGCAGAAGATACTTATTTTACAGATACACTGAGAGGACACTCTTTCCTATATGCTTCCTTTACAGATTATTTAAAAAAATGTTGATTTAGAAGTTTGAAATTTCCTTTCAGCTTTCATGCCTCTTTAACTCAATCTGTCACACCAAGTTTTGTTCTCAGGTGGGAAAACTATCACAAAAATGATGGTGCATAAATTCGAATGAATCTTCCTTCAAAGACTGTATGTGGGACTGATCTGTGATACGCCCATAAAACTGATTACTACCCTAATTAGAATTATTTTAATAAATTATGGTAATTATTTTGAGCTATAAAATTAAGCTGCTAGAAATATGTGTGTTTTGAACAATATCTCTCTTATGGTTTGGGGCTTGGAAGAGAAGGTTTTATGCCAAAACAATCATTCTTTCACTTATTAATTTTTGTAATTAACAAAATGTTCTAAAAGAACACTCAAGCTAAAATATCAAAAATAGCAACCTACAAAATGACGAAACCAAAGCTACCTACTTAACTGTAATCCGTCTCTCCTAAAACGTGCCTAAAATAAATACCTGGTCAAGCATGATAAAGTCAACTGTGAAGAAACTCGACACAAAATTCTTTCTTACACACTTTTCACCTGTATTTTGAGAGCCACAGAATTTGTCTTTTTGCAATGCTGTCTCATTTTCTATCTGTCCTGAAGATTGTACTCAAGCATTAATACCCAGCAGGTTTGGGAATTACAATTTTAAACAGGTAAATCTAAAGGCAATAATCTCATTTTTCAATATTCATCTGGTTTTTTCAATCTTGGAAACAACATTAGCAAAGCAATTGCTCTGCTACTTGAAGTAACAGGGGTCTCATACAGATCAGTTTACTACATGCTCAGATATGTTCCATAAGTCTTAAAGTCATGGGTTTAAAGTCAGGGAAAATGGACGATGACAAAATTCTTAAAAAAAAAAAAATAGAAAAAAGAATGTTTTCTTATGAGAGTTCCATTTCCTCTTAACTGAAATTAAAAAAAAAAATCAACAAATAAAAAGGCAAAACTGGAGATGTGGATTCTACTTCTAGCTGCACCAGAAGTGATTTTGGTTAAACTCTGTTACCCTATGTGTAAAATTGAGTGAAGGGGTGGAATATTCATGTGTCACCACAGGTTAGCAAGTGAGATCCTTCACAGCAAAAGACAATGAAAAATGCAGTGAATAATTAACAATTAAACAGCAGAGGCAAGAAATCCTGGACCCAACCAGGTCTCAGTTCAGGACATTTCAATTAAGATAGTATTGTTTAGAGTTCCTGCTCTGAAGTTTCCTTGAGGGAGTATGAGTAAGATAAAAGCAGACAAAATTACTAAATAAAGACAATACTGTGATGGAGGTGCTAGACAGTATTTTGCAGCTCATATTTTTTGAGGGTTTCTCCCTCAAAAATTTATTTGCAGATGAACAATCATACTCTGTGTGACTCAATTCTGCATCTAAAAAGTAGAAATAATGTTTCTTTCACCTGAATATTTTCTATCTTGTCTAGTTATCCAGTGAAGCAGCTAAGCAAAGAGCTGATCTGCAAGATACTGAAACAGAAACAGCAGCAACAGGAATAGAGGAAGCTACATTTAATTAAGCAAACAGCACTGGAAGTAATATCCACATAGACACCAAGTAAACCTTCTCATTTGCTATTTTAAGGTCACTTAAAAGCACTTTATGACCACATTTCTACCCTAAAATAAATTCAGTTACAGTTTTCACCCACTTCACGGTCCTCTGACATTCCCAGAAGAATGTAAAAAGGCTTCAGTTTCAATGAGAATCAAATAAACAAATTTGGAATGTTACTGATGTGATAATTGCCCACATCTGAAGTACAAATTGCTCTGGAAGCAGAGGAAATTATCAAAGCAGTGCAAAGAATAACTGGAAGTAATGAAATTACTTCACAAAAACCAAGACTTAAAGCTGAACTTAGAAAAAGGTATTGACCATCAGATTTAATCAAAAGGTTTTAAGGGAAGTCACGTAACCCTGTAATCAGGAGCACTGAACCTGGCTTTACAAACACACCACATGGAAGAATCTAATACTAGCAAGAGCCGGGATTTGATGATCTAATGTGTGTTTTCCTCGCCTGATTCCCAAGGCACTGTAATTTTTCTAGCTGAACAGTGTGCTACCCTATTGTAATGCACAATAAAGAGCTTATAACAAAATCAGATGATCATATCAAGATCAAACCAGCAATAACATTCAAAAAAAAAAATTCATGTTGTAGTTAAGCACTTCATATTCATCGACAGATTTAATGTGAAACATTAATATGAACATTAACCAAACATTATTATTTCCAGGTTCATCTGCCAGAACTCCATTACAATGGTTCCCTTTTACATGGTATTTCTTATTTGCAGAAAGTGTTAAGAATTTGCATTGCCTTTAAAGAACACTGTGTAAAGTCACAGATGTAAGCCATGGTGATTACACAGTAGGATTTCATTCATTTTAACCTGAAGGCTATGATTATGCCTCTTATGAGTGTAAGAAAGCGTTGCCTGCCCCTGTAGCAAATTTCTTCAGTAATATCTGCATTCAACTCAATATTACTAAACACTTGTAATGTGTTCAGTTTGAGATAAGAAGATGGGGAAAACATAAAATAAATTGTAATATGGGTTTATTATTTTAAGTTTTCTTATTGACACAATAGTTTCTGTACACATAAAGACTTGATTATCCACCAACAGTGAACACACAGTGGGTTAAAAAAGAAAAGAAAAAAAATATAACTATGTGTATATATGATGGAAGAAGCTGATTACCAAATTGAGCCAAACGGTTTTTTTGACATGAACATGAAATTCAGGATGAATCTGCTGTAGTTCTACAATGAATAACTTTTTACAGCTATCACATGTTTATTCTATTCTACACACCAGCAACAAACACAGAGACACAAACATACGTTATATAATCATACAGAAGACAGGGAAGTTGTTCATTGCTACTAATTTTTTCCTCTATGCCCATTTTGAGTCTTCACAGTTTCTGTATTGTAGGGATGTGTCTTACAGACCTCTGTGTTATTTGGATTTCAATACAATGGAAGTTGCAGTTGTCCATACATACAACACAAATTAATTTTCAGTTTTAAAAAGGAATGCACGGTTTCTGACATTAAGATCAAATATGTGAACACCTTTAATACCTGATGACATAGCTCATGTACAATGACCATGGTGACATCCAGTAGGTACAATATAGAAGAAATGCTTGGATCTAGCAGTATCCTCTGCTCCACAAAAACACTCAGTCCCCAGTTCTCCATAGCAGCATATGGATGCTTAGGCACAGCTAACAGATCTAGAAATAGAAAAAATATATGTTAACTCCTTGTGGGAGCTACTATGCTGAAGAACTATTGTAAGTAAGACCATAAGTCATCACTAAAAGCATTATAAATAACACACATAAAAAACCCCCTTAATTTCAGCTTTCTAGCTATGTTATTTAGGAAATATTAATAAAATATTCATTTTTTTATTTTATGCCAATATCTGCTCACACATGAGCACTATGTTATTGATGTAATACATTATTAGTACTTCTAATTGAAGCTTTATATACAGAATTCAGCTTATTTACAACATCTTATTGATTTATTGCTGGGTTTGATACTGCTTCTCATGTTTACTATACCATATCAATGTGGTAACACAGACTTTTACTGCAAGTATTTTTTATCTTTTCATTAAAGCAACTTCTTCGTGAAAATCTTATACATCAAACTGTATGTAACCCGACATTAAGGAGTGCACTGAAGAAATACTGTTTCATAACAAGAAAAATGGCAAATTATTCAGGATCATCAGTTCTTACAAAACAAGGCATCTTTCAGTGTGCACTATTGCTAACACATCCTCTGGGAACAAGACTGCTGGCAGCCACTTCTCAGCCCCACAGGCTGGAAGTGGGACCATGCACAACTTCAGGAGCACTACTTCAGTTTTGTATTCAGTAAGTGACAAAATATTAGGAAGAAAATGGGAAGGTCCTTCATCACGTAAAAAAAAAGCAACGAGGAATCTCAGTGGCATGAAGTTGAATAAGACAATATTAAAATACATGTGTTAAAAAAATCTTACTGCAGAAGATTGAGAAGGAAATAAATTGACTATCAGTATGGAAAGAAATCCAAAATTACAGTAAATTACCCTAGGGAATAAACCAATACACAACACTGCTTCATGACAAAAAACATTTGAAAGAGTCCAGAAACAACTTGTATGTCTATAAGAAGACCAGTGCAACCCATGTACAAATCAGACAGAATTTTGGAATCTACAATGTCACATCAGCATGGTGCTCCCTCCAGTCAAACTAATTAGCCTGACTTCTTAATTAATTAGCCTGGCTGCCACACTCCTCTCTCATTTGGCTCTATTACTTCTGGTTCCAAAGCTAGTTCATTGGCAGTTATCACATGTAGTATACATGTAGGTGGTAGTTCACTGGGTGGGATAAAAGATCTCTGGGCTGACTTCCTAATCTGAACAAGAAAAATTCTGACCTACTTATTCTAAATAATACTCTAAATTATATCACAGCACTGACATATCTCCAAAGGTTGTCTGTTTTGGCTTGCTGAAGTGTGGTAGAATTGGCTTGGAGAACAAACAGACTGCAGGAGCTCTACTCCAGGATTCACAGGAAGTTGCCACTAAAATATTGGGAATGGAGAATTTGGGTGTATTCTGGCATTCCCAAAAAGGGCCTGATGCAAGAAGCACAAAAATACCAGCCTCCTAGCACAAGCGAAGAGGCAGTCTAGCAGATACTTCCAAATACAAGCAAAGTAAAAATATCCAAATCACAGAGACATACTACAAAAGCTAAAGAATAAGTAATTTATAGAAAAGCAGACACTAGAATAAAAGCATAATTAAAGAAACTAAAGCAAAAATCCAAAACATGCTGTTCAAGATTAGACATGCGAGTAAATTCAAAATTACATGCTTTCCTTTTCTTTTTCAGTTGAAGCTCGAACTGTACTAATTTTCTAGAGTAACTGCAATTTGTTATAAATGACATGCAAAATGAAAAACTCGTGTCTGAAGGTATAAAGATGGGGAAAAAAAGGGACACAAAGGCTACTGGGTGAAATCACTGAAGTTAACAGCAAATCTTCATTGACATTAAATAGGGATCTCTCCCATTCTCAACTCTGTAAAGAAAGCCATATCTCCATAACTTCTCCTACAGCAATTAAACCACCCTTCAAAAGGCGTCTTCAGAAGATGAATACAGAGAGACTCTGTTCTTATTTACCCCAACTAATTTTTCAGCAATTCCCCTCAAATTAGCAAAGAGACAGAACAAAAACTAGCACAAAAGTAAAACCAGTTTCCTACTTTTTACTGATCCTTTTGTTTCTTTTCTCTCCTTTGGGTCCATTTGTAGTTTTTGGTCTTTCTTGCCAGTCATAATGTATAGATTTTGTCAGTGTCAGACAGTTATAAACTGGAATAACTCTCTGGAACTGGGAAACAAGGGTGAGGTCTCACACTAAACTCCTTTACAGCTAATTATAGACTGTCTTTCACCATTTGTGTCATTGGTATTGGTCTGCTGGTTTAGACTGATACTTTATAGCACTGACATACCAATAAAACCTTCCAATTTGACAGACAGATAACTGCCTTGCAGGTAGGCAACCACAGAGGGATATTCTAAATCACTTTCATCCAACACAGCCTCATTGCTCTGCAAACCTGAAAACTCCTCTCATGCATTGGCTAATGCTTAAAGGGCTTTTCCAAACAAAGAAAACAAAACAGATAACCCCGTCAGTTTCCAGAATGTTAAGCTCTGCAGGTAATATGACCATACCAATAATGTTGAATGAATATGAGCACACTACCTTTTCCTAGTGCAGGGACTGATACACTGCACTTTAATGCCAAAGAAGAGACTTAATATCCAGTGACTGACAGAATGGACCCTGAACATAGTCATTGTCATAAAATCTTTTGCTTCTGATTGTCCACATCTAACCTGAGTATGCAAGTCTTGATGTTAGTTTTTGAGTGGTTGGTCTTTGATTGCTCCAAAAACTTCTACTACCTTTAAATAAAATTCCAAACACATTTGGTTTTGTGGTAAAAGACACAATAATCTATATCTTTCTCTGGGGAGGAATAAATGTTTGATTTCAGAGGAACAATGTTTGATGTTCAAGTCTCAACATGAGAATTTGTATTTCCCTCTCTTTATCACACCATTAGAGCCCTGAGGAAGGTATCCTGTGCTCCTGGAGGTGACATCTGTCAAGGTTTCGGTGTCATTTTTAAGGAGTAAGGTAGAAAAGGAGGAGTGATGATACACATTTTGATTGAAATATCACTCACACATATCACTGTGCAAAAGTGTTCTGCACTGACTGCAAAATGGGAACTACTAAATATATAACAGTTTGTGTATGTGCTGCATCCAGTCACTCTGCACACTATTTAATTAAATTCTTTGTAAAGCACTTGTGAATGTTTGATTATGTGGATATTGCTGGAGAAATAGAAATGTGTGTTATTGCTTGCAGAGAATAATATCCTCATGCATCATAAAACTGTTACTTGAGATTTCCTGATACAGTAGCGCAGAGTCCTGTGTAGTGCTGGAATAATAAAGGGTTTCCACCTCCTGGCCTTCACAGAGACTAAATTCATGACCAAGAAGTAAAAACTATATGGCTAAAATAAAATCACCAGACAAAAATGTGTTGGAATTTCACACTAACATGCTATACTGGTACAATTATTTGAATTCAAGGATAGCCTTTGGACTTTTAAAAATCTATTTCTGTGTGAATCTCATGGAAAAAAAATCAAGTTACAAAAACTGTACACACCTCAACAGCTGCTTTTGTTACCAAACATTTAATTAAGACATCATAACTATGTGAGTTTACATCAAAATATAATCCTTTGACATTATTAGTAAGTTATCATCATAGTGCAAAATGGAAATTAGCGACTTTGTGACCAACACCTAAGTTGGTCACAAAGTTGTAGTGGTTTGAACCAGGTTTTCTCCCTGAAACTAAGAAAGTGGTAACCCCCAGGGGGTGGTGACCCTTGGGGCTTTACCCAATCAATGCTCCTGCAAAATATAAACATATCTCTGGAGACCGGAAGAGAAGCAGTAGTACTCTGGTGAGAAGAAGAGGTGGCCATGTTGTAGAGGCCACGAGGAGAAGGGGCTCCGGCCCCTTAGGGGGCTTTGCCCCCCCCAGCCCCCGGTTGGGGAGCTGCAGGGACTCGGAATGGTGTTGAAGCTGGGCTGAGTGCCTGCGGCTAGGAACTGGGGGAGTTTTCTCCCCTGTAAGTAGAAGTGGGAGACGCTGGGAGCAGCGACGGAGCAGCAGCGGAGACAGCAGCGTCCGAAGAGCAGTGGCAAAGAGCCAACTGATAAGGACCAAAAGGAGCAACACAAGCCGGTATGCAGCTAAGGCAGACACAGAGGTGTCTGAGGAGAAGGAAAAGCAGCAACAGGACAAGAGAACCAAGCCAGCAGCAGGAACAGAGTTTCGCGGGGTAAGAACTGGATAAACCAAAACCCCCAAACTCGCTAGAGACCCCTCCGAGAAAGAGGAGGGGGTGGTGGACTGAGAGGAGTCCTAAAGTGCAATATGCACTGCTGAGAGGAGCTAGGAAGCTCATGGCCTCCTGAGAGATAAGCCAGGACGGCCGAAGGAATGTGTGTGTGTGGGGGGTGACCTTGGCCCCCCCTGCTCCAGCTTCAGAGAAGCTGGCAGCCATCTTTGAGCCAGAGCATGGGAGCTCTGCACAGGGGCTTGATTTCCCCTGAGGATACCAGACCGTCACGGAGACCCCGGTGCTTCGCGATATGACCATGGTGTAGCGGCCGTGTCTGGGGTTACGCAGCCCATGGAAAGACCCCTTGTTTGGAGACGGGGGCCGAGAGAGACTTGGAAACCTCCCTCGTGTGTGCTGGCAGAGAGCCAGCAACTGTTTCTGGTGGAAGAGAAGAAGAGAGCCTGCTGCCTAGAGAGGAAGACCTGCTGCTCACAGACTGGAAGGGGTCTTTTCTTCTTCTTCTCTCCTGGACTTTTATTTGGAGGGAGAAGAGATTTGGCCCATTGTAAATATTATTGTCATGGTAGAGATAGATATAGAGTTAAGATTGTTTGTAATGTATTATAGTATTTATTCACGTGTATAGTCTTTGTAATATATTCCTTCCCCCCATATTGAGTCTCGTGTTTTTGTCTGGAAAACCCATCTCACATGGGGTTGAGATGTGGGTGGGGGGCTAGGAATCAGAATTGGATTTTGGGCCTGCTGAAACCATGACAAAAGCGAATACACATTTGATGGTTTTTTTATCTCTGAACTTAGTATCTGTGCAATTTTCACAGATGATACTGTTTTTTCTTTTTTTCCACTCACTTATGATATTTTCTAGGCAGTTAAAAATGCTTAAATTCCCCAACCACACAACCGGGAACATCACTCTTGTTTTAAATGAGAGCAGAGGTAGAACTGAATAGGATTAAAAGCAAAACGAGATCCAACTCTCTTACAGAGGGTACCCTGAATTTGAGAGTCCTTTTCTCCTCCTTTATTATCCTACTCTTTTTCAAACATCAAAGAATCTTTTCCACCACTGTGATTCCACTATATTTAACCACCTCCATTTGAAGTTGGACAAGGATACTGGTTTAACAGACACACATCCTTAATATACATATAAATACGACACGGACAGAGAGACATCCACATCTACATTTACTAACATTATGTACTGCAATCTTATTTGGTTTAACTGTTGGTTGTAATGTAACCAAGGACTAGATACTGCAGAACATATGACAGTATTGAATTTCAAATACTCAAGGTAGCTGTTATAAAGCATCTACTAAGGGAAAAAAATAAGTAGATATGTGAACGATTTCTGCAAATCTTCAGTTAGCATACACGAGAAGTCTCCCAAATAAATATGAGACCCCTGAAACACTTGTAAATGAGAACATACAGTGACAAACAAGAATTTTCTGTCAAACATCTTTATACACATATTTTACTTAATAAACCCAGGAGGCACAGAGATAAACTGTTCACTGCATGAACTCCATGTTTTTCCCTTATAATCCCTATTTTTATTACAAAAATGACACTACAAAAATAACTTGAATTTACCTACATGACCCTCACGACATTTTTTTCATTCATTTCTTCAGAGAGGCGTTTTGCAAAATATCAGGTGCAGATATCATGCTCCCAGAATTTCCTTTTTTTTGACAAAAAAATTCAAAAAATTAAGAGGAAGCATGGACTAATATCAGCTTCTTTTATTCCTACCATAAGTAGGGGGGTTGCCCTTTTCTAATGCTGCATAATGTAATGAATAGCTTTATTAAATCTCTCTAAAGGTCTGGTGCAATTTCTTAAATGAATGTTGTTTACCAAAAAAACAAAAAAAAAAAGAACTATTTACTAGAAGGGTTTATATTTCTGCCACTCAGATTCCTTAGTTAAAGTCATTTCTTTTACTAAGTAGAAAATGCTTTTCTATAGCACAATACCATTTAATGATTTATGTAAATTTTAAGGAACAAGCCAATTACAAAAAGTGACAGCTGTGGTTAAAAAACATGAAGTCAAACAGTAGTTATTGTAAGGAATATCCGAATTTTCTACTGATAAAGAACTACTGATATAAGTACTTACAAGAAACATCTAAATTGGCTACTTTATTTTCTGCATCATTTTATTAGTATATGGTAAAGATGTTTGTTCTGGAAAACCAAGTTATTCTTCTATATTCTTTCATCTCCTTAAAAAAATATTGTGGGGAGTGTGGATCAGGAAGCAACACAATGGGATGACACACCAAAAAGCCCAAATATCCCAGGGCTGGTGAGAGCTCTCTGAAGCCAACATTCACCTTGAGACACCTGATTTTTAGAAAATATTAAGTGCATGTTTCCTGAAAACTAAGCCAATTTAGTATTTCACTTCTGGCAATTAGAACCTAGTTATCCTAAATTAGCTGTCTTTAAACTTAATAGTATTCATCTGTCTCATCTAAGTACATGCAAAGTATTCAAACACACAGAAGTTGCACATAACCTGGATAGCACCCCCATGGGAAGTTTTCAACTGTTTCTGTTTACCCAACGCTTACTCTGGCACCCATCAGTTTTTATCTCTGGAACTATACCACCAATATTCTTCTGTAAGCATGACACTTACCAACCCCCATGGACGTTAGCCTGCAGAGTTAATGCAAAGGTCTAAACTGTTTGCCATTATTTCAGTTAAATCAGATGGCTTGTGGCAGACCCTGAGGAGAAATCACTGACACACAGCAGTTTATTGCTGGGTTTTTTATTGCTTCTTATTGCTGTACAAAGTATTACTTAACATTAACTGACATAAACAATGGATGGATTCACAGAGTGTTTGATACAAATAGCAGATGTTTAATGCAATCCAAGCAGGGAAAAAAATTGTGAGAGAAAGCTGGGGAGGGTAAGGAGAGAGAATAAGCAGAAACTCAGAAAGCAAAAATTTTTCTATTTTTTCAAGTAACTGAGCCTTGACACTGGGAGATGGTTAGTTTACAGTTTAAGAAAATAAAATGGAAATCAGTTGATTTTATTTGATATGCATATTATTAAATATGCAAACTTTCAATTTTGATACCCCCAATCTATAGTTCTATAGATCATGTTATTTCAAAGTATATCAAAAGATTCATTAAAATAAAAAATTAATGCAATCACCCATTGAGGATGAATTGCACATCATCTTGGTTGTATCGATCTTCACATGAACAATGCCCTTCTTTTAAAATAATATCTGGACAAATCATTATGAATTCCTGTACAACATCAAACGAGGAAAAACAATCCTTCTCTAAGTTTCTTTTTAAATATAAACTTTTTTTGCCAGTCTTCAGTTTAATATGGGAATTCAAAACTCAGACACGTGAGGAGTTGTACAGATCAAACTGAGACAGAGACTGAAATCAGCTCAGGTTTCTGTTACTCCAAGATACAGTGGTAGTACCATAAATGCATCCCCTACAGTATGTACAGAACAGATGAACAGAGAAAACACATTCCAACTCTCAACACTGAAATATCTGGAGAGAGGAAAAAGCAAGAAATACTTTTGTTGCCTTTATAAATACTGTATCTAACGTAAATACTAAGAGGACTGACATGATGGAAAATTGCCAACAGCCATTTTCCTACCACCAGAGTTAATAGAGCATGAGGATTCTATGGTTGAAAACAACACGCCACTGATTACTGAGCACTTTCAGTATGAATGCTGCTGCAAAGAAAATGATCAAGTGCCACTGCCATACTCCTTCTCTTTGCTGGAAAACCAAGGTGCAGGTACACAGAAAACTCCAGAAATCCTACTTAAGAGTAGTAATGAGGTAAAATAAATTTTCTCATCTGGCATATATAAAAATTATTTTCATCACAGTAACAAAGACATGAATGTTTTCATAAATACAATACTCTATACACCAAGATTTACCTCTTTTATGTTTGTTTTAAAGTGAGATCGCATTCACAGGTGATAGGCACAGTTTAACAGTGAAACTAGAAATAGGAATTTTGGGAAGACAGGCAGGTATTTCTCATTACTAGCATCTTAAAAATATGTATCATGATATTCCACCTGGAGATAAAATTACATAATACAGATAATCATATTCACTGCATCTGAAGGCCATGTTATTGTGGGGACTGTATCTGTTTATCTTCTCCTCCAGAGTAAGATGAAGAAATACAAATGGTCTGTCCTGGAGAGCTCCTGAGATACTGTTTTTAGGTCTTGCTGTTTATCCTAAGCCCTAGAATAAAGTGTATCTTACATTCTTATGCTAATTCTTTAGATAATATAAGGATAAAATTTTACTATGTTAATAGTAAAAATACAAATCTATTAGTCAGTTTATTTAATACACAATTTTAATAAAAGAAACAATAACTTTCTGTGACATAGCACAAAAGGCCCATCATCATGAATTCTAGAGAAACACAAATAACAGAGGACTCATTTTGTCCTCATGCAAGTTCAAACTCTCCCCTCCCCGCTCATGCCCAAGGATGTAACCACTTAAACTAAGTCTTGTCACAGACTCCATATTCACAAGCGGCTCAAAGTACACCTGATGGGTCAAAATACAAAAGTCAAAGGTGAACTTCTTGGTGCATTTAGACATCCTACAGAGATTTAAGTAAGTGAATTTACTACTTCGTTCTATTATGAATCAGCACGGTCACAGGCTGCCAGTCATGTGCTGTGTAGCTACTCATAAGAGATGAAAAATCACAGTTAAAAAGCAGATGTGCAAGATCATGACACAAAAAAATCATCCCTCTCTACATAGTTAATCCATATTTTCCACAGTAAAATACAGCACCAAGACCTGAATCTTGAAGAAGCTTCACTTCCCTGATGCAGGAGGGCTAAGCAATGGGCTTCATTCAGCCCACATCCTGTTATGCAGAGGCAGGCAGTAATAATGTGTCTAAATAAAGAGGGTCCTTTTTAAGTTACTCCTCAATGCCAAATGGTTATCAGCAGGGGGAAAAAAAAGAAAAGTCATTAAAAGAAATTACCAGGATGGAAAAGCAGAATAGCTGAAACCTTCACCAGAGTTGAAAATCCCTCTTAGCATGGAAAACAATGGGAAGAGACAGAAATGGTGCTTCATTCTGCACCTAGAAGAAACTTATACTAGTGAAGAGAAAGGCAATAATTAGAAAATAGCCTTATTTCTGACAATTGTGGTTTCAGACATACTTGAAGTATTTAACAGTTTCAATTAACTCAAAGAGTAAAACCCAAACATGAAAATCTATTACAAAAATGGAATACTGCAAACTATGCAAAAATAAAACTCCAGAAAGAAATATTTGTGATACATTTAAGAGAGGCTGGTGACCAATACAAAGTGAATCGTGCTACTTAAGTTTGGCAAGGAGCTAACCAGATCTGAGAACATTAGAGGTTGGGACAGGCCTCGGACAAGTATTTGAAGAATAGAATAGACTATCGAGGGACTCAGAAAAAAAGCAGAGCCTGACAAACGACAGGCATCATCTAGTCCAGAACAAAGTTTATAGAGATCAGTCAGATCTCTGACATAGTGAGCAAGATTGATAATCCAATATCCCACCAGAAAATAAACCCAAGATAGACAATCATCCAGAGCTCAGAGAACATGTGGAGCTGCACACACAGTGACAGCCTGGACAAGTGACAGTCCTTGTCAGTGTGGGGGAAGAAATACTGAAAAGGTGATGGACTAAATCTCTTCACCAATGAAGGGACCATACTGACAAAGGAGATGATGACAGCAACACTAACTCCTACTAGTATTTCCTGAGTACTTTTATGATACACAAGTAGGTATTGTATTGCTATACTTTTGTATATAATATGCCTTGTTAGTTTCCTTAAATCACATTTAAGCCAAATTCAGGTATTTCCATTCAGTCATACATTTTATCAGTAACTTTCAAAACTGAAAAAGCTGCTGAATGCTTACAAAAGTTACCACCAAACAGAAAAATGTATGTTTAATGTAGTTACATTGATCCATAATTACATCCATATTGAGCTGGTACTGCCAAGTGGGTAATCACAGCTCAGGTCCTTGTGCACACCTTATGTTTCATGTTTTCCCAATCATCAAAACATTATTCAGAAGTTCTGGTCTAAGAATTCATCTGCAAGAGATACAACATAAAAAGGTACATCTTCCTTTGCTTTTGCACACAAAAGAACTCATGTAAAACTGAAACTTTTTTTTCATTGCCTACAAGAGGAGATATTTTGAGAAGTCATTGATATCAAGTATTTCTGTTAGATGAATATGCAAAATTCAGGCAGATGCCATTTGAAAAGGTTATGCATTCATCTTGTGATGGCACAGACAGTATATCAAGTTTTACTGAGTAACAATTCATATGGGAAAAACCAGGAAGAGAGAGTGGCAAGAGGCTTTGGACAACTTTGAAAAGACTAAAAAAATGCCAAGCTAGAAATACACACACAAACAAAAAAAAAAAAAAGCATAAAGGACATATATTGGAAGTACTATAATGGAAGTACAGAGATCAGGCAAAGCATGAGGGTGGCGTTATCATCATGTCCAGTCAATAGAAATGATACTGAGATTCCTTGGAACAATGGATTATATTACCGAACTTGTGCCAAATGTAGGGTGGTTTTTTTTAAATCAACAACTACTGTAACCACTCTTGAGAAATCCTGTTTACAGACATCAGAGCAATCCATGAAAAGGCAACAAGAACTGAAAAAGATAGATAAAGAGATCTCCCTGTAATCCCACAGCCAATTCAGAAACAGTATGACAGGAAACGTAAAACTAAATTCTTGAAGTACCTTTAATATGGCATCAGGGCAGTCCTCTAACAGAATCACACAATGGTTGGGACTGGAAAGGACTTCTAGAAGTCATCTTGTGCAACCCCCCTGCTCAAGCAGGGCCATCAAAAGCCAGTTGTGCAACATTATATCCAGATGGCTTTTGAATACTCTAAGGATTGAGACACTCTCTGAGCAACTCTATGACAGTGCCCGGTCATCCTCATCGAAAAAAAGTTATCCGAAGTTCAGAGGGAGCCTCCCATGTTTCAGTTCATACCCATTGCCTCTTGTCCTGTCCCCACACACCACTGAAAAGTGCCTGGCATCATCTTCTTTGCACCCTTCTTTCAGGTATTCATGCACATTGATGAAATTCCCCGAGCCTTTTGTTCTCCAGGATGAACAGTCACTGGCAAACAAGTGAAGAGTTAGACACTGTCTATCCCAACAACAAAAAAGGGTATCTATCTATAGGGTATGGATTACACCATTTATTAATGTGTGTCCTTTTTGACTTCTTAACTATTAAATCTCAAACTCTCAAATTTAGTTCTTCAACATAAATTGAAAAAAAGAGAGTCAGGTTTTCTGGTTTTTCAACTTCATGGTGAACAAGTCATGGAACTAAACCAAAGAGAATAAATTAACATACATCAAACATTATTCTTCCAATAGCACAAGAAGCTATAACAACCAAAACCTGATAAAACACTTGAACGTTCTTTTTTTTATAGGGTTAGTAGATTATCCTTACAAATCTAGTAGTGCTTTAAGATTTCATCAAACAATTTGAACATTACCTCAAATTTAAGTTAACAAAATAGAATACAGATGAGTCAAGCCCCCACAAATCCACTACAACTTACAATCCGAGTTCAAAAGCGAATGTTATGCTTAAAATCTTATTAAAATTACATCTTAAATAACAGCATTTTGCACATTTTTACTAATATATTTTCAGTAAAATATTTTTCTGTTAGTGTGCATGTTTGACTTAGAATGCTATCCTGGTGTAAACACAGAACTCGTCATGGCCAAATGAAATAATTGTTTTCTGTACTCAACAGTCATAAGAATTGCAAAGAATTATTCCTACTTTTCTCCATATATTTTGCATTTCAGAAATTGCAGGGTGATGACCAAAGAACTAAGAAAGTAGCTTGGAACACCATAAAAGCACTAGCTTGAGCTAAAGAAAGACTGGATTACTTCCAAAGAAATAAAGATACAGTGCTGGTGGAACTGAAAGATCCTGCCTCAGAGTACCAAGAAATGTAGTGGGGAAAAAGAGTTGAAATAGATGAGAAACACAGACAAACTGAGAAACAAGTCAAAGAAATGAAAAGTTTGCCTGAGACAGACAGTAAGTAAGGGTTGAGAAGCTGAGGAAATGTTGTCAAAGGGACTATCAATAAAAACAGGAGAAACATTTTAAGAGGATAAAGAGGGAGCAAGTGAACCCACCTTGCTAGGACACATCTCGAACTCATTCCAGTAAGGTTTTGCAGATCTTTAATGCAGAGAACACAAAAAAACAAGAATCTCTGGAAAAGCCCATCCACTGCTCAAGTATAATGAACTGAAGGAGCTGAAGGTTCATGACGTATTGAAATAACTCACTTCACCAACTATTGGGTTATTAAATACAGATGTCAACAACCTAGATGTTCATGCACTCTGCCTTTTAGAACTCTACATAGCCAGAAGGGCTACAGATAAGTTCTCAAGAACTCTGGAAATGAAAAAAGCCTTGGGAAAACTGTAGCTTGACAAGCACTGAAGGACAGGACTAACCTGTTCTCCTTCTTTGACAAGGTGACCCATTTAGAGGATGAGGGAAAAGCTGTGGATGTTGTCTACCTGGATGTCAGTAAGGCCTTTGACACCATCTCCCACAGCATTCATCTGGACAAGCCAGCTGCTCATGGTGTGGATGGATGCACTGTTCACTGGGTAAAATACTGGCTGGATGGCCAAGTGGTGGTGAATAGAGTTACATCCAGACAATGACCAGTGGGGTTCCCTAGCACTCAGAATTTGGGCCAGTTCTGTTTAATATCTTTATTGATTACCTGAAAGAGGGGATCAAATGTACCCTCAGTCAGTTTGCAGATGACACCAAGTTGGGTAGTTGTGTGGATCTACTGGAGGGTAGGAAGGCTCTGCAGAGGGATCCATGGACCAAGGTCAATTGCATGACGTTCAACAAGGCCAAGTGCCGCATCCTGTATTTGGGTCACAACAACCCCATGCCATGCTACAGGCTTGGAGCAGAGTGGCTGGAAAGCTGCCCAGCAGAAAAGGACCTGGGGGTGCTGGTCAACAGCAGTTGAACATGATCCAGCAGTGTGCTTGGGTGGCCAAGAAGGCCAAAGGCATCCTGGCCTGTATCAGAAATAGTGTGGCCAGCAGGACTAGGGAAGTGATCATCCCTCTGGACTCAGCACTGATGAGGCTGCACCTCAAGTACTGTGTCCAGTTTTGAGCCCCTCAGAACAAGAAGGACATTGAGGCACTGAAGCACGTCTAGAGAAGGGCAATGGAGCTGGTAATGGGGCTGGAGAACAAGTCTGATGGGGAGCAGCTGAGGGAGCTGGGGTTGTTTAGTCTGGAGGAAAGAAGGTTCAGGGGAGACCTTATTCCTCTCTACAACTACCTAAAAGGAGTTTGTACTCATCTGGGGGTCAGTCTCTTCTCCCAAGGGACATGTGACAGGACATGAGGAAATGCCCTCAAGTTGTGGCAGGGGAGTTTTAGTTTGGGTATTAGGAAAAAATTCTTCACTGAAAGTGTGGTCAGGCATTGGAACAGGCTGCCCAGAGAAGTGGTGGGATCACCACTCCTGGAACTGTGGAAAAAATGTGTGAATGTGGCACTTGGGGATAAGGTTTAGTGGTGAACATGGCAGTGCTGGGTTAACAGTTGGACTTGACGATATCACAGGTCTTTTCCAACCTTAACGATTCTATGATTCTATTAAACAGCTTTACATGGTGAAACTGTATTTGAGAGCAAATTATATACACAAAATGCAGTGACACAGAGAATTGTGTAACCACATGAGTATCAAAGATGTTGAAGGAAAACCAGCAGTTAAGCTGAACAAGGTAAAGAAGCCATAAGAAGAAATTTGAGTAAAGTAAACATAAAGCAGACAGAAACTCAGTATGACCAATTGCATCTGCCACCTACAGAAGCTGAGAATTTTCCTGATCAGTCCCTGGCAAAAAGAAAGATACCAAAACAGACATAGCACATTCTTCTAAAATAGCACTATTTGTCCAAGTACAATCTTGTTTATGCCCCATGTTACAGCGTGGCATTACAAAGTCATGGAAATAACAAATATCTGTTCTCAGTACTACTAGCCCACTGAATACATAAACTTTTCCAATTATACAGAAATCAGAATGGTTTTCCTGAGCAGAATTCCATTCTCTGCATCATAGGTTTAAACATTAAAGTTATATTAAAGTTATATTAAAGAACTATAACAAAGTTAGGTTCACAAACCTCATCAAAACTTCATAACCAATTACTAATTTACATTAAAATGATATAGGTTTTATTTTAAAGTGTTTCTGTTATTATGACTTTTCTGTTAGAATCATAATTTTTCCATACCATCTTGTTTCACTTATATCTACAGAAAAAAACAATTTCTGATCATTCCACTTAAAAGTAAAAAATCCAGTTAAATATTTTGCTGGATTGGTAATGTTTGATGAAGACTATGACTGAGTATACAGGCTTTTATTTTCAGAAAATATAAGAATAACTTGCACGAAACAAGCATTGTAATGTCTATTAGAAGAAAGAATAATCTGCTAGATCTTCAGTATAATGAAAGACACAAAAGAACAACTGGTATGGGATCAGGATCTAATAGTCCCTGAATATAGGAAGTCTTGTTTTGACTCTATCAATATAGTCGAGAGTATACAGCTAATTCAATGTGCACCATGGAAACATTCTTAAAAATCTTAATAATACCATGCAGAGGACCATTGCAATCCTATAGTGAACTTAGTAAGGCAGGATGCCAAGTCATCAAATCATCTGCAAGATTCACACTGAAGTCTTTGAACCAAGTTCTCCTTTGCACTGAAGACGTAATCTCCTCCTAAAAGACAGACAATAAAACAGTCTAAATGAAACAGTGTTTTCATGTGGTTCCTGGTCCCTTTTCAGTGCTGGAACAACATAAATCAGATTGCTTGTTCAAATGTAAATCAGAATCAAAAGGACTAGGACTTGCTTACAGTAAATGATTAAGTATGTGGGAGATCAAAGTCTAGCGCTTCATTGACATCTGAGAATGCAAATGAGAGATGTAGAAGAAGATGAAGAAAAACAAAGGAGAACTGAGGGATTCTTTCTTGGTGCAAGCATTAAAAATCTACTGTTTTAAACTAAACAACGACAACTGTATCAGTGGAGGAATCCTCTCCTTATCTCATGGCTTTACTTGATGAAAGGTACATTACGGTATTTCTGTAAGAGGTCAATTTGTTTTGGTTTTTTCATGCTACTGTATTCATACTCCTCAAGAAGATATTTTACTCTTTAAGCCAGTTTTGTTCTCTCTCATTTAGTAAACATTGATTTTTTTCTACCCGTCTGCATTTCAAATAGAACTAAAACAAGCAGGGGTGGTTTTGTTTAATACCTTCAAAGGTGCTGAACCTCCTCTGGCTATCTGCAATAAAAATCCACAGCTGTGACTTCTTTATGGATATTAAAATCCCAATTTCTTCTTCTTTAAAGCTTCAATAGTTGTTTAAAAGAAGTGAAATACATCCTTCTTTAAAGATGACAGGAATGCTCCCACACTTTGCATTACCATACATGATCTCAGTACATTCCTACAGCAGTCTGTGCTGCCTGGGGGTTCAGCTTGATGTCAGCTTGAAGGTATGACAGTGATGACCAAAGACAGTCATTTGCAGAGACAAGTTACTAGGGGCTTCAAGAATACCAGCTATCCTGACAGCAAGAAAAAATGAAACACATACTTATTAAAAGGTACTTTTGTCTCTTGCCACAGCTATGTACTGCACAAGGAACTGCTATTTCATTTACAAGTGAAGATTCAGTGTTGCAGTGATGGCACAAATTTTAGTCAATGGAGTAATATGCTTGACAAAGTCATGAAGTACTAGATTATCACCTGCCCTGTAAAACCTCAGCACTTGAAGTAACCAATGCAAAACTTTAGAAGCACCAGATAAAAGATGAAAAATCCCAACCACCACTTTAAGATCCAGAAGAGAACACTCTTCCATTTGGCATTTAACATCCTAGATACCCACCTTTTTCCACAAGCATTCTCTCATAATTTTATATTAACTATTTTTTGTAATAAATTCATGGGTGAGCTTCAATTGAAAATTAAATGTCCAAACACAGTGAATTAATTGTATTCAATCTATAATATACAGAAATTCATAGATTATAGAAATATACTCTAGCAACTAGTGAATAAAGGCAAGGAACACTTATAACAAAAGTTATCACAGAATTTTGCTACTTAGTCTATAGAGTATCAGTCCTTCTTGATAGCAGCAAAGTGTCATTCCTACAGATTTCATCTCTTGAAATGTTTTTCCACAGCCAGAGGAATATCTTGACTTGTATCAGGATGCAATCTGATCACAACAGTACTGCTAAAATCACAGTTAAGAGAGCACATCTCCAGGTACACTAATCCCTGTAATAATTTGGCCTGCTGAAAATCTAAGCTTCTCCAGACATTCCGGCTTCCCCATAACTCTCACTGTCAATCCAGTATAACTATTTCCGCTCAGTGTTATTTGTTAACTTTTCTCCTCTTCTAGAGGCATCTCTAGTGATGCCTCCCTCCCTCTATATCAAAACTCTTTATTCCATTTTTTGCCTATATCAGACTACTGCCTTTCACATCCTTAGGTATATTTGCAATTTTCTGTGTTTGGACACTAGAAGTGAGTAAAGAGAAAACTGAAAAGAGAACTCAATGTCATGTGACTCCCAAGAAAGAAAAGTAGTTGTGTCATCAATCCTCAAAACTCCTTTGGGTGCATGTAATCAAAGACCCAAAGGAAACGCTTATCAGCCTTTCTTATGCAGTATTAGCAATTGCATCTTTTTGCCACCCTGTTAATGCATCACATTGACATGTCAGGAACTTTCCCCTAGGTCACAGTGGCACAGGTCTAGTCTAGTTTTTCTGGTCTAGTCTATTCAATGACATGTGATCAGCTTACCTGGCTCATATGGGAAATTCTGTTTAACATATATCCAGGTACAATGAAAATTTAGACCTCTTGGTCTCCTCTGCTTTCTTTGCAACTTTTGAGGCTTTTACCTTTTGTTCTGATGGTTTTAAGTATCCTGCAAGCAGTTGGCAAGTATTTTGTGGTTTCTATTAGATAGACAGATGACTATAGATGACTATTAAGTAGTCATCTGCAACTGAAGGTGACCAGATTAAGTTCTTCAGTTGGTTTCTTGAAGGTCTGATAATTTTCTATCCCTCCTTCTTCCTCCAGCACAGGATAACAGAAAACTGTACATATATATCTCTGTAATCAGAACTGAGGTTGAAGGTAACACCCTGACATTGACATAAAACCTGCTACTTCATACTCTGTTAAGTACCTTTTTCAGCAGCCTACTGAATTTGTAGGAGTCTGATTGTTACATTGGCTAAAGCAGGACCACTGATCTTTCCTCTTGCTTCCATCAGAATGTGTCTAGAAGAGTGGATCTGCTGCAATGTGCTTTTTCTTGATTATGTCAAGGTTCTGTATAGGTATATGAACTAAGCTAGTGCTGAAGAAGCAGCAGAGTGCTCAGGAAAAACACCAACTTAAAACATACCTGAAGCAGCATTCTTATGCACAGTTCCAGGATACATCTGTCTTTCCTTGGCATAGAAGCCACTTGATGCAGAGCTGTGTCTGCCAGCCCACATAGGAAATATGTTGGAGGTGATTGAATGGCTCACCCAATTATGCTGAACTGGCACATGTTGCCACCTCATTGTAATTTTGCATCAATAAATCAACAGTTAAAAGGTATATAATATAAGGTGACTTGAAGTGGTTGTCATTAATTATGTTCTATCTTTTGCTTAGTAACCACCACAACACAGTCTTCAATAAAACTAATCCTAATTACAATCTGACAAGTTTCCCAAGATTTATTTTAGCATGACAGTTTTGGAAACTACAAGAGCTGTTCATTTCCTTTTTATTTCACATGCATATCCAACAGAGTTACAGTCAGAGATAAACACATACAAAGTACCATTTGAACATCCAGGAAGCAGCAAAGCCAGTGTTAGAAGATACTAGTGTACCCTGAAAATATTAAAAATTAAATTTTTAGTAACAACAGTATCAGCTTCAGAAACTGATAAAAAGGTGGCAACTTCCATCTGATCTCTCATTGGAGCAAACTAATCAAAAATCTCTTCTGTACTTCACTAGAGACTCTGAAAAAAAGGATTTTCTTCTATCTATTTCAAAACAATCTCCTACCACTTTCAATGTGCATCAGAGGTAGTAGTGTCCCTTGCAGGATTTGATGAACCATAGTTCTGCATTAATTCATTTACATTTTTATCTTTCCCTTTAATAAACTCTCTCTGAAGAACCCCCTTAATAATATATTTTGTGCTCTCAAAGTCAAAGACTTTTGGATAAAAATAGGGGAGACTAGAAAGAAGGGAGAGAGAAAATAATTTTTAATTTTAAATTCCATCTCTCAGAATAATTCTCATCTGAACCATTTCAATGTTGTGAAATACACTTTTCTCTTGAAAACAAGGAAATATAAAAAAGGATGTTACTGTTTTTTCCCCCTTAACAAAGAACATTCAGGATGAAATTTTACAGCGGTTGGGGGTGGGAATCAGTCTTCACTACTGAAAGGTACAGCCAAATTTGGAAAGCTCTGTTTATGTAACATAGCTTTATAAACTTTTAATAGTTAGCATATCAGCTAGCTTTCTCAACTCCTATAACCAGGACAGGATCCTTCACTTCTGCAAAAATGACAGTCAGAATGAAATAAAACCTTTAAATTAAAGTGTTACAAGAAGAATTTCATAATTACACTTCAAAATCATGAGTATGCAGTGAACGAGGAAGTGTCACATCTCTCGTTCTCTCAAGTCACTCATACCTGCCACTGTTCCTAGGCAAGGAAGAATCCTTGAATTGGCCCACACCTGTTCTGCCTCAGCTTTGCTAGAAAATAGGTTAGTTAATAAGAAGTGAAAGATAAAATATTTTCTCCACCTTCAGTTTGAAGTGTACATGTACCAGCCTTTTCTATAAATTTTTGTCTTCATAAATCCTAGAGTGGTATCATAATGGCTAGGCTTCGCGAAAAAAGATTTGGGAAGGGCTTTACCCACGTTTGTTACAAGTGCGTTGGTTGCTAAAAAGGCCAATATGAGATTGGCACGTCCGGTTGCAAAAGGCACAGCAGAAAGGCTCCTTAGGTGGTATATTCTGCAAGGCATGATTCTTTCTGCGTTGTCTTTTCTCCTCAAGAGTGATCCTGCGTGCTTTCTCAAAAGCATCAGCAGCGTTATAGATGGTGTGTCTCCAGACCTCCCGATTGGAGGCCAGAGTAGACCAGTTATGTTGATCAACCTAGGGTGGTATATGCTGGAAAAAATGATATAGCATTGGCTGCATAACTTTAACCCTAAAACTGATTTCTGAGAGGTACCAGCCTCAAAAAACACTAATTATCTTACTGCCTAACAAGGAGATTGCAAAAAGCTCCCAAGACCAGGCTTCTTTTCTCAGAAACCCACTCCCACCAGCGCAAAGGCTTTGCGTGTCACTCTGTGCTCTGTTTGCATTGATACTTGGCTGCTATTCAGGACACTGCAGATAATGCCAATTATAGGGGCCACAGACACTGGCAGCATCTACAGAGAAGCCTCTGCTTGATCTCACTTCCAGCACAAGAAGGCTGGCACACCTCATGATCCAGAGTAAAGCAACAGATGGGAAGGAGGGAAGAAGAAAGATAATCAAAGCTGTTCCACGCTGGTTGCTCAGAGGTTGCCAAAACAGGCACTGACAGCAAGTAGCCATAGGGAACTGAGGCAAGCTAAAATCCTCATTTCTCAGCAGGTGCAAAGCAGGGAGACAGCATCCTAGAACAACCCCCTAGGAAGCCCTACATTTTTTCCCCTCTCCCTTCTTTCTTTCTTTTCTCTTAAACAGTTTCATCCTCTAACAAACAAAATTGCCAGTGGCTTTCAACTTACAGCAACAACCTGGAGGCAACTCATGAGTACTTTGTCAACAATGCCAATCCATAAGCCAAAGAAAAAAGACTTCCATTTACAGTTAAAAAAACAGAAAATAGTTGTTTTCTCTGCAAAACAGGCCTAGGAAATGTAAATTGATGCAATCGGGTCCCTAGGGCATTCTGCAATGTAAGAGTTCTGCTCCTGTTCCAGCACTGTAGATCTATCTTTCTCTGTCCCACTCTCCTACACAATTCTACTCTATTTCACTTATGCTTTTATGTACCTCACAGAAGTCACAAAGAATGACTGTGTATGCTCTGGTGTGCAGATATTCACTTAAAATACACATTACCAACCACATGGCAAAGATTTTCTCTTGTTAGCACTGGAAGACACTTTCCAGATTAATTAGTCAAAAACTATTCAATGCCACTTAAAGGGAGAAGCAGTTTTTTTAATGCCCTTGAATGTGGGGTTTAGAGTATTGAACTGATATGGTACTCCAGTACTCCATTTTTCAGGAGCATTACCAGCAACAGGGAGCACATTGAAGTTAACTAGTTATTTTTAAATCAGCCCTAAATAGAGTTAAAGTGAAACAAACATATTCGTTTTCTAAACCCAAACACCAGTTTGCAGTTAAAAAAAAATGTATAATGATGATTTGAAGAGAAGAAAGAAGTACTTTGCCCTTCAACCAGCTTTAGAACTTTCTCCCACACTGTATGGTTTAATTAGTAAGCCAGTAGTTTTTCTGACTGAGAACTGTTATTTTCACATGTGCCCTCTCTTCTCAAGTAGCCTTTTCCCACCCTTCACTAGAAATTAGTCCAAATAACAAGGTAGATTCTTTCTCCTATAACACAGATCTATCATTAGAATTCTTCACTTTTCAGTCTCTCTCACTTACCCATCTTCTGCCAGAAAACCTCTTATTTGTATACATCAATCCAGGCAGGAAGAAATTTAGCACATCCATCCATCTTCTTGCCATATCCTCCTTTTGGTAGTTTTAATGTGAGAGAGGATACCCAAACAGTGCTAGCTGCCTGGACTGGCAATGAGTGAACCCTTAACAAGTTATTTTCTACAAGGCATAAGACTCCCTCCACTGTAGCCTGAACTATTCCATAGTGATAGCCTGACACTGACTGAAACACATTAGCCTCTTATTTTATAGAGAGGTACATAGAGGACATGTGACCCACACAAAAGGCAACATGGTCTTTTGACAGAGAGCAGCTATGGCAGTAACAAGTCTCTTTGGGAGGATAATGAGTTTGAGATGAACTGATCTTAATCCTGTCTGGAAGGTTACACTGATACCCTAACAAATATCTGAAGCTCACTTTGCACCCAGAATCAGAAAATGCAATCCTCATCCCCTCTGGTGACCATATAATTCTTGCATCTTACTTTACCCAAATGCTTCGGTGAGCAGCACCACAGCTGTAAAAAACCTACAGCACAAGCTTATCCCTTTTTTCATTTGTTAGTCTCTCTCTCCCTTCTGCCCTTCCATTCCTGTCAATCAGCAGGTATATTATGTGCTGGAGCAAGAGGGTTTACATATCTTACAAAGTCTCAGATAATCTACTGTAAATGGATGCTTTTATTCATCTGACTCTTACTTTTTACAAGACCTGCAAGGTTCTGGCCTTGATGAGAACTGAAAGCACTCAGTTTTACAAATTAATCTGCCTCCCTAGCAACAGCATGGATTTTATAAGACCCAGCTCTGGGAAAGAACTGCCTGTAGTAAAGCTGGACATGCCCCCTATCAGTACATGAAGCAGAAAGAAACCAAGTGGATTTGGGATAGATGTGGAACTGACACAGCCTGAAAAAGAGAAATAATGCAGTACCTAAAGAATATACACTTGAATCAGTATGATAGTATCTTCCATCATCCCCATATCACCACTGGCCAATCAGAGCTCAAATCAGTCCAGCAGTTTAATTACCTAGGCTGCCTCATCTCCTCGGATGGTAAGATTGACGGAGAGATAGACAACAAGTTAGCAAAGGCATATAGTGCCTTTGGAAAGCTTCATAAAAGAGTTTGGCGAAATAAACACTTGAAGAAAAGTACAAAGATCAGTGTTTACAGAGCCATAGTGCTGTCTACTCTCTTATACGGATCTGAATCTTGGGTCATCTACCGTCATCACCTGCGACTCCTAGAACGCTTCCATCAACACTGTCTCCGTACAATCCTAAACATCCACTGGTCAGATTATGTGACCAATACATCTGTTCTAGAACAAGCACCAATCACAAGCATTGAGGCCATGTTACTGAGAACACAGCTGTGCTGGGAGGACACGTCTCAAGGATGAAGGACGACCGCCTCCCTAAGATCCTGCTTTATCCTGCCACCAGCTGCCACAAGAGGGGAGCCCCGAAGAGAAGATACAAGGACTCCCTGAAAAAACATCTCAGCCTTGGCCATATTGATCATCATAACTGGTCTACTCTGGCCTCCAATCGGGAGGTCTGGAGACACGCTATCTGTAAGGTTGCTGATGCCTTTGAGAAAGCACGCAGAATCACCCCTGAGGAGAAAAGACAACGCAGAAAGAATCATGCCTTGCAGAATATACCACCTAAGGAGTCCTTCTCCTGTGCCTTTTGCAACCGGACGTGCCTATCTCATATTGGCCTTTTTAGTCACCAGCGCACTTGCAACAAAAGTGGGTAGTGTCCTTCCCAAATCTTCGTTCACGAAGCCTAGCCATGATGATTCCATAAAATAGAAGCAACATAATTGATACAATTACTGTTACTTCTGCACCTCAGTAGTGACACCTAATGTAAATGCTGAAACCAGGGCATTCGTATTTTGTGTCTTTCATATTTTTTAAGTAGCTAGTGGTCCTAAGAGGAAATAAGTTACCATGTCATGTTTAAATTGTCAGACTTTCCCTTGATTACAAAGAGCCCTTTTTCTCTGACACTTTTCTCCTTTCTCCTCCAGGCCTCAGGTATGGCACTAAGTCAAAACGTACTCCTTCAAAGCAATGAACTACACATAAGGTCTAGGTTCAGTCTTTCCTACTTGCACATTTTCCTTCCTGCCCACTCCTTACAGACCAATGAAAGCTATTGAGTCCAAGAAGTAAACATCTATTTGTTCAAAGACAGCTCACTCGTTCCTTTACCAAGTAAGGATACATTTACTGTGGAAGAAACAACAAAATTGTACATACAATATTCTATATGGTATGCTTTAAAATTAATGTTTTCATTTTCTTCTGAAAAGCGGTGTAAAATGAAGCATTCATGGCCACAATGAACTTTCAGAAGCTAGACATGAAGTATCCTATCGGTCACCATGACTAGAATTCAGACTTCACAAGATTCACTTCTGTCAAGAAATTCTGAATCCAGAACATTTTCTGGTAGGAATATCAAAAGCAGAAGACTCTAGACATATTTAAACTGGAGTTTGATGACTTGCTTATATAGTTTGCTGTCAAACACGGCAGTAGAACTGCTGTACATTTCCAGGCTGTGTTCCCAGCCTGGAAAGGCTGCATTCCAGGCTGCATTCTCTCAACTTGGCTCTAACAAATCCTGCATTTTCTCCTAAGTTATCATTCTGGGGCTGTTGTCTAACAGTATTTTAGAAAAAATCTCAGATTGGGGAAAGAAAAAAACAACCAGTGTTATTCAGAGATATACTATTTCTGTTTGCCTGTGCTTGTTTATTGGTCACTTATTTGAAGGATGCCAATACCACGTGTGCCAAGTAGAATTAACTGAAGACATTCTTAGTCCTTTCAGAAGCCTGACACCAAAAGAACTGTTCTGCCTGTTTCCTTTAACATATAGTACAAAAAGTAACGGCTTTGATTCCGAAGAGTCTGATTCAAAAATCAACCAGCACAAATAGGCCACGTGCATGCTATAGAAGCACACATGAAAAGCACACAGAAATACGACTAAAACATCTTTCCATCACTTGACATTTCCCGCAATGAACATGGAGGAAAAAAAGTCCCCCATCCTTGAGAGAGAGTTTGGGATGGCTATCCAAGCACTAGAGAAGTGAAATATCAATAGCTGAAGTAACTCTACTTTTGCCTTTTTTCAATCTGTTTCTTTATTGTCTTCCAAAAGGACACCGCAATGAAGGGAACATGCTCCTTGCTGTTCAGAGTGAAGTGACAGTTGGGAGGAAGAACTTACTCACTTGGCACTTCCCCAGATGACACAACTTTTGATCAAAGAATCTACTTCTAGAAATGCTGATTCACTCATGAGTGGGATAACTGAGCAACTGCAGCAGTGATCTACACATGAAACTGGCATTGTCTCCCCCAGTTCAAGGGACACAAAAGGCTACCAAACAATCATGATGCTGTAGAGTAATGTCATTCCTGTACTCATTTCTTCAGATCAGTCAGCAGCCAAAACATGCTGTGAAAGAAAAAGTAGCAAAACCTATCTATCTGAAACCAGAAGAAGCCTTGTTGACTACCTCCTACAGAAACCCAGATGTGAAGTTCAGCCCCCTTCCCTTGAAGCAGCAAGGAGACTCTTGCCTGTTTGCACACAACAACTTGACAGGAGCACCCGATCAGCAAAAGATCTATACTGCAGACAGATCGCTATGTATTTACTTCCTAGGCTATGCAGAAATCGTTAAGTTGCTTCTCCAATCCAGAAAGAAATACAAATTCACGGCTACCATCTACTAATTTAAACCTGGAGTCAGATACTTTGATCACTACAAAGTGAACAGGGATTTGGTGAAATTTGAAGGGGGTTTTGCCATGTGCCATATGGTCTCACCAAATTTCACAATTCTGCCTCTAACATTTAGAAGCAAAATATTAGTCTCTCTCCCAGCAGCCCACCAGGCACCTCATTTTTGCAATGTCACAACCCCAACTAAAACACAAAAGCACAATAAACCTACTTCACATGAACAACATGACCGGTTTAGGAAGCTCATCTACCAGAGCCTCCTACGAGAGTGGGGATCTACTTTCAGAGAAGGACATGAATTCATCCAGCTATTGCACAGAGACTCTGCTGTCTGGAGAATCTTGCTCCCGAGTTTGACACAGGAAGAAACAATCAGTTACTATATATAAAGAGACAGCTTCTTTCTAGGGATTTCTGTAGTGTTTCCCTCCAATAAAGATTGTTTCTAGCTGTAGAAGAAAGCAACAAAGGTCAGACAACATTCTTCGGTCCTAAGCCTAGCATTAAGAGATGGATTAGAGCTTGTGAAGAAATTCTGAATTTATAAAATTGCTTGATAAAAGCAGAGTATAGCTCTTTACGCAGAGAACAGTAGTAAAAAATTGGCTTGCTGTTTCTGCCAGCTCAAAGTTTTGAATCGATGTCTGTGGAAACCATTTCGAGTTTTTCCATTGACTCCTCTGGGCATGGAATCATGCTTCAAACAACCTATATAGCTAAAGTTTCAATTATTTTGCTGTATCTGAAGATTATCCCTTGGGCTTTCCTCTGTGATTATTTCTTCCAGATATTTTTATTCTATCCTAGAAATCATTTAACAAAATAACGTAAATTGTCCACAATGTGATAGAAAAGACAATTTCCTCTCTCAGCCAGTAAAAAGTCAATGGTAAATGATTCTGTCTCTTTTTACATAATTTACTTGGCTTATATCTTTGGATGTCAGTGTACAGGGGCTCCTATACTAGTCCTTCAAGTGACTACAGCCATATCCTTCTCAACAACCTTTTTCACTGCTGTCTTGTCAACATGAGCTTGATGAAAGATCTCAGAGAAAGAGGGGAAAAAAAACAGAGGAAGAACATTTCTCATCTGATTAACAACTTGCTAGCAACAATAAAAATAATGTGTCCCTTTTTACTTCTCCAGATACCTTAACATTGAAAAGTGGTGACTCATTTCAGGCTTACTTGCAAAGGCAAACAAATTTTTAATTACTTAAACTACTTATGCCCTTGCACAGAAATGGCAAGCATGCACAGAAAAACATTTGAAAGCTAATAAAATACCAGTTTGTTGGCAGAAAGCAAAACAAAAACAAAAAAACCACAATCACAGGAAAAATCTTACTCTTAGAAAAGGATCTGACAAAGAACCACACAATGATTCTAAATCTGGTTTAGAGAAATGCTGACTTCAGTCCATTGCTTTTGTATTCTGAATAAATGATTCTCTACACACTTTCATGAGATATTCCCTCATATTAATATGCAAGGTATTGGAGAGGAGGGTATTTATTTGATAAAACATGTTTATTTCCCTTCATGTATCTTTTAAAAATTTAATGTCTATCTTTTAAAAATTCCTAGGGTCCACAAGAATCTTTCTCAGCAGCTTATTTTAACCTGCGTCATTTCAACAAGCTGATTTACGGCAGTATCTAATAACGATTTTAATGGCCCATGTGTGGGGAGAATGGGAATAAGCAGAAATAGGCAGAGCTGCTTCATAATCCAGACTTTTCCTGAAGCTGTCAATGTATGGTATAATCACACCCCAAAACGAAGTCTGAGAGGACCCAACAGGGAAGACTTCCCAGATTTGTGGACTCAAAAAGAGACAGTGGATTCAAAAGCGCAAGTGAAGTGTTCTTTTCAGTCTGGAAAGCAAACTTATTTTTTCTTTAATTTGAATAATCTAAGATTTGGTCCTTAAGGCAGTAATTTCAAGGAAACCCTAGTGATGATGAAAAGGCTTACTGGTCTGTTACTCTTGCTACTGATATTTGTATTTCCAGGACGGGAAAATCCTGTTGTACAGAGCCATACTACACTGAAGTGCTCTCCAAAAGAGCCAGAGATTCCTCAGGCAGGTGTCAGTTGAGAAGGTGACCCCAAAGAGTTGTACCATTCACCAACACGAACATTGCTACTCATAGATCTCTAACAGTATAACACATCAATTAGCAGATCACCTTTTTATGAACTGCACATGCACTTCAGTATAATTTGCAGTTTACTTGTCATGAAGGCAGCAACACAAACCAGGAATTCAGCTAACGATTTGAGAGGAAAAGACTACTTACAACTGAAAATCCATATCAAAAATTCCATCAAACACAAGTGAAAGTAAACTCTGTCTGAAGCACCTTACATTAAATGAATTATTTTACAAAATTCTTATTTCCTATTGAAGGAAATAAAAAAAAATTATTTCTTCTGCAACCAGGTATCAGGAAAGAGGTGATTGAAATTTGTCATATGTACTGCTCATATTTTTGCAATGAAAGCTTACTCTAGTCAATTGCAAACCCCTACCCTCCAAGTTTTTTCCATTCTTTTGAATTATAAACCTCAGCACAATCAATACAAAAAAAGGTCAGCTTACACGTTTGTTCAAAAGGGAGGTCTCTTGCAAGTAAAAAAAAAATGCATTGCATCTATTTCAGCTTTTTCTTCATTTATATTTTATTACATGAATTTTAAACATTTCTTCTGAAAGCACTTTGGTATTGACATCTGTTAGCTACCAAACATTCTGTACATTTAATATCACTGCAGATAGAAATCACCTGTTGGCATCTCCCAGCTATGTATTTAAAACTTCAGGGCAAAAAGGTACTTATGTAAGTTTTGAGTCAGTAAAAAATAACCACGTACTTAAATTCAAACACGTGACTTGTTGAAATTGTTCCTGAATTGAAATCTCCACTGGCAAATTATTCATTTGAATGTATAGGGTTGCACAACTCTTCCTTTTCTATTATGTTCTTACTGAAAAAATAGCTATTTTCTATGTCCATTGAAGGTGTGCCAGTTAACAGGCTAAAAAAACCCCACTGGATACATTTCAAAACTACCTTTCTTCCAAAAATGTCTACTGCTATTTGAAAAGCAAAAATCAATAGTATTATTTTTAATCACAAAATACAAGAATGTTTTTCCAATTGTTATTCAGTGGGAATTTTTTTAACATATTTGGATATCACTCTACACTCTAATGTTGCCTATTCCAGAAAATCCCTTTAGCAACACTGATAATCTTTTTATGAATAAAATTTGCAAGTTCTTATAAAACCTACAACCTCATATCCATTGTCCTCCATAATGTCAAATATTTCTGGTCACAAAGATATTGTTCCAGCCTTACCCATCACCATATGAAAATATATATGGGATATAATTTATTCTGCCATTTATGGTACAACATAAGACTTTCATTTCATATTCTATACTATATATATTCAATAGACAATATACAGAAATTCTGGGCATCTGACAGTATCATTTCATTTAAGAAAAAATGAGACTACAAATAGTATTTTATTTGAACTATAGAATATAGGTTGGATAAGAGTGAGTAATGACAGATTTTATAGCACTTCAGTGTTGACTTAATCACTTATTATTCTGAAGCAATTTTGGCTTAGTGGGGTTTTAGATGTTGGAGACTCATTGATTTACACTATTTGTGAAATTTCACCAAATATAAGTATTCAGACTTATGCCTCCCCAGATAGGCAACTATTTAAAGGCATGACATGGCGAAGGACTTCTTTGGGTTTATTTCATCATATTGCAAAAGGAGAATTGAGTTGGTCGGAAGCAGAACATCAAGAACTGAATTAAAAGATGGTTTTACCAACAAGACAGCCTCTGGTTGTGCCTAGACATGTTTGATTGATGATAACTGATAGGACTACAGCCTAGTTGAGGCAGCCCACAACACACAAATGTGCTGTTAGTAGCGTGGTACATTAATCAATAGAGATGAGTATAAAAAAATCTAAAATCTGATCTCAGTATGTTTTACTTAGTTTTTGACCACAAGTAATGGAAAATTTAAGCAAAAACCCATATGCACTGATCATACACTATACCTTAATTGTACATTCAGAACTCTTGTTTTAAAAAACTTTTTGTCTACAGAAATACAGAATAAGAAAACTCCCCAATCTTGTCTTCTAAAATTGTGTAATATTTTTGCTTTGGATAGCAAACTGGAAAAGAAAAGAAATTAACTTTTGTTAATTACATCAAGATCTAAAAGAAACATAAAGGAAGACAATGCAGTCTGATTCAATTGAATAAAATATCTTAACTAAAAACATTCTAAATCAGATTTATGCTAATTTCAAGGCTTAAATGAGACATCTTTTTAAGATCAAGCAGACAGAATATTATCTTCATGTCTGAAATCATCTTTTTAAAGTATATGTTTAGGTGCAACCCCATAAAGTCCCACTTAATGACATTTGGGATTATGGATTTATTTGGACTTTATCTCGGGTGTTTGGTTTGCCAGATAGACTGAACTGTTGAATCTGGGGATACTAGCCTCTCTACACTACTATGTTAAGTTCTGCATCCCTGCCAACATGATTGTGAAGGAGGTGTAGTTGTAGCACACAACAGCATATAAATAACCTTTTGTTTACCTTCTCTGCTCTCAACAATATTTTTATATCCACTGGAGCTGTTCTAACACTGAACCTATCTCTCCATCTTTAAACCTGAATGTGCAGCTTTTCTCTATTACAACAATCTTTGCTTGACATCTTCCTTTCATGTTTTTATACATTGTGATGAGCATTGAAATGGGGAATCCCAAGTGCTGTTAGACTAGAAATTCAGTTCGTGGTTGGAGAGCTGCCAGGAGCTGGGATGAGTTGCAGATTTGAGAATCAATATGAACTGCCTGACTTTACATGTGAGCTACCACCTGGTTGTCCTTGGTACTCAGTATGCATACTTGATTTACGTTGTGAGATAAATAAAGGAACGGGGGGAAATCCTTTTTCATCTCTATTTTAACTGCTAGAGAAAAATTCTTTTTAAATAATACGTATCTCAGTATATTGCTAAAACCCATTAAAACTTTATTGCATTTTGAGTACACAGAACTTTTAAATTTGAAGTAAATCTCAGATGATAGTTTTAAACACTCAGGTACAGGATTTAGCTTCAGCTTCCTGTTAACTGAGTCTGAAAACCATAGTACACCATAGAAAAGTATCACATACAAATGAGAAAACACCCTGACTCAGAGGCCATTGCCATCCTAAAATGGCACACCCAGAAAGACCAGAAGAAGATGACAGAGGCAATCAGCCCTATAATTATGACACTCGGCAACCAGTCTACAAAGTCAATCCTCCCCAGACAGAAAAAGGAGATTAGGATTAGATTTAGAAGTAAAACTCAGTGATCTGCATAAAGAAAAGTGTAAGCCAAGGATCTAATATTTCCTTATTATAAAATCCAATGTGTGTATCTGCTGTTTCATTTTTCACTAACTCTGCTACAACAAGAAAGAAGGAATCTTTGCAGGGGTACCTTTGTGATATAGATTATACCACAAATGCAACCCATTCACGCTGAAACAATGCAGCATACTCTATGCATTTGAGAATGCATCCCCTGTAACAGATTTGTGAGAGGATGATGAAGACACCTTTTCTTTATTAGGGTACTCCACACACACCTCTAAAAAAGTGTCAATCATGAGAAAAGGCCTACATCAGAGGTGAGGTTTTAGCAACTTGAAGAAAGGCATTATCCCATATAGCTGATGATAGATGGATAAATTCATTCAAAAAAGCTTTTAAATATACGTGAGCGGTTCTACATTTTAACACCATGAACCAATACCAACATTACCAGGAATTTTCCATCTCCACACAAAGAAAAAGTAACACCATTCTGGACTTCTTCATAATCCTTAGGTCAAAACGCCCTGACCCTGGATGAGAAGGCAAATTTCTAGCTAGGAGTGTTAAAATGGGTTTCAGTGAAGCTCGCCAGTCTTACAGATCAAAGAACATGCTGTCGAAAGACTAGTTCTGCATGGAATTACCTTCCAAAATATAAAATAGCTTGCTTGTCAAGTCAAAAGTTTTGATATGGAGACATTTATATTATCTCTAGCCCTCTTATCTCTCTGTAGGAGCCCTCTTCCTAAATATGAATATTGAAAGGGAAATAATTTTACAGCTTCTATATCTGTCAACTTTTACTTATAGCCATTGGTGGTAGAGTACAAGACAGTTCTTTCTGTCCAGATGAGTTGACTCTGCCACCTTTATTTTGCTAAGAGATGGCAACCAGAGCCTTTCTGATGCTGAGGTCCCTGATTTAGATAACACAGTGTCATGGTTCGAGAGTCCCAAAATCCAATGCCCTAGTTCTAGCCCCCCTCCCACATCTCAACCCAGTGTGAGATGGGTTTCCAGACACCACACGAGATTCAAAATGGGGGGAAAGGGATATATTACAATACACTGTACAAATAATTATAGTACACTACATACACAATCTCAACTATCTCTACCATGACATATAGTATTTACAATGGATCAAATCACTTCTCCCTTCCAAATAAAAGTCCAGGAGGGAAGAAGGAGAAAGATCCTTTCCTCTCTCAGAGCAGCAAGTCTTTCTAGGGCAGCAGTTTCTCTCTCTCTCTTCCATGCAGCAATTGTGGCTGGATCTCTGCCAGTACACACGAGGGGGTCTCCAAGCCCCTCGGCCCTTCGATGCAGGCAAAGGGTCTTATCTTCTGTGGGCTGTGTTCACCAGGACAAAGGTCACGTCACCACATCATATCGCAAAGCAAAGGGGTCTTTGCGACGGTCCTTATCTTCAGGGGATCCAAGCCCCTTGCAGAGCTCCTGTGCTCTGACTCAAGACTGCCAGCTTAGCAGTACGGGGGGGATCAAGGTCACCCCCCTCCGCATTCCTTTGGCCATCCTGGCTCAGCTGTCAGGACGCCTGAGCTTCTTAGCTCCTCTCTGCAGTGCATACTGCACTCCAAGACCCTTTCAAGTAAGAGTCCATCATCCTCCTCTCTCTCGGAGGGGTCTCCAGGGAGTTTGGGGAGTTTTGGTGCCGTCCTTACCCCAAAAACCTCTCTCTCTCTCTGTAGTGGCTTAGTCCTGCTCTCTGCTGCTCTCTCATCCTCCATCAGAGATCTCTGTGTCTTCTCCTCGGCTGCATGCCGGCTCTGCAGTTTCTTCTTATCTCTTGGCTCTCTGCCCTCCGTACACTGCTGCTTCTGCTGCTGCCGCTTCTGCTGTCCACAGTGGAGGAAACTCCTCCAGCTCTCAGCTACAGAACTCGGCCCAGTTTAACACAGTTCCAAGTTCCTGCAGCCCCCATCCAGGGGCTGGGAGGGGGCCAGAGTCCCCAAGGGGCTCCTGCCCCTGCCTCATGGCTTTCACAACATGGCTTCTTCTTCTCCAACAACTACTACAACTCTTCTCTTCTGGTCTAAGTGTGATAATGTTTATATTTCGCAGGAGCGCTCATTGGCTCAAACCCCAAGGGTCACCACCCCCTGGGGTTTACCATTTTTATAACTCTAGGGGGGAAAACTGTTTCCCCCCACCACACACAGATACAACATACATTAAAACTTTAGGAGTTACTTTGGAATTACGCTTAACTTTACATTGCTGTACCATCTGTGACTATAATCTTCCCAGGGTTATAGTTTCATGCATACTGGCATGCACCCATAGGCCAGCACTAGCAGCTTCTCAGCAGTGCAACTAAACTGTGGGACCAGCCTGAAAAACAGCTCTCTAGAAAGAGCTGGTTAAAAATAACCCCAAAAAAATCAAAGGGAAGAAAATGACTTTACACCACTGAAGTTAATGTCTTATGAAACTGCATGTAGGACAGAGTCTGCTTGCCTGATGAGAAAGTACTGCAGTGATGATGTCTAAGTGGAGAAGGCAGCTAGAAAAAGGTCAGAAGACTTCTGAAATGTGGGACAGCTAGCCCACAGCCAGTGACCCATCTTCACCATGGGATCCTCAGATAAAAGCCTGAAAACAAGCACCCTTAATGTCACTGCCCCAATGTTTAACCCCAGCCAGCAGACAAACACGATGCAGCCCCTTACTCACACCCACCAGAGGGACTGGGGAGAGAATCAGAAAAGTAAAAGCTTGAAAATCCATGAGCTGAGATAAAGACAGTTTGGTAGTGAAACCAAAAGCCATGCACACAAGCTAAGCAAAACAAGGAATTAATTCACTGCTTCCCTAGGGCACGCAGGTGTTCAGCCAGTTCATGTCCAGGACAACAGGGCCCCATTACACATAATGGTTACTTGGGAAGACAAATGCCATCACTTTGAACATTCCCCCCCTCCCTCCTTTCCCCTACTTTATATGCTGAGTATGATGTCATATGGTCTGGAATATCCCTTCGATCAGTTGGGGTCACCTGTCCTGGCTGTGTCTCCTCCCAATCTCCCATGCACCCCCAGTCTCCTTGCCAGCGTGTCAGTAAAAAAAAAAACAGAAAAGGCCCTGGCTCTGTGTAAGCCCTGCTCAGTAATAACAAAAACATGCCTGTGTTATGAACACAGTCCCATACTAGACACCATGAAGAAAATTAACTCTACACCAGCAAAACCCAGCACACCTGATCTTCTAGTTATCCACATGTCCAAACTCATCTCATGGTTGTAAGTAAGATTCCCTGTTTCCAGACTCCCTATCCTGTGGTGCACACTTCTTGGTTCCATGTTCAGACTTAGACCCTTTACTCAGGACAGCAGAAAGGTGGGAACTATAGCTTGAGAGAGCCTCCATAAAAGTCTGGCACCTGCTAACTGGAATTTTATCTATAGATACATGTTCTTACAACCTTAACTATAGGATTACCATCATAAAATACAGTCAGGAAAATACATACATAAGCTTGCATGTATCTATGTGTACATATGTATGGTTGAAAAGATAGATTAATATTAAAAGAAACATTCACAGACAAATATTTGTACAATTTTGAGAGGTTAGAACTACTTGTAGGAAGATATGCTTTTATAATTTAAAATTACATTATATTCACTTGTAGTGTTATTTTTCTCCATTTCACTATGGCTACACTAAATTGTTCTCCAGCTGTGTACTTGGATTTGACCATTTTTTACTCCATATCAGAGTCATCACAGCAATTGTATTTTGATTGCAAAGAGCAAGCAATTTTTTCCTCTTTTGTTTTGGGGTTTTTTTAAGAAATAGACTGGCAGAGATAAAACAGCGAATTCTTCTGGGGCTGGACTTCCATTCGGCTGTCCCCAAATACAATATAAGCATTACAGAAAGCTGTCTGTTCATCGTTGCTCTGATGGACTTAGAGCAATTTTGAATATCCTTTCATATCACCTGACAACATTCTTGTCTTTGGAAGGTCTTATTAAGAGCTACACTAGATCATTTTGCTATCAATCATAACTTGTACAGTTCACATCCTTTTAATCACTTGGAAACTGTTGTACGGTTTCTACAGAAAAACCTGGAGAGATGGCATGAAGCATAAAACTGCATTTCTAATGCATGTTTGTTACTGAGTAACAGCCTGCTTCTTCATAAAATTCAATTGTCTGTCATTACCATAAGACAGAAGTAAACCTTAAAACATTTCAAGAATATGGAGAAGAGATGCTTAGGAAATCATTTTTACTTTAGCAGTGAAAAGACATGTAATGCATTTTTCTATGTATCTAAGTTACGACTGATAGTTTTCTGAAGCTTTATATATTTCCACACCTGATAATTAGCACCTTAGGAAGAACAACTCAGACCAGTTTTAAAGCAAGAAATATTACATCCACTTGTATGTCCCTCACATGAATCTTAATCTTCAATACTTTAATTAGAGAAGGATGCAAGTTCCAGCTGCCTTCTGTTTCAATGCATACTCAAATTCTATCTGACAAGTAAACATTTTATACAGGTCTGATCAGCAAAACGTCCCTGCCTTCACCTCTCAACACTCTTTGGCTTTTGGCTGTGCCTCTATATAGGACAACAGAACTGTGCTGCTTCTCCATTTCCAAAATGCATTGTGTGAAGAGACAGTAGTGATTACAATACGCATGTACTACAACCACAATGGAAACATCTCACGTGTTTTCATATGAGGAATTCAACCACTGACTTCTGTTACTGCTTGGGAGTCACATCATAAACACAGCCATGTGTAATTAAAGTTCTGTCAAATTACCTGTGCTTTTACATCATGACTTTCAAAGGAAATCTAGTGTCATAGTGTTCATGATACAGCAAACCCCCTACTGAATAAAATACATAAGGAATTCTTTTTGCATAATCCACTCCACTGATAAGTCCCCAATTGTTGCAGAGCTCAGAGATCAGTTACAAAGACACAAACTCCGGGACTATTTGGAAACAATTTCTAAGGACTTATCTGAGGCCCCCAGAGACACAGCAACAGTTGCAGAAACTGATGACAAGGGTCTCCAGAATATACTTCTAAGTTCTTTTCTGCATCTGGCCCCTTGTCTCCCACTCCCACCCACTCCAAGGTTCAATTGCCCAGTAACGTACAACAGCAGAACTATGCTCAGCTTTGCCAAAGCCGAACACACTAGGAGAAAAACAGACTTGATTTTTCTAGACTAAAACACTGCCCAAGTTTAATTTCAGTGAGGAGTAGCATATGACAAGGAACATATTTTTTAGTTGAACAGTGGGAGTTGTTCGAGCTTAATACACTTTCTGAAGTGCGCTATCACTATGACAAATACACATCTTCATGAGGACAGCTCTGTTAGAAGTGTTACCGAAGAGAATCAGAGAGAGTGAAGGAAATAGCAGTCTTCACAGACCTGTTCCTGAATCAGGAAATGTTATGGTTTAAATACACAAGCAGACGGCATTTAAATAAATTAGAAGAAAAGGAGAATTCATATACAGCAAGAAAGAACACAGAAAGCAAGTTTAGCAGTACCTGCAGAAATCTCCACAGCATTTTTATTAAGTGATTCTTTCAATGTCCATTTACCATTTTAAGATGCTTGCCAGCAAGCAGGAAGCAGGGATTGGGGTGTGGGGGGAGGGTGGGAAGGAGGGGGTGGAAGATGTACAGTGACAATTCACTTGTTCAAATGAAAGTCGTTCAGCCATCTTAAAATTTCCATCTTTACAACGAAAATCATTGGTTTCCTTAATGCAAAAATGAAGTTGCTTCAGGCATGGAGCTGCAAACGTAGCATAATTCATTGTGTTAGGATATCTTTTCAGTTACAAAAAGCAAAAGCAATAAAAGGTGAGCACATACATTCTTTTGAATTTCAGTAGCTTACAGAAACTAGCTAGTACAGGTGGAAGGTTTATAACTAAGCCAGCAGAATCTAGGCAGAAGAAATAGGTTTATTCAGCTCTGTAGCACACATTTTTTCACATCTTTTGTATGAACAGAAATCTCTAGCCTACTTAAGTCCCACTTTAATGTGTTATGATCTTTTTCAAGACACTGTCATAATCTCTTGAAAGAAACTCCCCATGCTCTTCACTGATATATGAAAATGTATCTTCTTTACGTTTGTATCTATAGGGGTTTTTTACAGTACAGAAGAAAGATGTGAAAGCTCATTTTTACACATCTACATAGAGACTTTTAACTATTTCTAATATTCAGGACATTTTCAGTAGGCAGTAACTTTTTTGTAACTCTCACTGCAGCAGTAATGCACACCTCTTACATTTACTAGGAAGAATGTGAGCTGTATAGATTAGTGTGTGTCTGTGTGTGTGTATACTTCCCTTATCTATTTTCTTTATGGCATGAGGTCCATGGTGAAGGAGAAAGTCCTTAGTAGGGACAATTATGGAGGTGTCATGATCTTGGTGTTACGCTGGGTGGGAATAAGGTAACATTTAAAAAAATACATATATGCATACCTCAAGACAAACATACAAAAATAAACAAAAGCAAATACAAATCAGTTTCAGTGAGGTAGTGGGCAAAGTGCTTTCTCATGAGTTGTGCCTAGCGAAACTTCTGTTTCTCAAAGTAATATATTTGCTGCCCTCATATCAGCATCTAATGGAAAACAAACTTTGTCACGATACCATCTGGAGAGCATAACAAACTACCCCAAAGGAGCACAATCCTTCTAAAACTGAAAACATGGAGAGTTAATAGGAATGTTTCTCCAGTGCTGCAGGGAAAAAAACCAAAACAAACAAATAAACAAAAACCAGAAACCCACTTGTTTTCATTCTCATTTAAGTTTAGCAATGATACTGATATGAAAAAATGAATAAAATCACATATTCTTTGAAGTCCAAATAATCAGCATTAAACTGATGGCAGTGTTTTTGAAATTGCTGTGAAAACAATAGCTATCTCTGCAAAAGGAGTAACACAATGCAACTATTGTTGAAATCGCCTTTTGGTCTTTTTTTCATGGAAGTTGTCATTCCAGCCATTCAGAGGCTTTGAATAAGGAGGGCAAGGAGCTAGGCAAACCTCAACAGCTCTAAGTGCCTTGAATGAGGAAAAGATGCAGGAGAAATGTCTTTTAAGGCTTTCTTGCCTGCCTTGACCAAGGAAATAGGCTATACTGGTGTTGCTCTGTGACTTTCAGGCTAACTAAAATTGTGCTTCTGAAAGATGAGTCTGAACAGGCTTTGTCATGACATTAGCTCTTCCATGGTTCTGGCAAGCCAACACAGCAACTATAGGGTCCAACAAGCATAACACTAGGCAGGGTGAAAACTGGTACAGAAGACACGTTTTTAGACAGGACTGGAAAAAAGATTCCATTGTATTAATTTATAGTTCCTGTTAGACTCATTTGAACTTGTTTCTGAGTCCAGCCTGAAACTGAGCCTTCTTCATACTTAAAATCAAACGGGAGAGGCCAAAAACCACAACACTGAATGAGAAAATACTACTGAAAGAAATTGCTGCTGCTGAAGTATGTAAAACTTCTCAATTCACACCAAAAATTCTTGAAGAATAACAGAATTGTCCTGTACTCAAACCATACATGTTAAAAAAAAGTTTGAGTGAACTATGTTTGTGTTTGATGTGGACAGTACCCTAATCTGCCACTTTTTTTTCCTCACCAGCACAATACCTTGATGTTACTGAGCTTCACTCTTCAGGAAAGCCTCTACTTCACATGTAAGACAGAAAAAACAGAAGTCACCATAGTATCCTTGTTCTTCCCTGCCCTCCACTTGAAACTGCAGAGTTAAATGAAAACTGGAACCCTCATGAACTGAACTTGAAATTATCTTTATTTACAGTTTGTCATATGACTATGAACCAAAATTACAGAAAGTTCAGTAAGTCCTCAGTAAACTCTTATATTTACTCAAATGGTGTCTTTATGAACACGTTACTATTATTTCATCAGCTTTGTTTGGGAATATGCAGTTCTCTTGAAGGTGCTGTTTAAACAACACTCACTGTATATAACTATACGTTTCATTAGGTCAATAACAGTCTTTTCCACCAAAAGACAATAAACTTGAGCAGATCGTGTAACCTTTCTGTACTGTTTCAGATGTAGAGGGTATTGGGTTTCTACCTCAGTTCTGAGAGAAAAGGCCACTACTTTCTCCTCACTACTCTAATTGATATAGACCAACCACGTTACCTACTTCGTTCAAACTAAATGCTATAGTACAATTTTCAAAAGAAAAAAAAATTCCTGGTTTAGCCCATCCTTCTACAATCCAATCTTCCTACACATTGCACAAGGATTCACACATCCCTCTTCTTAAGCACCATCTAAATCTAACACAGTATCCTCAGTGATATAATTCATCTTTTTTCCAAACTCTTCTATGTTTGTTTTTCCACTATGCAACTCTGAGCTCTGTCTGCATGTTAACTTTCATAGTGCCATACCATGCACAGAAAGCAACTCTCTAAGTATCCTAACATACAGACCCTACCCTATAATAAAAACCACTGTTCCCATTGCCTATTCAAACATGAAGTTCATTGTGGACACAAGGCCTAAGCTTTTTTCTACGTACACTCCCTTAAGACAAAGCTACAGTTGCTGGTGTAAAAGGTTTCAGCTGCTGGTCAAAGTCTCTGATGAACCCTGTCAACTGTCATACCTAACAGGTGATCAAAAATGTTCTGCAAACTCTCTTAAAAATAAAGGGAGTTCAAAAGCTGGACATGGTCAAGAGGATCCTGATCCCCACAATACTATTTTGCAAGAGATATCAATACTACCCTTATTCATAAGTGAATGTTTCTGGTCAAGAACAGTATGATTAAGATAACAAAAAGACAATCACTAGCAGCCCTGAAGAAGACAATCAGGGATGAGAGCTCTGCTCAAGCAGAGTGAAAGGAGCTATAATGAAAACTACTTACCCACAGCTATCTAGAAAGTATTTTGAATTCATGTGCTTTTAGGCATTTAACTGTCTCATACCAACAGAAGTTCACACAGTTTTCTGATGATTCCCATAACTTCTGTGGAGTTTCTGTCTGCCAGAGATCTTAACCTCATTTTATAAATCCTACAGAAGGATTCACCTCATCTTTTAGCCATTTATGAATCAGAGATCAAATTTAAACTACCCAGATTAGTTTCCTCTCTCTGTAGTCAACAGAGATACCTTTACTGGTACCTCTGCACTGAAGATCTTTTTCCTCCCAACTCATGATAAAATGTATCATTTTCTGAAGGCATCTAGTTTCTCACAAGGTAGAGAACTAAGAATAGATACTGCAGAAATTCAGCACACCCACTTCTACATTGGTACTAACTGCTCAAATGACATACTGAAGAGCAGCTTAGGGAAAATCTATTTACATTCAGATGAAGGATTCTCTTGGCTCAAAAATGCCCTGTCATTTCCAGGGAATCTTCGACATCCTATTACCCTCTCATAACAGCATCACCCACTTTTTTTTTCTTTTTTTTTTTAATTACTCATTTAAAAGCAAAGCTGATTTAACTGAGTAGCCAGTGGGGACAGTGTCAGATTCGGTCATCTTCTTTTTACTATGGCCTGACTGAACTGCTACTGGCAATAGCGCTCCTATCTGAACACTTTCCTTGTTTGAGAGGTACAGCTTCTCTACATATCACAAAAAGAGGAGAGGAAAATGACTAAATAATGAAAGGAAAACGTTTTATTCAGAAGAGGATTGTTTCCACCAGGGTCCATTCATCTTCTATACTAAGCTGCTTTATTCCCATACATATCCCATCTCCTGCAAACAATATCACACTTGCCATGCCAAGGCAACAGAGAGAGATCAAGTCCCCCTTAACAAACTTCCAAAATCTGATACAATGCCTACTGTGAGCTGTATTAAACTCATTAATGGAAATAATTGGTTTACCACTAAAAATAGTTTAAAGCAATACAGTAAGTCCTAAGTGATGGCTATTTTTTCCTTTCTTTCTTAATATCTTACTGTAGATTGATTTCCTATGCGGTTTGTTTCAGCCTAGTAACTCATAGTTCCTTCTCATATTTCAAAGCATTGTTATGAGAAAATTCATTGCTTTTCCCTATGGCTAGAGCTGGAATTTCCCCCCCTCCCCGGTGTCCTGATCGGTTGCTGTTTTGGAGTACTCATACCCTAGAAATTAAAAGAAAAAAGGAAAAAAAAAAAAAAAAAAAGAAAAAATACACCACAACCAGCACACTCCAAATCTCAAAACAGAATCTTTATAAAGGCCCAGGAAGAAGTGACATAGTTCATTCTGTGTAGGAATGACCTGTATCAACAAATAGTCCTCTGTGTGCAGAAGTATTATGCTTCTTTCAAGTAGTTGGTCAAAGAAAATAGTAGGCTTCAATTCTCCTGCCTAAACATGGGTGACAACCCAAATTGAGATGCTCAAAGTTATTTAAAAAAAAAAAAAAAAAAGCCATATGAAACTGTCAAGTATGGGCCAGCCATGGCCCAACAGGATCTCATCTGGAGGCCAGCAGAAGCACCAGCTAAGAGTTCTCAGGATACCCCATGGCACTTAACAGCACTTAAATCAAAATTAACAGTTAATCACTAGTGCTCACAGCAAGTCACCTGGCCAACATACAACAGCATCCTAACACTTATTCTGGGCCTGCAATGACTCACATGGCAGCAGCAGTCTCTCTCACCAAAATATTAACTGTCAACAATCAGGGAATGGAGCACAGGTCCATGAGTTTCATTTAGAAATCAGAACAGTCCCTTGTTAAACTTCTTCTTTCTAATGGCTGAGCTATTTTTTACATCATAAGCAAGAGTTAAAATTCTTCAGCGACACACTTTAAAAACCAAATCCTGTTCTCCTAAAGTACTCCAAGAGCAAATGTTAATGGTCCAATCTTGTCTTCCACTGTGCAGCATGTTCACTAAACCCCTTGGAAAATTGTTTTCTGAGACTTTGCATTCACAACCTCAAAGCATTTTAAGCAGCATAATGAAAACAAGACCATATAATTCTTGCATGAACCAGGTAATTAGTACCTGAAACATACCTATAAGGGGAAAAAACCAAACCAAATAAAAAAAAAATCCACATAAAATATATCAGATGAAATTCCAAAGTTTACTGTACAGCAAATCTACAGAAAAAGAGTTTAAGAAGTCTGGGAACGTATTTCTCTTGGGGGTGCTGGTGGATTTTCTCCCATGGAGCACCTTCCCAAGTACTTGTCCACATCTCTCTGGACTTTTATAATCTTTTTGCATCTACCATCTCTTTTGATAAGGAATTGCACAAATCTACCACCTGCTCCACTAACAGTGATCTTTTTGTGTTCTTTGGACCTGCCACCTGCTAACGACACTGGGCGACCCTACAGTCTTGACTGGAAAACGCAGTCAGCCCTTACACTTCAAATCATTCACAACTGTCCACATGTAAAGAGTGCTTGATTACCTTATCATTCCCGCTTATGTGACTTTTTCTCTGACCTTTGAAGACTCCATTTTGATGTGGGTTTTTGGCTTGGTTTTCTTTTTTCCTTTTAAATTTCTAAGCTGTGTGTACTTCAAAAGAGCAACTGGTCAGGGCTCCAGAGGGAAAAATTCAAGACTATTCCAGCCTTGAAGATCCTCATAAGAAAAAACTCTATGCCTACAAAGCATTTTTTGTGTATTACAAACTGGGTTAAAAATAATTATGTGATATAAATACAGAAATATTTTATATTCACCAGCCATAGGAACACAATTAAAAACCCTTCTGCATATCTTTTTAGATTAAATAAAACCCAATACTTTATCTACCCATCATTTTAACTAGTGTTTATAATGATATTATAGTCTTGGGAAAATCTAGGTTTTTTAAAAGATCTGACACATTTTTTAGACATTAAATTCATATAAAAATTATTGGTTTGAAACCCTACACAAGCACCTTCCAGTTCAGAGTATGATGTGGGGGGAAAAAAGCACAGACCTACAAGCTAAGTAGAACTTTTAACTGTGGAAATTGGTGACTCAATTCCCAATTCACATTCATTAGCAGACTTCACATCAATTGGTAAACAAATCTATTGTTCCAGGGCATTCAGAAGCCAGTACAGGCCATATAAGATCTAAAAAAATCTTCGCCACAGCCATCTGACTGCATGTAAGCACAATATGAAAGTCTAGTCAAAAACAGTCAGGAGTCAAGAGTGTCAGGAGAAAGTGGTTCCTGTAGAGAACACTAGCCAATTTATTACAAAATCAGATGAGGAGCACTAGTTTCAAGTGCCAAGGATCCTTGGAAATGGACCTCAATGAATAAGAAGGGAACAAATTAACATAGATCTCTCTGATATAGCAATACATCTGAGGAGCCTAAATGTCCTCAGATACTCCTACCGTAGAGTTCAAATGGACCACATAGATGACCAAGTGCTTTGCCAAGGCTTGTAGGCCCCTTTTCCAGGGAGGATCACCTGTGGTTGCAACTGTAACACTCACATCCCCCCAGCATTACACCACTGACGCTAACAGTGTGACACTCAGTAGTTAGTACAGCACCTGCAGAGTAAACTGCCCAATATTTCAACAACAGAATTATTTTGTAAACATAAATTGTGCTTTCAAACAAAATTATTATATTTGCCTAAGTTCAGTTTTGCTAGAGCTGGACAATAGATGAAACAATTTTTTTTTTAAACATCTATGTTTGAAATGGAATATTTTCTACAAAACTGATGCTGACATTAAAAAGCTTTCTGAAGTACATTCTTCATTTTTCACTTCCACTTTCACATTTGGAAGTGAAATGAAAAACTTCTAAAATGTCCCACAAAAACATTATCATTTTTCTTAAAACCTTAATAAAGTATTCAATCTTTTGCAGAAGTGACAGCAATGAATCAGGTGAGTGTCCTAAGCCTGACAAGCCCAGGTGCATTTTCAGTATCAACATATCTTCCTATGCACATGATTTTTCCACTGCTGTAGCTAATGTTGTTTTGACTTTTCATTTAGAAAATTCTTTAATACTGCTGCAAAATCCCTATCATAATAGACTACAGTGTTGCCATTTTTAGTCCTTCTATTCATCCATCAGACTGTTTTTCCTACCCTTCAATTTTCCAGTTTAAAAAAAAATAAAAATTCAGTACTCTTTCAGGTTAAAGACAACAGCACATGCTTAAATATAACAATCAGTGATTGGATGAACTGGGAACAAATATACCTGTATTCTTATGTAAAAAAAAATTTCAAAAATATTTACATCACTGAGAGAGTTTTTAAACTTTTCTTCCTATATTTACAATATATAAATTTAACCTTATTGTCATACACAAAACTTTTGAAATTATTCTCTATAGTATCACTACAGAACAGCTAAAGTTTTCAAGCAGTATTTCCTATTAACAATTTCACTACAAATACTTCACAAAAAACCACAATTTTACTTGTGACTGTGCCTTCTGTTTTTTTCCATAAAGATCTAAACTGGAACACACTCATTTCCAATCAAATATTTTTAAAAGATAATGTCACAGCATAATGACAATAAATACAGTATGCTGAGTTTAAAGACCATATGTTGCAATTTTGAAAGATACTCTGAAGCAGATACAGCCACTACTGTCTGCTGCTAGCTGGCATCCTCAATAAACTACCTGAAATAATGATGTTTGGATGTTCTGATGTTTTGATGGAACTAGATGGTCTTTAAGGTCCCTTCCAACCCAAGCCATTCTGTTTCATCTTTTATATTCATCTTTTATATTATAATCAAGTTCTTGATTATTTTTCCCTGCTAAACTTTTGGACCCTGTAAGTCTATAACTTCCTTTACAAATCATCATTACATACCTGAAGTCATGTATGAAAGCATACACAGAAAGTTTGTGCATATCATCATGCAATACCCTCATCTAGCAACATCAATTACTTTATCCATCTCCTACACCATTAGCTGAAAGTCTAATAAAAGCTACTCAGCAGGCAAGGGATTTAATGAAATAAACCTAAAGTTCCTGGGAGGAACCTGTGGTTCCAACTCTAACACTTCTGATCAAATAGAAGCTCTCTTTCTGCTGCTGAGCAATAGATTTTTCCGGATCTTGATCAAACATACTCCAAAGGAGAGAGGGCGTAATAATATGGTGTAAGGTATTTAAGTGTGTAGGAGAAAAACTAATTGTGGGAAAAGGGAAGATGAGAAGAAATTATTTTTAAAATGTAATAGAAATTTCTAGGTCACAGCAAAACAAGTTCACAGCAATTCTTTCAATAAGCAACAAGACAATTACGCTTGTCTACTAATCATCATTAATAAACCACATAAGCCATAAAAAAAACCAACAAAAACCCCCAGTCTTGCACTGTTACAGGTTCCCAGTCTCCACAAATATTTTCACTTCTGTTCCCCATCTAAGGCTGAGGCACCAAGATACAAATATTGCAGAACAAATATCTCCCAGTGGCTATCTAATGGGAGTAAGGACCAAAATAGACACTATCAAAAAAAAAAAAATCCCCACCAACCCACATAACAGTGGAAGGTCTCAAGTTCTCTACCCCTTGTCTAACAAACATAAGTACTGTCTGCTTCCTGATCTTTTCAGTTCCAGGATGGAGAAGGAACAATTTGGCTTCCATTCCTCTGCAAGGAAAAATTCCTTATTGATTCTTCTAAATTAACACAAATATTTCTTACCTTGAAATGTAATACATTACAATCTTAAAATTCCTTTAAAATAACTGACTTAATCTCTCATTTCTGGACAAACTTCACATTCTGCAGAAAATCTTACCTAATTTTGGCAGGGAATAGGGCACTTTAAAATAATCTTCATAAAACTCAATGAGACTCCTTGTAATATTTAGAGCATAGTCCCCCGATCCTCTTCTGATTGCATCAGGCCTTGCATATAACCGTACCTGTTAAAAAACAAAGCAAAAGACCAATCATTTCAGCATCTGCCTTTTAAATCTATCATATCTGCAGAGATGAATTATCCTAAGGTTGCTGTGACGTGGCGGGATTATTACCTTAAAGCCAAATATGACTGTCGTACATTTCTCAAAACATGTCATAGCTGAAAACCAGGACTACCACAATTAAAGTTACAAAGTTTAGAAGTCACAACCTCCTAATTGCTTGTGTTGCCAAATAAAAAACTTAACACTCCTTGCATCAAAATAAATATTTGAAGAAAATGTGTTTGCTAGAGATATGATGGGAGAGTGGATTAGTATAATGGTTCTCTGCCTACACTGAATGTAGGCAGGATGCAGTGACTCAGTAGGAGAGAAGTTCATGGTTTGTTAAAGGCACATTATATCAAGCCCTGAAAATATTAGTAGACTGTGAAGAAAAGAAAATAATCATTCTCTTTTCTCTGGCAGTGACACAGTTACCCTCGATGAGCTTTGGGAAGACTGCAAAAACAACCATTTATAAGCTCATTCATGTACACAAACAATTAACATTCCTGAAACCTCCTTGACTGCTTCAGGCCTCTGTTTTCAGAAAGCAGTAAATCAAAGCTGTTTAAACAAGCTACAGACTGCTCTGTTCAGTATAAAACAGCTCACATATTTGACTACCTGGAGTGAACCAACTGAAAAGAACTCACCTTCATAATTCTGCATTCAAGTCTGACCCTGATTAAGAAGGTAGCAGAAAGCACTTCTTGGTTTTTCCCTCTTCCCTGTCCTTACAGTCCTTAACGCTTCTTTAGTGCAAACACAACATACAGCCAAGAACTGCTACCCAAGAAAGGGACAGAAAGGAGAGCCACTTTTCACTCTCCCTCCTCATTCGCCTGATGAAAGTAGTGTGTGCTTTGTCTCTAAAAACTGTGGCAGAAGGTCTCTCCCCACCGTACATAACGACTTGACACAAATGAGACTCTATTAAATGTCAGTCCTAATACATTCTGTGGTAGGATTAAATCCCAGTCAGGGTTCTGAGGAAAGCAGTAGGGTAGAAATCAGAAAACAGCAATGCAAACATGAGGGAGAAATGTCAGCTTTGGGATGTTTCTAAACACTATTATGCGATTTTTTGCTTCAGTGAAAGCATTACCAAGTATTGCTTTACTACTGAAAGTAACCAGTTCAGTTATCCAAGTGGAAATCAGATATCAAATATTGTACCTATCAATTCTGTTGTAACCCGCTATCTCTTTGTTTTCAGTATGCAGACACACTATTTGCTTCATTACAGTGCCCATCTTTAATCTTTGTGTTGTATTAGACTCAGCGCACCATCAATCATACATAGTTATCACTTGCAATGTAAAACAGGTAATGATGTAACCTAATGAGATACGTAATAAAGCAGACTTCCTATAATCACCACCTGAAAGCATATAAACCATAATCTGAATCCCTCCAAGTCACTATTTTTGTTTATTGCTTCCTTTCAAAGTTAACAGTAGCATGTACATTAAATGTTCCCTTATCTGCTAAATTAAATATATTTTTTAACAAAATAGATATTAACCACAGAGATGCTAATCCAAATGTTTCGAAACCTTCAGTTTGTTGAAGGATGTTAAGAATCACAATTAGATTTGTGATGAACACTGTTTTGTATCATTAAACCTTTATACACAATTTTGCATAATTGCTTTACTGGCACAGCTGACTGTACCAGCAAATTAGGAAAAAAAAAGAGTCAGCCAACCAACTATGCAAAAAATCATTCAATTTGACAGTGGCCAAATGCGTCCATAATAATAAATATGACAACTGAAGAGAAGAAAATAATAGGTAGATACAAGAAAAATCAAGGTTCAATTTATTGCATTACAATGTGTGTCTTTTGGCAAATGCAGAAAAGGTATTTAATAGTGTCTGAGATAGAGCCAAGGTATCAAAGCTCAAAAACTACAATGCTGCAAATGTTCATTTGTCTCCTGCCTAACACTAAATACGGTTTTATTTTGCCCGTAAAGTTTCCCTCTGCCTCTCTGCCTGCCCAGAACAGCTCTGGACTGCCAGGGCCCCATGGCTCATACCAAGGTCACCCCCAAGCTGGAATACACTTCAGAAATTACCTGTGCCTTTGTCCAGGTCTCTCAGGGATTTTGAGGCAACAGGTATTGCCAAAGCAGCCAGATATCTTCAAATGTTGGGTCTGCTTCTGCTTTTCACCCAACAACCACTGAACATGAAATACATGGAGGAACCTTAGACACACCATCACAGGCCTATCCCTGGCCTCAGAAAATTCCCTGTTGGTTAGCAGAGGGCAGGGACAGAGGGCTACCACAGGGGACAATCTGGACATTCTGCCTGCCCGGTTAGCTGTTTTGGATGACACTTTCTGAGGTGTCATTCACAACATAAGGAGCTTGGTCCAGAGGTCAGTCTAAAGTCTGGCACCTATAAGCTCGAAATTGAAGTCCACTAACTTTCACACACTGATGTCTTTTAATGTGTATGGGCTTACTTTGACCATAAGATATCTTACTGCCAAATCCATCAAATAGGGATTATATTATTTCCTTAGCTTATAAGATTCTGAGCTTAAAGTAATAAAGACTGTAAAGTCTTCGTATACTGCTCCAAAGAGGAGTTTAAGTAAATAAAGCAGAATGAAGATTAAGATATGAGATTTGTTTAGAATAAATTGCTTGCTGGTTTAGTATTTTCATTTCAAAAGGCAGGTAAGTTGTGTTGCTTTAACTGTGTTGGACTGAACAATAATGCCTAATTATCACATACTTTCCCACAGACTGTTTGATGACTATACTAAGAATTCTATTTTACAATAATTTAAATAAGAGAAAAAACAAAATCTTCTGCAGGGTCAGGCCTAAATATGATAAATAAAAGCACTGCATGTTCTCCTACAAAAGATAAATAGGTTTTTTGCTTAGGTGCACAGTTCATCACTCACTGCAATGGCACCTACTACCCTGCAAATATCATTGATGCTCTTTTTCATAATCTTTGCAAGATTAGGTTAGACTATAATTTTCATGTAAGAAAGTAAACAAAGAGAAACTAATAATAATTCTGGGTGCCATTCTGGACACCTCTCAATGTCAAGTATACTTAACAGTTTTGTTCCACATACTTAAAGCACTGTTCCAATTATATCTTACTGCAGTGGTGAACACTTTATACAGCTTTGAGTCTAGCCACAAGTGCCATAGTTTGGGCACTAGGAAAATCAGCAACACATGATTAATGACTAAATGAGACTGTGTCAGTTTATGTGATTTACTTGGCATCCCATAGCAACTCTGCAGTGGCAGAGAGGAAATTCAAAGCAGGCATTCAGCCTCACTGCCACCTAACAACCTGCACCATGCACCCTTCGTATTTGGGAATTACTAAGGTAGGGGCTCTTCAGACAACACGCATATTCACAGCACACTGGTGGTATTCTGATGCAGTGTAGTTCCCTGTGTGCCTCAATGACAAAAATATCAGAAAAATATTATGAGGAATCATATTCATAATGACACTGTCACAATACCTAAGAATATAACAAAGTTCACACAATTAACCTAAATTCTGGAGGTTTTCCTTAGCTCCTTTATACCTACATTTGCAACCACTACCAATTTTTCAACAGAAGTTCTGATTACTAAGAAAAAGAAATACAGGTCTTTCTTTCTCTCTCAAATGGAACCAGGCTGACCACCCCCTTCCAACCACAAATTTGAGCAAGTAGGTTTGCACCTTCAGCCCTACAACCCAGACCTCCCTGTTATAAGACACAGCTGTTAATAACTCTAGAAGTTACTAGAGATCCCAAATGAAATCGCTGCAATGTATATTTTCTCATTCTTTTCTGAAGTGGGCAAAAATATGAGTTGTTTCCTCTTGTTTGCCTTCCAGAAGCCCTCAAGAAGTTTCACAAGAACTTTATTTAAAGACAATACTCAACTACGCTCAGATAATATCTCGAGAAAATCAACCTAAAAGATTACTTCAAAAATATTAGCAACCTAATTCAAGTCCTTGGAATTATTTTGGCAGCATTATCAAAAAAAAATTAAAACATTCCTGAAATTTGTATGCTAAATTCCACGTATTTTATAAGTGATCAATAGCCTACTGCTCTGTAGTTAGTCAAAAGTATTTGCTGTATAAAACAGTGTACTTTTACAAACAATTTGTACATTTTGCAACATTTTCTGTAGTCTTTTTTAATATTTCAGCATTTGTTACGTAAGTCAAAGAAATTTTAAAAATATTTGTAACACCAGGTTGCCAGAAGAGATGAACATGATTGTAAAATGAAAACTGTTTCCCATAGTGAGGGACAGTAACGATATATGCTAAGAAATGTGCAACATATTTAAAACCTAACTGAAGTCAGGTTAATAACTACAGTGCATGAGAAAAACCTTCCTGTCTACAGCAGGTAAAAATTATCCATCAAAAAGAAAGTTAGCAGTTAAAAAGAAAAGTGCTTTCCTTGTCTTATTCCTTGTCGTGGTTTGAGACCCCAAAAATCCAATTCCCAAGTCCAAGCCCCCCTCCCACAACTCACCCCGGTGTGAGAGGGATTTTCCAGACACAACACAAGACTCAATATGGGGGGAAGGGAATTATATTACAATCACTACACAAAAAAAATATTATAATACATTATATACACAATCCTAACTATCTCTCCTATGATAAACCAGTATTTACATTGGATCGAATCTCTTTTCCCTCCAATAAAAGTCCAGAAGGGAAGAAGGAAAAGATCCCTTCCACCTTTAGGGCAGCAGTCTCTCCTGCTCAATGCAGCAGCTGTAGCTGGATTGTTGTAGCTGGATCTCTATCTCCATTACACACAAGGGGGGTCTCCTCTCACCCCTCTCGGTCCTTCGACTCCAAGCAAAGGTCTCTCCCGTGGACTGCGATAGCTGGGACAAAGGCTCGCCTCACCACGTCATATCACAAAGTGCAGGGGTCTTTGTGACAGTCCCTTTCCTCAGGGGATTTAAGTTCCCCCTGAGTCAGAACGTTAGGGCAGCTTTCAGTTCAGTCTTTGCCTTAAGCGTTCTATCAGAGCTCCCGTGCTCTGTCTCAGTCTGCCAGCCTGGCAGCAGCGGGGGGACAGGGCCCTCCTCCGCATTGCTGAGTGCTGTCTCTGCCACCACTCCTGCTGCCCACTCACAGTGGAGAAAGACTCCCAGCTTTTCAGTTACAGACCTCGGTCCAGTTTAACACTGTTTCCAAGTTTCTGCAACCCCATCTGGGGGGGGCTGGGGGGCCATGGTCCCCAGCAGGGCTCCTGCCCCTTCTCCCCTCGTAGTCTCAGAACATAGCCACTTCTTCTCCAACTACCTCATCATCCTTCTTTTCCAGTCTGGTGATATGTTTAAATTTTGCAGGGGCACTGATTGGATCAACCCCAAGGGACACCACCCCCTCGGGGGTTACCATTTTTTTAACTCCAGGGGGAAAAACATCTTTTTTCCCCACCACATTATTTCAGAGTGCTTAAAAAAATATGAAATACACAAGATACAATGAGTAAAATTCTGATAAGTACGATTGTAGATAGCAACAAATATCTTTATTTCGGGAGAATAGTATATTCACTAAAAATGTTTCTACTGTACCAAAGGCTAGTGATAATTTCAGCACATAATAAACAGAGGAATGGGTTCAAAAGAAGTAAAACTCTTCTGTTTTGACATGTTAAAATCACTACTTTTTTCTTTACTTTTTTTTTGGCATTAAAATTTAAGTGTGTGAAAAAGTATAGAATGAAAGGGATGAAGAATGGTGTAGTGGATTGACCTTGCCTGGATGCCAGGTGCCCACCAACCCACTGTATCACTCTTCTTCCCAGTCAGACAGGGGAGAGAGAATAAGATGGAAAATGAGTCACAGGTTGAGATAAGGCAGTTTACTATAGCAAAAGTGAAAGTTTTGTGCACGCACAAGCAAAGAGGAAAATAACCAGGTTTATTCTCTACTTCCCATTAGCAAATGATGTCCGGCCACTTCCCAGGGAGCAGGGCTTCAGCACATGTAGTGGTTTCTCAGCAGGCAAACATTGTAAACAATGAATGTCCCCCCCTTCCTCCTCCTTTCCACAGCTTTTATACCTGAGCTGATGTCATATGGTATTGAATATGCCCTTGGTCAGTTTGGGTCAGCTGGCCTACTTGTGTCCCCTCCCAGGATCTTGCCCTCAATTTGGGTGGGAGGAATGTTACAGTGCTGATGCTGTGCTCAGCAATAGCCAAAACACTGGTGCATTATCAACACCTTTCTAGATACCAATGCAAAGCACAGCACTGTGAGGGCTGCTGGGAAATTAACTCCATCCTAGCCAGATCCAATACAAATGGTAAGGAAAAACATGCAGTCATTTTTTCACATTACATGAAATACTTCAGGTCAAACCAAAGGGTTCTGCAATGCAAGTAGGAGGAATATGGAATATATTCAACATTTTGATCATGGAAATAAAAAGTAAAACTCATTACTTAGACATGCCTAATTGCAAAGAGACTGTTGTCCAACCATCTATCCTAGAGGAATTCACTAAAGATAAAGGAAGACCAGCGAGAACCACAGTATGCTCTCCCTCTGGCACTAGAAGGCAGCACTAAAAACCTTTGTGAGAAGTGTCATAAGCCTGTCAACCTACTTTCCCAGAGAATTAAGGAAGTTGACAACCTGGCAGAAATCAGGATGTTACAGTAAGAAGTTTGCAGGCCTGCAGAACCAGAGCCCATCACCTACTTTAGAATTTTTATGCACTTACACATTTGAAGTCTACTCTTGAAGACATTATTCTCTATGCCACCTTCTAGTTCATGTGTGCATTCCCTTTGAAACATTCTTAGAATGATGTTATCTTTTTAGTGTCACCTAAAGACATTTTTAATCTTTTATTTATTGTTACGGTACAGTTTGCTGATCACAATAATCCCATATAATAGTCTGCATTCATTCTGCAAGGCAACTTTCCTTTAAATGTTTAGCCATCTTTTCCATGTTTTAAGAACCACTCCAACTGCCATCCTCTATACCCTGGGGGAAATCACACCTCACTGGATGCGAAATACTGCTCCAAGGAAATGAAGTGCACCTCTATTTTAGCAAGAATAGACTTGTGAATGCAGATGGTTCATTGGGCTCTAACGGCCTAAAACAACACCCACTGACTTCAACTGAATGACTCTTGTTAATTACGGGGGCAAGAGACACAACTGGTCCTGCCGCTGGGCTAGGGACACTTCTGCCAAGGCAGCCTTCACCAACAGCATCCACCATGTCTACCATCCATGTTTTTAGATCACTGCTTGAACAGTCCTTGTTATGCAGTTGCACAGGGAAAAAAAAAAAAAAACACAAACAAAACAAAAAAAAAAAACCAGTCCTTTAAATGGCTGTACTTTGGTCATGGCCACTAATAGCTCAAATCAAGAGAGACAGGACTGGATTGTATGTTTCTATCTCATGTACTATAAGGAAAATGGCTCTCTGAATCTTGAAAACAGCCTGATGCAGAATATACACAGCAGTAATCATTTGCTGCGTCAGGTACAAGGCCAGCTTTGTACAGCATAGAGAATAATGTCTTCAAGAGTAGGATTCAAATGTATAAGTGCATATATAGTTCTAAAGTACAAGGTACATCAGGTGCAAGGTCAGGACAAGGGGAGATGATGCATATATAATCCTAACCCTTGCTTCACATCATCTGATACCCCAGACATTGCCACCCACATCACTAAACAAAACCACTCCTGAAGGCACCCACATCCATGGAGAGCCTTTCCTCAGCCCTGAATGCTGTCACATTACATATGCCTGTGGAACCAAAAGAGATCTGAATCTCTCCCTCATTTACCTCGGCACTATTGCAGTATCTCTCCAAGCAAACATGGCTAATGTTCCAAGCATGGCATACATCTATTTTCCTAATGTCTCAATGTCCCCTCCACCTTTTTTCTGTCTTTGTTCTGTTTTGCTACATGTACTTAAGTCTGAACAGACTGGGAGCAAATGGGGGTATGGAAATGGAGCAAAAGTCTGCCGATAACCTTAGATCTTGTTTTCTCAGGCAAGCATGGGAATCAACACAGGAATTCACTTCACAATTAATGATAGTTACCCTTCCCACCTACTTCACAGAGAATTACTGTCAGGTGTTATAAAGCAGCTTAGAATGCTTTCCCGTTATGAAACAGATGTTTCTGCACATCAACTGGTGTCAGCAAAGCCATTCTGGGAATAATGTCTGTCCTTTAATCCCTTTCTCAAAGCCAGCAGACTCCACACTAAGCACTGTTCTTGGGATGCCCCTCCAAACTAGCTCCAGTCCTCTGTGTGACTATATCCATGGGCTCAGCCCAGCACTGGTGCATCTGGGATCCCACAGTGATTTAAAAATCTCAGTTCAGAAAGGGCTTATGCATAAGTTCAATTTTAAATATGTGTTTAACCTCAAACATGCCTTTACATGTTATAGTTACAGAAGACCCTAACATTTCAAAAGAGCAGCCACTTACAAACTTTATAAAGGGGGACAAAACAGTCTTCTGCTCTTTATTTCAAGATCTGTAATACTTCAGCAGCGACACCCTCAGCTAAAAAACACATGCATTGCCTCTGTCCCTAAAAGCTTCAATTTACTTGATAATCTGAGATCTCTTTTATCATTATTTTGCTCACTATTTTAGGCACAGGTATTGCTTTTATTATTGTTACAGAGATAAAAATACGGTCACATTACGCATTCAATATAGCAGACAGATTCCTGGATCCAACAGTCTTGGCTGCAAACTCCCTGCATCACTTCTGCAAACAAGGCATTGCATCTCAAATGGGTTTTTAAATGTGATAAATTCAAAATAAATAACGCTTCACTACATACGCAAACAAGCTACAGGCCAGATTCCACTAAGAATGTGCATGGATTGTTTCACATGTGCACATAACTCCACACATTTTGTGCGTGCTCAAATGCAATAAATTTTACAATGGTGACAAGGGAAGAAGAGAGAGAGGTAGCTGTAGTGAAATATCAATTCTGCTGTAGTGAACATAGTTAAATGTGATAATAGGAAGAAATGACAGAAGAATGTCTTGTTTCAATCTCCTATTCATTATTCATCATGGACAATACTCAAAAAAGACTGCATGGTACTGAAATGTGCTTACTGAATACCGAAGGGACAGCTCATTTTTATAAGGAGATTACTCCAAACTGAGTAGTCATATACAGCACTGCACCGAGCCCTAAATATTTTAATAAATTTGGGAATTTTTTTTAAAGGTAGCTGAAACCAATGAGCATTCAATGACCTGATACTTCCTAAGGAAACAGCTTTGCTAGAGATTGAATGAAATTTGTTTAAAGTAAACAAACACTGTCTTTGAATCCTCATTCAAGACTGTTTTAACAAACTAGTTAAAATAAGAGAAGCCATCAATAAAAAAAAGTTTATATGATAGAAATGGTCACTGAGGGAATAGAGAGATGTCTCAGGAAACTAAACGCAAGCATTGTGGTACCTGAACACTGTTGCAGGGCAAGGGGAAAGAGGCTTTGAACAGACATAGTAGATCATAGAATCATAGAATCAACTGGATTGGAAAAGACCTCTGAGATCATCAAGTCCAGCCCTTGATCCAATACTGCCATGGTTACTAGACAGTGGCACTAAATGCCACATCCAGTCTCATCTTAAAAACCTCCAGGGATGGTGAATCCACCACCTCCCTGGGCAGCCCATTCCAGTGTCTGATTACTCTCTCTGTAAAAAATTTCTTCCTAATATCCAACCTAAACTTCCCCTGGCACAGCTTAAGATCGTGCCCTCTTGTCCTATTGCTGGTTGCCTAGAAGAAGAGATCAACGTCCACTTGGCTACAACCTCCTTTCAGGGAGTTGTAGAGAGTGATGAGGTGTCCACTGAGCTTCCTCTTCTCCAGGCTAAACAACCCCAGCTCCCTCAGCCTCTCCTCATAGGACTCGTGCTCGAGTCCCTTCACCAGCCTCACTGCTCTTCTCTGGACTCGCTCCTCATTATCCTTCCTGAACTGAGGGGCCCAGAGTGGGGGTGGTGTGGCCTCACCAGCACTGAGTACAGGGGAAGAATCCCTGGTCCTGCTGGCCACACCGTTCCTGATACAGGTCAGGATGCCATTCACCTTCTTGGCCACCTGGGCACACTGCTGGTTCATGTTCAGCTTCCTGTCAATGCAAACTCTCAGGTCCCTTTCTGCTTGGCTGCTCTCCAGCCACTCTGTGCCCAGCCTGTAGCGCTGCATGGGGTTGTCGTGGTCAAAGTGCAGGACCAGGCACTTGGCCTTGTTGAACCTCATCCCATTGGAATCAGACCATCTCTCCAGCTTGTCCCTCTGAAGGTCCCTCTGCAGAGCCCTCCTGCCTTCCAGCAGATCAACACTCCCCCCCAACTTGGTGTCATCTGCAAATCTGCCAATGGTACACTCAATCCCCTCATCCAGATCATCAATAAAAATATTAAGTAGAACTGGGCCCAATGCTGATCCCTGGGGGACACCACTAGTGACCGGCTGCCAACTGGATGCAGCATCGTTCACCACCACTCTCTGGGCCCAGCCCTCCAGCCAGTTCCTAACCCAGCACAGAGTGCACCTGTCCAAGGTGTGGGCTGCCAGGTTTTGCAGGAGTATGCTGTGGGAGACGGTGTCAAAGGCTTTGCTGAAAGGCTTTGTGGTCCAGGTAGACCACATCCACAGCCTTCCCCTCATCCACCAGGCAGGTCACCTGATCATAAAAGGAGATCAGATTGGTCAGACAGGACCTGCCCTTCCTAAACCCCTGCTGGCTGGGTCTGATCCCTTGTCCATCCTGTAGGTGCTGTGTGATTGCACTGAGGATGATCTGCTCCATAACCTTGCCAGTCACTGAGGTCAGGCTGACAGGCCCGTAGTTTCCCGGGTTCTCCTTGCAGCCCTTTTTGTGGATTGGCATGACATTCACCAACTTCCAATCAGCTGGGACCTCCCCAGTGAGCCAGGACTGTCGGTAAATGATGGAGAGTGGCTTGGCGAGCTCTTCTGCCAGCTCCCCCATCACCCTAGGATGGATCCCATATGGTCCCACAGACTTGTGAGAATCCAAGTGGCTTAGCAGGTCGCTAACTGTTTCCTCCAGGATGTCCAGATGTTCCTAGAGAAAACCTTGCAGCATGACCCTCAAGGAGAAAGAATTGAGAGAAACTTAGGGGGTTCCAAGTGACAGTGGACAAATGCAGGATATGAAGCAAAAAGATTTGTCAGGTATTTTCAGAGTTGTGAGAACGGGGGAAGAGCTTTGTGCAGCCCCTTTCTAAATAAACGTGACCACACGGGACAAGCATCTAGTTGCCTCATCAATTTCTCATCTGAACCAAAACAAATGTGACTGCTCCAGCCAAAGGTGCAACAATGTATTCTACCAGGAGGAAAAACTGTCATGCAGACATGCTACAATTTCTAACTTGAGATCATAAAATACTTTGGAAAGTTAATGAGCTGCACTCACATATAAATCCAACCAGTGCTCAACTAGCATACAATAAAATACTGACTATGTCACTGACCACAGTGCCATTAAGATTAATTTAGAGCACTTAGAATCTGTATCATCTTGTTGAAATGGCTCAGAGACAGAAAGTGAACATGTTAACAACTAATGTAGAGCAAATGTAATTACAGACACCATTTCATAGCCATTTCAGTCAGCCAAGACTGCCACGATCTCACCATCATATACTCAGTCATTCAGCCTCGACTCTCCTATTACACCAGCACTAGAGTTCATCTCTTCTCACAGCAACCTGTCAGCCAGATGAGTCAGCTAACTATGCCAACCAGATGGGTAGTGTCCAGACAACCCAGCTTCCTCACCTGGATACCCATCAGTTCAGTGCTAGAGATAGTAAGAAAAAACATTTGTGGAGAGAAGAGAGGACCATGACAGACTGGTTACAGATAAATTTCAGTTATTACAGAACTTCAGCCTAGGAGGAAGGTTCAAGTTCTTCTGAAGTGCTATTGTGGGTAATTCAGTGCCTAAACTGTTGAAATTCCCAGTGCTTAAAGTTCCTGCCAGTTCTCTGTAGAAGGTGAAAAATCAGCATAGTTTTAAGAAACAAAGCACAAAGATTTACATTATTTACCTATTACACATACAAACTCTGTATCACAACCCCAGAGGTAGGATGATGTGGGAATGGTTTTTTCCTCCAGAAAAAAATCTGCAGCAGATGTATTCCCAGGGTTAACATCAATTTTTATTTCCTTTGGTTGGATTGGGATTGGATTGAGTTCTCTTATTCCAAGTACTATTTATTGGCTATCTTATAGGCAAAGCATTCACACCACACATCATTCATAAATGATATTTCCCTACTTTTGGACTTTAAAAAAGTTATAGAAGTACACAAGTTTAAAGAAAGTGCTAACAAGTGACCTACAATGTTCAGCAGCTCTATAGCATGCCTGATTTTACCTAGTTAGAGACTGCTCTGTCACAAGCGCACAGATGTTACCTTCAAGTGATTCCATTTGAAATGATAATATGAAAACATTGTAACTGCTGATTTATATTTTGGCAGCGTCTAGAGACTCAATATGACAACAAAGTTCCCCTGTGCTTAGTTGACTATACAAATAGGAGCAAGAGATGTTTGTTATTCTCAATCTTCCTGTCTAGAGAGTAAAAGGTAAAACATGAGGAAAATGAACTGTTATCATCTTCATTTTATAATGAAAGATGAAGAAAGATGGGCTTAATATCAGGAAGGAAATCTGAAAAAGAGTCAGAAATAGAACTTGAATATCCTCACTGAGCTAAACTGATAAATCATCTTTTCCTAATAAATCATCAAATTACTATTCCTAAAACACATTTTCTAGAAAACAGCACCTTTTCCATTACAAATTTAAAAAAAAAAAAAAAAAAGAAAAATCCTGTTTTCAGGTTCCTCAGTCACAACATGTTTTTCAAAAACCAGACCCAAACTTTATTCCACACTGTAGACTTGTACCCCTGAAATTGCTTAACTCAGAAGACATTCCGAAAACTGAGGTTCCCCATATTGACTTGTGTAAGAGTAACCATTCCACTCCCATAATAACACCTTTTGTAAAGTAAAATTCATATCACAACCAAAAACAGGTTACAGCAATAAGAGTAGCAACCATATTAACAGCGAGAGCTCCTTCAGGCTAAAAACTTGTTTGAGCAAAGAGACAAACAATTAGGCCAGTGAAAACAAAAACCATAAACCATGAAATAGGGAAACAAGAAATCAAATTTTTTGTATGGACACACTAAAATCCACTAAAAAGCTTCATTAAAAGCTCTGGTTCTGATTCTCAACTAATATTTCAAATGTTTTTTAAAAATCTCCAAACTGACAGAACAATGGAAAAATGAAAAAAAAAAAGCTAAATGTGCTAATAATATTCAAACACTTTTGCTCAACTAGCCCCTGACAAAACCATGGACAGAATGAGCACTTCAGTCAAAGAAGATATATTAGAAAAGAGGCTGCCATCTACCATTAATGTCTTCAACTGGAAGGATTCCAGTCCCCTTCTGAGAACACCAATCTCAGTGTAAAATATGAGAACTAAAAAAAAAAAAAAAAATTCAAAGGCAAACTACATTACAAATAGAGAAAGCAAAATAGAAGGGCTGAATTAACTAGAATATTAATCCTATTTCAAGACTCCCATCTGAGAAAGATCAAGGCCACAACAAGGAATCACAGTGATTAACCACCTAAGCATTAGCCAGCAGAGACATAGATGAGAAGTGGCAGATTATATACACACAAAAAATCTGAACTGGCAAACAGAGGTTTTTGCACCTTAAGACAGGAGAAGCTGCAAAATTCAAGTACTCTGACATATACAAATGGGATAAGAAGACTCTAAAGCATGCTGGTTTTAATCTACAGAACACACATTAATATGTGAATTGTTTCAATTAAATAAAATACTATGAAATTTTTAACTGCAGGGTTATTCATCAAATCCCTTCCAATATACGAAATGCTCAGATGTCTATGATTATGAAAAAATATCTTTGCACATTTTGTCATTCAAATTACCTTCCTCATCTTAAAACTTCCACTACTCAGGACATAGTTCCTATTAGGAACATGCGAGTTAATCTGTGATATCCTCTGCCTGCCTACGGAAAAGGTCAATTTGCTAACAATGCTTTCTCATCACAGTTCAAACACAGCATCTGGTTTACATCTTAACAGCCAGCCAGCCAGCTAACCAGCTGAGGTTAAACTAGATCTGGATGAATATCACACAAGTTTCCAAAAGCAAAACAATCTGGTGAGAGCTGATTTCTTCATTCATATCAATGTGCTGGTTAGCATTAGATTAAAAGAGCATGTTTAGGACAGGATCATTTCCAAGAATAAAGAGAGTTAAAACCCCTGCTTACAAAAAAAAGTCAAGTCAATTCCTTCTCCAGGAAGCTCACTAGGACAAAGCAACAACAGGGTCCAATGGATTATGGAAAGATGGACAGAAAATTTTCTGAAACGTGGGTATCAAGCACAGTGGTCATAATGCAGACAAAACAGAAGTCCCATTAAAGGTTTAAGTCCTAAATAGCATGTTAATTATGGAAATACGAAGACAGAAACATTTTTACCACAATCAATACTTCAGTTCCTACCATAATAAAACAGACTGCACAGGTATGGTCCTTTGCTGACAGGGGAGCAGATCGCTGTTGTTTGAACAATCCTTCCTTCCCTTTTCCTAGCTGATGAAGAAAGCTATTCCCCTGCTTAGCTTCCAGCTGACATTCACATCAATATAACAGCTTCATTAGTCTCTCTCTTTTTAGCACTTCTTAGAGTCTAAGATAGCATTCCCTCTCATGAGACATACCCTGACTGCACAGCAAGGTAAACTTTTAAAATGGAAGCCTTTATTTGCTCTCGTCGTATCTCTACCCACAACATAAACTGTGTCTACAACTGAAGGTTCTTCATATTAACAAGCATTAAGAACAATTACTACGGCAATATCAACAGTGCACGGGCAGCAAGAGCATTTGTGCACTTTAGCACGTACTGACACAAGAAAATGCAAATTTTTGGAAGCTTCCACGGGGTATAAACACCGCAAAGGATAAAACAGAACTTTGCAAGGAAGGTTTCTCCAGGTTTAGCATATCAGAACAGGACCTCAAATATCCTTTCTTCCAAAGTTTCTGGTGCTTGAGTGTTGTTGGCAGGATAACAGAAGAAAAGATTCTGTCATGCAGTTTGTGTACTCTTAATTATGTGCAACAAAGTATCAGTGAGGACTGGAATCCCTGAGCTTGAAAACTTCATTTCCCTAAGAGGCAAACTGTCACTAATGTCAAGAGGATCTGGAAACACTATTAAAAACAGAAGGGGACTGAAGGAACTAGGCTAAGAAAATTAAAATAATTAAAAGTAGATGGTCTTCAGATCAGTCTGTGAAGGAAAACAGTACCTGAAGTTTCTAAGAAAAACACTTGTTTAAATATCACTGACAAATATTCTGCTGCCATTTTCACCTAAAGCTCTCAAGTAGAGGCTACTGCCTTTAAAATATCTACTACACTTTTCCCATGAGGATCTTCAAAGATGTCATTTTCTATTAGGCAGAGCAAAGGGAGGGGGGGAAAGATGAGGAAGTAAGAAAGAGATCCCAGGGAGAAGCATTGTTGCCAGATTGCATGCTCACAGTGCTGATTGACTCCTTAAATGGAAGGCCAAAGCTTAAAATGTTCCCTCATTCAAGGACCAATCAATCTCATTGACAGCACCCCAAGGGATTAAGGCTACAAGACAGCCAGTCTTCAGCTGCCGTACTTCAGGGACTCCCAAACACTACCCAGCCAGATGCTGTTCTCAAGCACCTCCGTGCATTGCACTTACACATCCAAACAGGTTTTCTGACTTTTACAGCTGCATTTGACCATTGCCCAGCTTGCTCATGAAAAAAATATAAGAAAGTTCAGTAGATAGAGATGATGTTAAACAATCATGAGAGAATTTCACCTCTGGGGTTTTTCCTAACAAAATGAAAGGGCCTCATTACTTACGAAAAAGAAACCCAAACTAACAACAAGATCATTGCAGGCCTGTAGGTGGTGAGCTAGGAAAACGGTAAGCTTTTGAAGACACATGGAGATGTGAGCAACTTCAGCAGCAGCCTGGATCATGCTTGTGAGGAGAGCTCCTCTTGGTAGCAGAGCGTGACATAGAAGAGCTAGCAGGTGCACCGGCATTGCTGGGCTTTACAGTCCAGCATTGCTCAGAGACACGTGTATGGCAGAGGTAGAGCTGGGTCTGGTCTAATAAACCTTGACTTACAACACAGAAAATTACCTGGGACACGATGCTCTGCCTGACATTGCTATCCCACTCTCCATTCCAGATCCCATTAAGGGATCCTCATGCTGTACTTGCACTGTACTCCACTGAGAATTACTCATCTCTCCCTAAAAAGAACAGATGTGCTTCATTCATTTTACACTAACAAAGGAATGGGGTCAAATATGAGGTATGTAATAGCTGTAAGTCAGCTGAACAGCTATTGTTCTCCACATTCTTCCCCATTATTTTCTGTATTTGGACACCAAAACACAGACCCCAAAGCAGCAGCAAAGGCTGCTCCAATGACCCTCTCTGACCCAAGTTTCACTGATGCACTTGCACACTCTTCAAAGCACACTCAAGACCCTGAGAAATTACTCATATTTGAATGTTGATTTTTACTGTCATTTCTGCTGTACACACAAAACCAGAGCTCCCAATAGGTTTGTATATTGTAACCTAATCTGAAAAGAAAAAAGAGGTCTGGTTCAGAAGTTTCCTGTACACTTGAGGATTCCAAGATTCATACACTGAAATGAAGAAGCTGGAGAGGAACAACCCAGAAAGCAAGTGTATTTTTAGCTCTACAAGATGTTTGCAGGTCATTTGCAGTCATTTTGAGTCATGATAAACAGTCAATAGGACACTATACTAATATGAAATGCTATCCAGAATGTTGAATTTTAACTCGGAGAGAAGGGATTTCATTATTGCTGTTATTGTGATTATTATATTACTATATTGCAAATACATGCAATATAGTAACATAAATACTCAGCATCCATGATTATACAGTCTGTGATTCCACAGTCAGCTATTCAAAAAGAAAATTCCAGCTTGCAAACAGTTTGCAGATGTTCAAGATTTCATTAAAAATACATTGTCAGATCCAATCGGGAACAAAATGCAAGTTTGCAAAAGTCTTTCAAAGTTGTTGTGAATTCCTTTTTGCATTTTGATTCAAGTATAGGCATATTCTAAAATGAATTCTGTTTCAGAAAATTCTTGAAACATTAATATTGTTTGAAAATAAAACAGAAAAGATACTTTTATTATTTCTTTTGATAAAATGAAAATTATAAGTTTGCCAAAACTATTTTTTTTACCACTACTACTTTCAATTACCATGTAACCTGATCATGTAGATACCACCACTATAGTCTATAACTGTCAGTGGTAACTCTTCTTTCACAACCCTGAGGTTCAGTGGCCTGCATGCTAAGGTCCAGCTCTGGTATTGCCTAGCTGTATAACTACTGAAAAAGAGCTACAAGAAAGTCTGGAGGCAGATAAAACCAAGAAAATGACAGAGCTTAAGATTATCAAAACATCATCACTAGCTCAGGAGTTCAAGAAGCAAACACCAACACAAAGGTATAAAACCACAGAGACTGTTTAGCAGGCCCCACTGGGAATCACCACAGTATTGTTAGAGCTGGTGGGAGATGGCAGCTCAGCAACACAGCATCTACTGAAAGGAGCCACACAGGACAATCCTCCCCAGCCAATGCCTGCCAGGCCAGCAAAGACTGTGAGCAATGGTGAGCACACTAACACTGAGTCCAGCAGCTCATTAGCTCCTAGGTATCTTTTGTGTGCATTATCAAACAAATAATTGCTTCACACTAAGGTGAACATACCCTATGTGCAGAATCCTTTGATACCCAGCCCAAACAACCTAACAGGGGTTTTTACAGGCCTTACTTTGGCAACAACAAAATTCCGTTACTGGAAAAGCCAATGACTGAGAGGGCACTAAACATGTAAATCATACTCATGATTTCACAGAACCAGGACATCTACTCCCCCTCCAACCAACTAATAACAAAGTAATTTATCTTTATATAAATAAAAGAATAAAATAAAAAAAGAATGTGTTTTATTTAAAACACTGTCTAGGGTTAACCATACTGGGCAATTGTGCGTTGCCAAGCACTGATTTGATTTTCATTATATGGCACTGACAGCAAAGTCATTTATCTGTTCTGCTCACAGTCTCCTTTTATCTTTTTCTTATGCTTCTGTATTTTTACTCTATCCTGCAGTGTAGCTGAATGCTGATGAGCAGAAAATGGTACAAAACCACAGACAGTCTCTTTCAAATTAAAAGTTCAGGTATGAAAAATCCAACATTTTCCATTTTGGAGTTCCCAAAGAAGCTGTATATTTGGCAATGTCCAGCCATATAAAGATCAGTTAAATACATCACTAGCTGTCCTCCTCTAGAGTATATGATGTTTCATTCATGGTTCTAATATGCTCCCCATTGAGAAATTATCTTCCTGTCACTGCAGCCTTGGATGTTTAAATAAAAAATAGAGCAAACAATGGAAAAGCAGTTTTCCACATATCAGATCAATAATTTTTACAATTTTTTTTGCATTCACCTTGTTATATTTGTAGATTACTAGCATTCCATAAAAATAAGGAAAAATAGAAACATAAAGAAGAAACAAATCTTCCCAGTGTTATGGTACTTAGCCTTTAAATGTGTTAGCATCTCACCAGGGATGTGCATATAACTGACTTTTTTATCAATTCACCAGCTGAACTTGCCATTCTTAGTTTGCTAGTATTGAATCAAGGTTGCCTTAATCCTGTTTCTCACCAAAACAAAACCGAAGTATTTAATGTCATGAGGGACAATACATTCCTCTTGAAATAAAGTGGAATATTACATTTCTAAAGATTTATTCAAAAAACAAATGTAACAGAATTACAGTCAAAACATTATAGTTTATGGTTAGTGATGCTTCATAAAGCAGCACTTTAGTTGCATTTCAGGTTCTACAGATCTCTATGTTGTGCATGACTGTATACCAGAGAGTATCTGTACCTCCACTGTGAGGCAATGGTAGTCTTGTTCAACAGTGTTAATAAAACCTCAAGAGGGATTCATAATATTCCAAAACAGATACACTGACTAAAATGCACTCAGAAGAGTTAAAGATGATGGTCAATCTCACCACAGCAATTGCAAGTGCTAATGTTACTAGATTTCTCACACAGCAGTGACCTGAACCATAATTACACCCATGACTTCCAGCAATAGCCTTCATATTCTCTGTTCACCTGTTTAGGCATATATATGATCACACTATCAGAATCTTTTTCAGCAAAACTTTTTGGTAGAGTTCCATCAAAGTTCCCTGCCACAAAACAAAACAGAACATGCAACTGCCATTTTCTTGTTAGTCATGAACACTTCTGCCACACCAGCAGAGACAAGCAGTAAGGAATGTGTCCAGAACTGACAAGGACAAATAAGCAGAAAACTGTGCAGTCTGCACAGAATTATTCAAAATAGTCATATGTACAAAATGCTGCTGGTGAATCTCACATGAACGAGTAGCTGGTTGGTAAAACAGCAGAAGAAATTCAACATCAGTAAGTGCAAAGAAAGGTAAACAGGAAAAAATAACCTTAACTATGCAGACACAGTAATAGTCTAAATTAGCTATAGCTCAGGGAAGAACTCTTGGAGTCACTGTGGACAGCTCTCTGAAAATGCCAATTCAATGTTCAGCAGATATTCAATAGGCAAACACAAAGTTACAACTGTTTAAGGAAAGAATAAAACCCAAAACGTTATTATGCCACAGAACAAACTCAAGCATATAAACTCTGAGCACTCTAGGCAGTTGTGGCACCACCCCTCTCTTTTGCTCAGTGTTTCAAACAGGCATTGGAGAACTTTAAAGGCACAGAGAAAGGTGATAAGAATAAGAAGAGATGGGAAGTGAATCCCATACAAGGAGAGATTAAGTACTTTTGAGTTCTGAAAAAGGACAGCTAAACCATCTATAGAATCAGGACTGGTACACAAAAGCGAATGAAGAACCACCAGCCACTGATCATTACAGAAAAAGAAGAGAGCAGCCAATGAAAATGTGGAACAAATGCATTTAAGTAAACAAGACGTAAGTAAAATACAGATCTTGTTGCCACCAATTGTCAGAGAGCACAAAATGGAACAGCTTCCAACATGGATAATGTACATTCACAGAGAGCAGGTCCTTTGGTAGATACTAAACTATTGGTCCATGTATAACTCCAGGTCAGGGCCACTGACAATTGGAGGCTGGGAGTAATACTCCACTGGTTGTCATCTCTAAACTGCTCTCCACACAGGATACAGTAAAATATTTTCCTCTGTGGCTGTTATTACATTAGGTATGTTGTGGTTTTTTCCAAATACTGGGAAACAAAACATGTCAGTAAATTAATATGATTCGAAGGCCAGCTCTGGCTGTGGGTCCCTTGAACAGTGCCTCTTCCTTGTGGATAACACATGACTTTTTCCTCCAGCTACAGTGACCAACACAGCCAGACTCCAGGAAATAACTGATAATGGATTCTTAATAATCAGGAAGGTGAGGTTCATATAGAGAAACGGTAACATCATCTCACTCCTCTGAAGGATCTCATTTGTAATTCACACATACCAAGCACTGGCATTAACTTCTTCACCTGAGTAATAACGACAGCAGCTTGGATGTAAAAGAGTGACACCTCCACAAGTCATCAAGAGTGGCAAAAAACTCATAGAGAGTTTTATATTGTTCTTACTCCACAGTTACGATGGCATATCACTAAAAAGGACAGCCACACGTTCCCTCCTCCTCCCAGATTAGATCCATGGACTACCTACACACTGGATGAGATGGTTCGGTCAAAAGGTTATTAAATTTTTTTGTTAGTTTCCATTTGGATTAGTGCAGTGAACAGGCTTACTGTCCAGCCACAGATCACTAGATTTGACAGAAACAATACAGCAAAAGTGTGCAGGCAAGGGAGGGGGAAGGATGACACAAGTCTGTTCAGTAGCAGCTTTCAGCTACACTGCTTTACCCACAATGTTAAAATGCAACCTATGGTACAGTAGCCCTATTTGAACTCGGTCTGCTGAATAAAAAACATACAAGTCCTTGGACCTAAAAGACAGTGAGTCTGAAGTAACTAGATGTCACAAAGCAGGAAAGGACATGAAAATCTGTGGTTACAGGTTGTTAGGTAGAGAGGAGCTTGTCCCAGTTCAGGTGACAGAGCTCAATAAATATGGAAAACCACTTCAACTTGTAAATGTTAATTGTAATTACTACAACGGTTCAGCTTAATGAAAACATCCCAGCATCAGTAAATCCCGTCTGCAGTTGAAAGGAAGCATCTTTCAGAACAGATAGATTCTGCAAGGGAAATCAGTTTTGTTTGTTTCTGGACTTACTCATGTAGGTACTGGAAGGTATCATTGTACTGGTGAGTTCAGTTAGGGAACAGACTGTATAATTACACATATTTAAACACTTCAAATGCTGCTAAAGCAAAAATGTACATAAAAAACAGTACTCAGAATATTTCTTCTTAGCCATCAACTCCTGAATAACAGAACTGTGAAACCATGCAAGTCTACACTACCAGCTGCACTATGATTCATGGATCCTTTTAATCCTCACAGTACTTCATGGTAGTATAATCATTCCTAGTCATGTGTGATTCATCAAAGTATTTTGTAGTAAAGACAAATGTTATAATATGCCCTATTGTAACCATGCAAATCACATATCTTCATTTCCATACCTAAATTATGCTTTCGCTGAACTTTTTCTGCTGCTCAAGCAGCTCTCACATACCAAGCTAGTTAGGCATTTCAAAGTTGTTTCATAGCAAGGAATCCCAAGTTTTCTTCTTTCACTTTCTCAAGCCTCTTCATGCTTTACACATCACTGTTTTGAAAAGGTTTGCACTAGGTTCTTAACTCTAAGCTACCACCCTATCTCCTCTGTATGCCTCACATGTTTCCTGTGGCCAGAAGTTAATGTAAGTTACTTGTATGTACTGTCACTCGGCAGACAAACCTTCACACAAAAACTTCACACAGCAACTCTGAACGACAGGTCCTTTGTGGATCATCACAAGCCAAGCAATACAGAGACACAAGGAAAAGTTTCAAACTTCCTTTTTCTACATCAAGATATCATATTCCCAAGGAATTCATCTTTCTGCTCTCTTGGAGCCTATTAACTTTAACAATAGATGTAATATTTTTTAGTAGAAACCTTAATACAGTCTTAGAACTGCTCATATTAACTGTCTAAATTTCCAGTTCAAACCTAATGGTTTTGGCTGAAGAATAAACGTTAAACAGCTCTAAATGTTTTCTAAATAGAAAACAAGTACAAACCACCACTCCACATTTCACAGGTAAAACAGCAGCTCACAATAAAGATCAAATACAACCAGAGCACAGGATGATAACAGGCTTCCAATGAAGGGCAGAATGTTACCACTGCCTTTGTTGGTGCTTATCACAGATAGGTGATATAATAAAACTACTGTGGACTGAAATAAATCAAATACTCCCTGTGACCACTATGCTCTCTTACCCTAGAACTGCATATTTAACATTTAAAACATATGGATTGCTAAGGAATCAAAAACAAAGGTTAATGATGAGAAGAAAACCAAGTTTGGGATTCAATCCCTTTCCATCCTCCAAACCCAGTTAGCAGAATTTCAGTAACACGAAGAGAATATTCCTTTAGTCTAGGGGGGGAAAAAAACAAAAACATGTCTTCTCTGATGCAGCAGTGACAAAAAATATATTATTTTATAAGTATTTATTTATATGTATAAATAAATATATATATTTATATAATACATATATTCCAAGTATTTATTTTATTAATGCATATGCATTCATACATATGACTTTAAATGAACTTTAAATGACTTTAAATCTTATCACTCATTGGCATTCCCATTTGGGCTTCTATCTAAAAAACTGACATCTATCTATCAGACAAAAAACTATCAAACTTTTACACCATGTATAAATCAGTTTCCCTTTTTTCCCCTGGTATTTCAAGGGCAATAATAAACTTACAACAACATTTTCAAATTTTAAACATATAGGAACACTTTTCAGTAAAACAAAGCACAGCATGATGTACTGTTGTTCAACCACGGAGTGTGACTTATTTAGCCAGGGGATTGGAAAATGTGGTATGCAAATGATTCAGTAGCTATACTTCTTTCTTCAAAATTCTTCCATAGGAATTCACTTCTCTTTTTCCTTCTCCACTTTTTATTTCTTCCACCTTTTATTCTCCTCTTCTTTTATCTTTATTAACTAAGGTACTACTTGCTGTCCTGAGGATACAAACTCTTAATTGAGATTCCAAGCTGCTGTGACTACCAAACCATCACCACTCTCAGGAGGGAAGAAAGTGTGGATACTCCCAGAGGTAAATGCTAATAACCACCTTTTGCTTCTTATCCCATCCCCCCCCCCAGCAATTTCAAATAAATAAAATATTAATCTTCTCATTTTGTCCCACATTGCCCCACTGCATGCTGTGAAAAAAAATGCATGGCTAAATATTTTTCATGATAATCCACTGTGGGATAACTTTTTTTAATATACTTTAGGTCATTTACTCTTCAAAGAAAAACATAATCTGCTTTCAAATTATGCTGTTTCAAATACAAAGATAACAGGCTCAGTTCTCATTTCTGACTGCTCTTGCTATGTCTCAACAGCATGCAGCAGCCAGAAAGCTCCCAGGCAGGAGCAGTAGAGGATCTCCTAGGGGTACCATTCAGTGGAAGCAGGCCAACAAAGCTGGTTCTCTGGCACCTTCCCCCACCTCATTGCATGAGAGGGGTGCCAGGGGATGGGGTCACGTGCTGAGCTTGAGCAGTTGGACAGCCACAACAACCGCTACAAGACGGAATAAACTTGAGAATGAGAGCATTGCCCTGTGCAAACAACACCCTTGCAGAGAGGCAGGGAAAGACATGTCAAGTCAGGTTAGACCCTGGAAAGCACATTTATAGAATCATAGAACATGCTGAGTTGAAAGGGACCCATCAGGATCAAAGAGTCCAATTCCTGGCCCTAGGCAGGACACCCCAAGAATCATAGGATGTGTCTGAGAGCGTCCAAATTCTCCTTGAACTCAGACAGGCTTGGTGCTGTGACCACTTTCCTGAGAAGCCTGTCCCAGTGCTCATGCACACTCGGGTGAAAAATTTTTTCCTAATATGTAACCTAAAGCTCCCCTGACTCAGTTTCATGCCATTTCCTCAAGTCCTGTCACTGGTCACAACAGTAAAGAGATCAGTGCCTGCCCCTCTGCTTCCCCCAGTGAGGATGCTGAAGACCAATGAGGTTTCCCCTCAGTCTCCTCTTCTCCAGGCTGAACAAACCAAGCAACCTCAGCTACTCTTCATAAGGCTTACCCTCCAGACCCTTCACCATCCTCACAGTCCTCCTTTGGAAATTCTCTAAGAGCTTAACGTCAATTTTATATTGTGGCACCCAAGAGCAGAGTAGAGTGGGACAATCACCTGCCTTGACTGGCTGGCGATGCTTTGCCTGATGCCCCCAGGACATGGTTGGCCCTCCTGGCTGCCAGGGCACTGCTGACTCATATTCAACTTCCTGTTGACCAGGACCTCCAGCTCCCTTTCCAAGGCACTGCTTTCCAGCCTCTCGTTCCATTCTGCCACATGACTAGAAAAATCTTCAGAAGAGGTACCTGAAGTGTGAAAGAACCCCAACGGAAGAACAAAAGAGCTTTGTTAACCCTACAGACACCTTAGTAGAAAATCAAATTGACTAGGTTCTCTACTTGTAAAAAAGGGGGTAAACACCATAAACCTCCAGGCAGCAAGAAGTACTGGGACAAAGGCAAAAATAAGATGGCATTTGTGCAGATTTTCCAACACTAAAACAACAAGTAAAGGCAAGTCTAAAGGCTAAACATTACAGACACCTGACTGTCGGAAAAGGAGGGGTTGGGCTCCCAACAGGTATGAATCTCTGAAAATAGTGGTTACTTTCCTACCACTGGCTATAAAAACTGGGAACAAACAGGCTAAGTTTCTTGTTCCTGTATGAAAAATATGATTAAAATTTAGCTAAACCCTGGTGGAGACACAGGTCTATAAACAAATAAAAGTACACATCATTCTCCTCCCTCAGGAATAGTGTTATCTGTCACTCAACTGGATGTCAACTAAGTCACCTGCCTCAGTAATCCATTTTCACTGCACAGAGTGCAGTTACTACAGTAGGTATACAGGATAACACTGCTTTGACTGACAGATGTTCAGGCTGGTGCAGGAATGTGTTAACCTTTACGTTGTTCTGGAGTAAGATACCTCCTACAGATTATGTGGCACTTGTTTTTGCTTTTATAGCAAGAGCATGACTCTTATGGAAACATGTTAATAGTCAGAAAGCAGAATTCATGTTGATGACAAGGACAGAGACCATAACAAATAAGTTAATGAAGTCAAATATGACAGCAGAATATGAGGCATAAGGAGACATGAAACAACAGAATACAAAAAGCAGAGTACAGCTCGGGTGTTCAGTCTTTACTGTGAGTTGTATTGTCACACTACATACTAGTAAGCATATGCTCATTAGCACATGAAAGGAAAAGGAAAGATAGTCTCTCCTTTACATCTCACTCCTTCCCCTGCTTGTAATGTTGAAAATGGGAGGAACTGCAGAGACTTCACACTACTTTACTCTGGGCAAATAGCTGGGAAGGAGTGGAAAGTACTAAGAGTCTCAGACCTTTCTTTCTTTTCATTAGCCAGCAGAGACCTCAGATGAAGCAACTACAGGCTGAACTGCTCCTGAATGTACAGAATTACGATTAGGATACTGTTCTGACAACCATCAGGCAAAGAATCACATGTGCTGCCTCTCTCATTCTCCTCAGGCAAGCTATAAACCTACAAAATAGCCACAAATTAAGAAACTGATTTTGCTTTTTGACAGTCTTCTTGCTACTACATACGAAGTACACCACTGCCCCCAGATACTTACAGGTGATCTTCCTACCAAAACCAAAACAAAACAATGTTCCCAAACTCAAGTCTTTCAATTCAATAGTATTATTTGCAGACTGCAGCTGGGTACTTATGTTAATAAAACAAATATCACATTTAAATACAGCATGTACTACAAGTGCTGACGGAGAGAATTTTTTTAAAGTAGTAAGCACAATGCATGTTCAGTGTTTTCCTAGCGTATTCGACTTGCAAATTCAACCAGAAATCAATAACAATGGATTGCAAGTTTGCAATTTATGTTTTTAACAGATTCCCTGGCATATTCAGTTTAGCATGGATGCTGATCACATAGGGTTTTGTTTGTTTGTAGCACATTTTGTAGCTATAGTATTTAAAAATTAATAAACTAGAAGTCATTTTCAATATATAAACCTGAAGCAGAATGGGTAAACAAATACTGATTCAGTCAATCTGAAAAGGCTATGATTTCTTTGGATTATTATTGTATTACATTACAGTTTCCTACATAACTAAAATAATGCACAATAGTAAGCACTGAACTGAGTAAAAGATACTTGTAGAACCAGCCTTTGTTGTTACTACAAAGAAAACTTCATACAGGAAAAAGAAAGCACAAACACACCTATCCACGTTCATATGTGTGTGTGTTTTTCTAGCTCAACATAATCACATACTTCTCAACACATTCTTTGTAACATGCATTTTTTTTAACTGTTTGATGAAAACTATTCTGGGGAAGGCAAGACTGGTACATTTGTAATAAAGACCAAAAATGAATGGGCATCATCATATCACTATGAAATCTGAGGACATATAAAGATTAAACATTACAAATCTGCATCGGACTAGGCTTCAGAAATATGTCTGGTGTTTCCTGTGTCAGCTGTTACCTGTCTATCAGATACATGTGTGGCCTCCCAGTGGTAAGTGATGGGCTAACAAAAGTTACTTTGCTGGGCTTCAAAAGTAGAGCACAACTCTGGAGCTGTACTAAATTCAGGTTGAGGAGGAAGAAAACTTAATTTTAATTGAGGACTAATCCTACTTTTGATAGCTAAATCATTCTGCTGTAACCAATATGCTCACCCACAAAGAATTATCTCATGTATAATTGCTTCAATACTGATTAATAAATAATAACTGATGAAGAGACTTTGCTGGCAATCACTAACCAGCAGCTGAAGAGAGGGCCTAAGGAAGAGCCTTAGGCCTTTAATCCAGGTTGTCATTAGCTGAGAGAAATTGCCTGGTTTTGAGGTCATTCCTATTAAATAAAAATATTAATACATTTTTCAAATAATTTTCTAGAAGCTACAGGCTGAACTGCACAAAATGTAGTTATTATTTTAGACAGAAACTGATATTTTCTTTTTTTTCTAGGAACTAACAAATGACAAAACTCACTGGGAAAAAAAGTTATTTTGGTGTTCAACCTGGGTTTTTTTCTTATTTTTAGACTATTAATAAAAGTCAGCTTGTTAGTCTCCTCAGACTGACCCCCACACTGCAGATGAGGGAATGCCCAGCACAGCTGCCCAGCATCTCATGGATTGCTAGAAACACTATACTACTTCCAGTCATCCTGTCTTAAGGACATGGATAAAACCATGGTCTCCCATGGTGCTGGAACTAAACCAACATGAGCTGTTGGACACACACCAATTCTGACCTAAGTCTGCTTATTTGACTCTGTTCTCTAGCCCTTCCTGGATAAAAATGATTTTTCACTTGTGCAGAATCAAGCAACTATTACTGCATAGATCCCATTTTTGAGACCACTATACCTTTTTGTGTGATACTGAGCCAAACTGAGTGAGCCCCCAAGCACATGCTTGAGATAATTCAGTGCCAGGACATTTATGCAGGCTCTCTTTAAGCCAGAGAGCACTATGGAAACAGTAATTATCTTATTTTCCTTTAGCCAAATTATTAGAGCTCCTCCTGATTGGCCAGCATAAGACTTAAATGTACTGCAAAGTATTGAAGTAAGATCTTTAACCAGGAGCTTGTGATCTCTAATTACATCTTAGATAAAGTAATAACAAAATAAAAGCAGTGCAATAAAGGTTGGCCTTATTGTGGTATGATTCTTATCATAAGAACTTCCTTAGCCTCAAGGTCTTTTTCTGTATTATGGCAAATTACTCAGCACTGATGACTCTACAGTAATGTTTAATACAGCTGAAACCAAGACATACCAGCTTGCAGAGGTCTCTTCAAAATGGAATGCACATGGGCTCAGTCAGACAGTGGAGGTTCTGCCCTGAGCAGCTGACCTGGCTGCTGTCAGCCACACAACGCCAGCCCTGCAGCACACGCTGCAACCATTTTGGAATAGAAGCGGGAGTAGGAAAAGTGAAATCACACAAAATTCTTCTTAAGGCACTGTGTTCCATCAGCATTCTTCCTCCCACTCACCACCACCCAGCCAGATAGCCACTTTCTTTCACAGCTGCTCATTCCCATCTGCTCTGGCACTGTCTGCACTTGTCTCTTTAAACCCCTGCACCCAGAATTCCTCTTGATTCCACTCCTTTCCACACACTTTTTTTTTTAGCAGATACTCCCCCTGACAAGAGAGCTGCCAGTTGGCATTTTATTTCCATACCTATCTCCACATCCCATCCACAGCAAAAAAAGTGGTAGAATGGGAATCACCCCAAAACATCTCTTTCCAGCACTACGTTCATCTCAATTGATACACTGTGCTTTGTCCCTGAGTGCCCACTCCTTCCACTAACTGAAAAGAGAAAGAATTAGCAGGGGATAAAAAGGAATTAAAATAACTTACGAGACAGTGAAAAGCCATGCAGGATATAGTGAGTTTCCATGTTCACCTGACAAAGGAATGAGAAACAGAGGCTTTGAAGAACAGAAGCACAGCTAAACATGAAGTACCGTGAAAATTAATCCAAACGGGAAAAAATAAAGCAACAATAGTAGGAAAAGGCCTGGTGAATTGAAACCACAGCTAAAGACAATAATGAAAGAAAGAGACACAGACATGATGTAACATACAATACAATCCAGCCAGCAATATTTTGTTTTAAAGAATTATTGAGAAAGAATATATATAAGAGGTATGATTAGGAAATGCAACGTAAGAGTAGAACCAAGCAAATATATGGAGGTAAGTGGAGTTTTCTGGATTATCATACTGTGCAAAGATGACACAGATCCCGTGATTTTCACCAACTACAGCTCACACCTGCTAGAGCCATACAATGATCAGCTAAGCTTGCTTGTAAGGGCATTCCTCCTCCCTCCATACCGCATTACCTCAAGCACTACCCTGGTAGAACTATACTGCTCCCTAGACCACAGCAACATAGATGACTGCACCACAACCCTTTCCACAGGAACAAAGCCCCTGCCCAAAGACAAAAGCAGTTGCAATGATTTCCTGTAATCCCAGATTAATCTAAAAAACATATTATATATCTGTAATGCATACAAAAAAGGCAGTTCTGCTTTTAAATTACCTACTCTGGATGGGATTCTGATCAGATCTATATGGACTAAAGAGTTATGCTAATGATTTATGTCCACTGAGCTGTGCTCCTAGAAAATAACTGTTTGTCTTAATTGTAAATTAATTTTAGTATATGAAATATAGAACATCTTCATGTCTCCAAGAATTATATAGGATATGGAAAAATTACTGTTTTGATTGGCTACCTAAGCTTTCCAAAAGTCAGTTTCTATTTATAATTTGACTTGTATTGAATGTCACACTTAAACTAATGTTAAACTAATTTTGAGGTCTTTGAAAAACTGAACAGCTAACACTTAAGCAGTTTTGAGGAACAAAACTGCTTTTAATCTCACAGTTATTTCTGTTCCTCTCAGAGTTTATACACTCTTAACCACGGCATTTTATTAATACTGGTCAGCTGGAAAAGAGGTGAGATTTTAATCATTACCATGCTGTCAAAATTTGAAAGGACAGCCCCCTGCCCTCAAAATGTTTTGTGAATCAAAACCAGGTTTAGGCATGTGCCAAAAGAAAAGCAAAAGTATATGCAGTGTGAAGCCTTTTAGATGTCTACAATATGTCTACAAAATAAATATACATTGCCTTAATTGAATTGAAGATAGATTCACCAATGCAAGAAATTGCTTATCATGATGCTTCAATTGAAGGTTTGTTTAATTTTCCTGAAAATCCATTCATTTTTAGAAGCAAACTTACTTTTATTGTACATTTATATTAACTGCCACAGGAATAACTATATTTTAACGAAAAAGTGGCTTTGAAGGAAACCAAGAAGTTGAAAATTGCATGTGCAAGGATTCAGTCATTTTCAAATTCAGCCAGTAGTGTCCATGAACTCCTGGTACTGCAACACAAGAGACTCAAAGAGATGGATTACCTCAGCAATTCAACTGAAAGGACACAGTTCTGAACTAAAGTGCTTGTTGTGAGTTCATACCTTAAAAAATACTCTTCCAACAAAACTGAACCATGATTAAACATGATCAGATCCCAAATGGACTGAAAAATAGCAGGATATATTTAACCAATAACCCAGTGTGAACTATTCTGGTATTCCTGGGCAGTAATGTCCCTATCACAGAGGTATATTATGAAAAACAAGAGCTAAAACTCTAGACTAACCAAACTATCTCAAACTATCTCAATCTACGTAGGCTCTAGTAGCCACAAATTCCTAACAAATACTTGGATTTTCTCTTCAGATCTGTGTTAAACCTGAAGTCATGAGACCAGTTTTGCCAAACACAAGAGCGGCAGAAAGTTACCAACTGGTATCTATAAGACATGAGTGTGCCTTTTTCTTCAGGTTACCAAACATATTCAAGCAGCAAAAGTCTGCAGGATATGAGCTCTGAACAACACTACAAGAAAATTAGTTAAAGAGAAAGTAGGTTTTATGTTTCAAACTGATGATGGTCCTAAGGCCCATCCCCCATGTTTCATACAGTTGCTGACACTAATGTTGAAAGCCAAAGTGCTTGCAGCTGGTTCTCCGATGGGCCCAGGACACTTCAGAGTGAGATAACAACGTAGCATAACGTAGCAAAAATTTCCAAGCATTACTCTGTATTAGAACCCAAGGAACATGAGACCTACCTACCAGAGTATACACCAAACAACTTCCATCTTATTAGAGCCCTCAGTGTTTTCTAAAGTTGAAAACTACCAGGCATTCTTAGCTTCAGGTTAAATCCTTCACCAGGTAAAGTACATTATAATGAAAATCATCAAATCCTACCTGAATTGAAGCCTGTTCCCATATCAGTTGAAAACAAGTGAGAAACAGCCTGATACCTCTACCCTGTTCTACTAGGCCAGTGAACACTCCTCTTTATCAGTGAGTGTAGTGATAGGACGAGGAGTAACAGTTTCAAACTGAAAGAGGGTATGATTAGATATTACGAAGAAATTCTTTACTGTGAGGGTGGTGAGACACTTGAATGGGTTGCCCACAAAAGCTGTGAATACCCCATCCATGGATGTGCTCAAGGACAGGTTGGATGGGGCTTTTGAGCAACCTGATCTAGTGGAAATTGTCGCTGTCCATGGTAGGGGGGGTTGGAACTAGATGGTCTTTATGGTCTCTTCCAACCCAAACCATTCTATGATTCTATGAGTATTACAAAGTCAGAGGCAACCAGTTTCTCATCCCAAGAGCAATAGAAATTGTACAAATATTTAATCTGCTAGAAGCAAGACTAAGAACCAGGCATCCACTTCTCCTTCCTTATTTCTTTACCTTGGCACTTTTGAGTTCCTTTTCTAAATTAATCCAAGAGAATTACTGACAAGAGAAACAATCCAGATAAATAAATAAATAAATACATATCATGGGTTGACCACAATAAATAACCCCAAAACCCCACCAAAAATCCAAACCACAAACTCTAAGCCTTTCAGCCATCGAAGGTAATATGAGGACTGCAAGCATGGCCTTGGCAGTTCCCATATCCTTGTACTCATATGTTAAAGCACCTCAAAGAACCACTTCCTAGTCATGCTTCCTCCTCTTGTGGGGCCAGAGAGTAGTGTCATAGTCTGCCAGCCATGGTACAAAAAGGCTGAAGAGGAGTGAAAGACCCCCAGTGTCCTATCTAACTGTTTCAGTGACAAAAACAAGACTTATTTGCTGACCCCTTCAGTATGACGTAAATGAGAGATGCCAATGCAGAGGGGTTTCCTGGTCCACCTTCCATCAGCACAGCCTTAAATCCATGCCAGGGCTCTGGCAGTTGCACAAAAAAACCTGGATTAGAGATGTGTTTTGGTTGAAAACTTACCACATTTTCATTCCTTTTTCAGGTCAGTTTTCAGCCAGATCATATGGCTGTACAGAGGTGAAGGTTGGTACAAGGAAGGTAAAGAATACCTTTGGTTCAGAGAAGATGGGATCAGCTCCCTGCGCAGCAGCACAATGCTTAGGCTGGCTCAAAGTGTTTAAGGATCTGTTTCCCAATATGATCAGCCTGCAGGCCTTCCTCATGCCCCCACATTACAGAACAAAGTCATACAGCATTTGCAAAAGTATAAGGTAAACATCCCTTTGCTCAGGTGCACAGATCAAACTGCTGTCTAGTCCTCTGCTTCCAGAACTAGCTCTGTTTTGTTATTCACAGTAACTAAGAAGGAAGAATTTCTCTGTATGTTCACCTGAAAAATCAAGATGACAGCTCTGTGAAATATTCTATTAAGCTGACAGCATTTCTCAGGTATGTTTTGGCTTGTTATACAGTTTTGAGCTTGCTATTTGTACACAAAACCAAAACTGACATAAATAAAGGTCATGGTCTAACTCCTGGAACCAAGCCATATTAAGAAACAATGGCTTCAGAAAATTAGTGCTTCCATCAACCTCAGGAAGCAGGTAGGTTGCAAAGTCCTGCTTCTGAGCAAGAGATCTAAGATAGAGATTACTGTATCAGCCTCCTGAGCTAGCACACAGCAAACCATAGAACATGTCAGTACTGAAGGAAGGAGACTGGAAACCCTACTACTTTCTCAACCCAGTACTACTGCTTTCTTTTAATAGTCTCATGAACACTGGTATTGAAAAGGCTACAGGAAAAACAAGACAAAACTTCCCAAGAAAACCAAAGTGAAGTGAAATGGCATATTTAAAAGCTTAAAATTTCATCAGACAACCACACCTACTAAGTTAACCAGTTACAAAAAGCCCAAGACAAACCAAAAACTTTAGACAAACCTCCAGAAAAGGTCAGAAACAATACACACCATCATTAAATACACTAGCAAATTTTAGAAATGCTAATCAAGAAAATACTTTAAGTACTTGATGGTATGATCCCCTCTAAAAAGTGAGGGTTTTCAAAGTAGTGAAATGTGTTTGATATATTAGAAATACTTACAACTACTCCACTCCTGGTGACAGTTTCCCGGTATGTAAAATTGCACACTGCCCAAGCTAGGTAATACGTGGACATAAGAGGGGTCTGTGAAAAGTGATCTGTAACCCATCCATCTTCTTCAAAAACAGAAGTTTCAACTGGCATGTTGGACAAAGACAAGTAAGTTGCTTGATGTCTGATACTGATTTTGAAAGTGGCCTTGTAGATGGGCTCATCAAAGCAAGGAAAGGCTTTTCTGGCGTGAGTAGGAGAAAACTGCGTAACAGCAAGAAACCTAGAAAAGCAGCAAACAAAAATAAAAAGTAATTACTAACTGTGCCCAGCACTTGATTCATAAACATACAAATAAGACATTGCTTCACTATTGTGGTTTAGAGGGGGAAAAAATACAACTGTATAACTGCTGAAAACAGTTCAAACAACGGTTTGAACACTGCTTTATCACTTTCTTACTACCTCTACTGCAATGCAATTGATACAAAGTAACGGTCTACAAATTTCATACAAATTTGCAGACACCACAGTGACGTTAAATAAATAACTCCTTGTCTTTTATCAAACTTCAGATTCTAGCGGTATTTTTCATCAATATGTGGGGAAAAAAGTGAGCCACTAGTGATTATACAATGTAAAACAAGCACAGTCCTCAGTTCAAATCAGGATTTAACAGCCTCCGGGGAGTTCACTCTCCCCTAAGAGACTGACAGGGCACTTTGCCTTTCTTTGGGCATGAGAACTTACGGTCACACAGTGCACACAGGAGGGTCGTTGTTTTCCACCGCTGATTAATTCTGTATCAGCTGCACATAGGCCTGGGACACAGTGCTATACAGCACTTCTGTGTCTGTGCATGTCCAAAAACAGTTCTGTGAGCTTTGCCAAATTACAAATGTAAGTAAATGATTAAACAAGCACAAACTATTTCACTGCTCTTCTACATGTGGTTTTCTTTTCTGGAGTATTGTATAGAGAAGAAATAAATATTTTCAGTTAATGAGTCAAATTATTAAAAGATCTCTGAAGGAGGAAAAGATATTTATTATGCCACTGTAGAGAATGGGAAGGCTTTAGCTTGACAATAAAATCTGTAACTGTATACTGTGGAACTAAAGAGATTTTAACCCAGATATAGAAAAGGAAACTTTCTGGGTAGAGACTTATACTTACACATAAAAAGAAAACCCATGTGCAATGATCTTTTTGCAGAAACAAGAAGTTACACTTCAAAGGTTGAATTATGGGGTTTGATAAAAGTATTTTCTAGAGGCGTGCAGAATGAAAAAATTACCATGGGCCAACTATGTAACTGTAAAGGTAGCACATACATAGGCTTTTTAAGTAGTATTGATTCATGTCTCCATGTTCCAAGGTTCCCTCAGTGGAAATAACCGGGCAATTTTAGATACCAGGCAAACATTTATCAAAATTTTAGAGGCTGACTAATCATCTGTTATTCCTCTGAGGGAACAGGATGGGTGGACGGTTTTGATATAATGAAAACGGTGGCACCTATTATTAATCAGTCTATAACCATTATTTTGCAATGTGATACCCTCTAACACTGAGGAAGAAAATAGGTAGCCCATAAGGAAAGTGAAGTATCTAATTAACTTTTTCTAAAACTTCTTGGAGAAAATGAAGAAATAAATTTATTGAAACGTTACACTTTTTTCTTGCACCTGCACCTCGTAGAACTAGATATATGTTTTTCAGTGAATTATCACCTCTTTCAAATAAGGATAATTTTTTAAAAATTTGAAAAATTTTTCCACCACTGAAGCATTTACGATCAGTCTAAAATAAAAAGACTTTTTTGGCTAGCACTTATTGAAGGAACTCATCATACGACATTTTTCTTGACTTGTTACAAAACACGGATTACTAAAACCATAACTCTGCATAAGGTTGCTAAATCTAAGGTTAAAATTTGGTGCTAGGTATTCTAGCGTTAACCCAGAAAAATTCCATATTATCAGTGGATTTGTACTAGTGCAACAAAGTCAAATCAGCCAATTAAATGAAGCAAAGCAACTTAATTTATATATGAAGTATTTCAAGTGGACCTGATTCTGCATTCTAGGCACACTCTAAGCAGCTACAGACATCAACAGAAGCCTCAAGTGAGCATGGAAAACTGTACTGGCCTGTTATTAATACAGCAAGAATGACAAACTTTCCCCTGAAATTAACAATTTTAATGAGTTCCAACATACATGTAAATTTATACTCGGGGAACACCATTTATACTGTGACACTCTCCAAATAAACAATCTTTTCCTTGTTCCCCCTCCCCAGCCTCCCTCTTTAATACTTTTATATTTAATACTCATTAGGCCATTGAAACAATCTCTTCACCAGGTAATAAATCCTGGTAACTTGATAACCCTCGTAAACGCTTAATCATCTGTATTCTCTCAGACAGGTAGATATATATCCACATAGATGTAACTGGGCAAACACTGGGTGGTCAATATTTCATACTAAAAATACATCAACTACCAATAATGGTGATATTTATAACACGAGCATTAGTATCAAACATCAATTTGCTTGTTGTGCCATAAAACAAAACAAACAAAAAGTTAAAACTGCTTCCCAAAACAGAAACATTTATACTTAAAAACCCAAACAAACTAAACCCAAAACATTGTCTCTGTTTATCTACCCGTCTCTGTGTTCAAGTAAAACAAGCAAACTTCTACACCATAATAAAACTGAAGAGCAAGCCGAGTGTTTCATCCATCTCTTTACACACCACTCCGGGCACCAACATTTTTATCTCCAATTCCCAAAAATATGACCATAAAAAGTTTTACTTTAGGGAATGACAGGCTTGCAGCCTGTTTTCTGAGCATACCCACAGCAGTACTTCACCGCTGTTTTAATCCCATCTCATCTATTAAAGGAAGATGTGTTTCCTCAACAACCTATCTATTTTGACATCTTAGTTGTTACAAGACGAAAGAATATGTCTGTTTGTTTTGTCTCTGTGATGTAAGAATTTTTTTTTCCTTTTCATTTATGCCACAGTTTGATGTTCACTTAAATTATGCCTGCATATTTTTACAGTACTCTACAGGAGCTCTGTATTATGTGCCAGTAAATTCTGGCACATAATGCTAAGTAAATTTGTAGCATATCACTTGCATTTTACATCTCAAATACAGTAGAAAAGACTTAAGTCAGAAGCTGCTTTTATGCAGCTGTCAACATTTCAGACTGATTTATGACTTTCACCTGTGAAGACCACAGAAACTAAATTTAGGGAAAAAAATCATAAAGTGAAGGCATTACTATGTTTGTGATACCTCACAGTTACCCAGAGTTATTAGCTCCTCATGTACAACAAAAGTGGAAAAAATGATAGCTTGGACCCTTTTATAGCAACTTTACTCCAATGAGGCTACTGTATTTTAATCAGATACAAAGATGTCAAAAGCTAAAGCCCTGCTGGAACATCAAACTCTCCCAGAGCATGCAAGAAGCCTGTCTGTCTATCATAATAGAAGTTGTCCACATTTAAGGGCCACAAACGGTTATATGTATTACATTATAAAATGGGTTATTAATAAAAATGCAAATTGTTACATTGTAAGAGCACGCTCTGATCAAAGATGTTCCCTGCTTTAGAATGTGTATTATTCACTTTATACTACAGTGAGTCATTAAGCCTGTGCCAGTTGAAAAACACTACTTCTATTTAACACCTGAAACTATAACCACGCAATGATTACAGTTTTAAAAACATTTTACGGAAAGAAATAGAAATGAACTGATGTAAAGAAAAAACATGCCATTGATTTCAATATAGCAATGCTACCTTACATAAGGTAAGGTATCTATCCTTAGATCTTGTATGACTATACTTAGTGTATTAAAAACAAAGCAATTCATATCTGAAAAGTTACACACAGAATACTGGGAAACACATTTTATATTGCCTTCCAGTCTGTGTCTTAAATTACTCTGATGACTGAAAAAGTGAATGGACCTTTTTTTGTTGGTGGTGGTTTTTAAATCTTAACTAGGGAATCTGTATTGAAGTACAGATTGTACAGTAACTCTGAAAAAATGTCACTGCCACACCTATTCGACATTTCAATTACTCCTATACAAAGTCTATATACACAAGAATAATATCTGCTTAAATAACTTCTTGGATTCGTAAAGTGAGTTATACCCCCTGCTGTTAACAGTATTTTGTTTTCTGATTTGCCTATTTCCATACAGGTCTGTGAGAACTCCCAACTATCCTAGTCATTCAATCATCCGTGATAACAGGCATTTTATCCGCATCTTTTCCTACAACCATGCTTTTTCAAATTTCCATTTTATTTCACTTTGATGACAAATTGCAAAAACTTAATTTCAATTCTGCTTGCAGTTCTAACATCAGACTGTTTAAAACTCTCAATAATCATAGTAATGAAAATATGTTTTAATAAAAGGACTTTTAATTTAATTCAGTTAATGAGGATGCTTTTCATGTTTGACTAAGTATTTTTGCCAAGTTCTTCCAACTATAAACTCTTTGTTTCACTTCGCAGTATAAAACAGTAAGATTCAGGAAGAGAAAACCTGTCACTGCAGGTGTTTCATACAAGTTTCAAGAAAGGACGGCTTAAAAATAAACTAATTTTAAAATGATATGCCATGACAGAACCATGAAGCCCATCCCACCTTTCTTTTCTATTGCAAAGCCTGACTGTGGTTAGAAAACTACTTTAAAAAAGAAAGCCTCTGTAACTGCCTAAACGGGGACCTCCACAGTGACCTTGCCTACCATAACAAGGGCCTCGACAGGAACCCAAGGAGATATAACAACATGAGTAAATACTGAATCTTGTTCTGCATGAAAACTAATTAGGTTTGCCCGGTCACAGGGTGTAAACCTGCAGCGACTCAGCTGCAGAAGTGTAAACGTATTCACGTTACGTGAAATCACATCCCACCACGTTTTTGCTTCAGATAATAAAATAAAATCAAACCAGCATAGAAGTCCCGCTGCTGGCAAGGCTGTCACACAAGGGCACACGGCAGCCAAACACGGAGTGTTTATCAAACAGACCCGGAGTCTCCTCTCCGGGCCTGCCCCAACAGGGACCGAGCGGACGGTCTGCTTCACTCTTGCCACCCTGGAAATTGGCTCGTTATCCTCGTCCGTCCGCAAGCCGCGCTGGGGCATCTCCTGACCCGCAGCCTTCCCCGCCCCGGCGGGCGCGCAGGCGGAGCGCTCCGCTCACCTGCCAGCAGCCCCGGCTAACCCCGGCCGAGCCGACCGCACGGCCCCAGGCCGGTCCGCCCCGCTCCGCCCGCCCCCGCTCGCTCCCACGCAGCCTGTCAGCCTCGGCACGCTCCAGCCGCTCTCCCGACACCAGCCGGTGGCGCGGAGCGGGCAAGGACTCACGGTCCCCCAGAGCCTCCGCAGCTCCACCCTGCCAGCGCCAGCCTTAAGGGAACGCCCAGCGAGCGGCGGCAGCGGCAGGCGAGGCCCGGCCTGTGCTTACCGACCGACCGATTGGACTTGGCGGCCGCTCCTCCCCGCCGCAGCCCTTGCCCGGGCGGCTGGCACAGCCCTGCGCCCCTCGGCGGCACCGCCGGGGCCGGGCGGCGCGGAGCCCGCGGCATCACCCGCCGGGCAGCTCCGCGACCGCCGGGTCCTAGCGCCGCCCCGCCCGAAGTTCGGCGCGGGGACTGCCAACTTCGGACCGAGTTGGCGACGCGGCCGCTCCGCTACCTTCGCTCGCCGTGGAGAACGTAGGAGCTGCGGAAGAAGCCCAGCAGTTCGTTCTCGATGAGGGCGTTGTAGATTATCTTGAGGTTGTAACTTCTTTGCACCTCTAGGCTGCGGTTGAGGACCACGACGAACACCTGTGTCTGGGGGTAAAAGAAGGTGCGGGCCACCCGCACGCCGCCGGCCAGCTTGTCCTCGGCCACGCGGACCGCCTCGATGTGCATGCGGTGGGCATGCAGCACGATGTACCGACTGGCGTTGCGCACCTCTAGCTGCACGTTCACCTCCCCGCTGAAGGTGAAGTTCTCCATGAAGGCGCTCAGCATCAGGTTGTAGTGCAGCGGCCGCAGGTGCCGCGGCAGCCGCGGCCGGGCCCAAGGCGGCAACTCCTGCCGCCGCTGCCACTCCTCCTCCTCCTCCTCTTCCTCCGCCGCTTCCCCGCCCCGCGCCTCCTCCTCTGGCTGGCCGGAGGGCTGCCCCGCACCGGGTGGCTGCCGGGCCGCCCCCGAAAGGCTCCCGTTGCCGCTGGCCCGCGGCGGGCCGTCGGCGGCGGCGCCACACTCCTCGAAGCGGACGCTGAGCAGCACGGCGATCATGGTCACCGCCAGCAGCGCTAGGATGGAGACGGCGAAGCCCAGGACCAGCCGCTTGTGCACGGCGATATGCCGCTCCGTGGTGCGGGGTCTTGGCCCCGCCGCCTCGGCCCAGGGTCCCGGCGTCAGTCCCCGGCTGCCGTTCCGCAGGGCGGCCTCCTCCTCGATCATCATGGGGGTGACGGGCGGGCGCTTCTCCCGTTTCTCCTCCAAGGCCATCACGGCAGCGCCGCTCCCGCCTCCCGCGGGGCCGCCGCCACCCGAGGGGGCCCCGAAAGCATGGAAGGCTCCGAGGCAGGGGGGCCCTGAGCCCAGGTGGGACGCACCGCCCCTCACTTCCCGACAAGCCGCATCACCCTGGCCGCCGGGAACCCCGCTGGGGAGCGGCTCCCGGTCGGAGGGACGGGACGAGGTCAGGTCAGGTCGGGCAGGAGGCGGCGGGCGCTCTCCGCCGTCCGGCCGCCGGGGCCGCGCCGCGCAGACAACTTGTGCGGCTTCTGCGGGGCACTTCAGCACATGCCGCCGAGCACACCTCGGCGCCAAGGGGGAGGGCTCTGCCGCCCCGGCCCCCCCGCTAACACCGCCGCCCGCAGGGAGCTCTCTTTTCCCCGCGTCCCGAGCCGCCGGGGCCGGGGTCGGGCTCCTTGCCCGGCCCCAGCAGCACCCGAGCCATGCGCGCCCCGGGGGCGCCGCCGCGCAGATCGGGCCGTCCCCGCGGGGTTCGCCCGGCACCGGAGTGGTGGCACCGGACAGCGGCGTGGGCCGGGCCCGTCCTCCTCTTCCTGCGAGCGGGTCGGGCTCCGGAGAGTCGCTCCTCGCGGCTCCTCTTATTTTCTCTTTCCTGTCTCCTGCAGGTACAGAACAGTCTCCCGGCTGGCTCGAGCAGAGGCGGCTATATATAGGCACCGGGGAGAGGCGAAGGAAGGAAAGGGATGGGAAGGGGGGAGAGGCGGGCAAGCCCCGCCGCCCCTCGGCTTCAGCGGCTGCTCCGGCTGTCGGCGGTGACGGCGGCGCCCCGGGGGAGCGGGCGGGGGCGGGAGGCGGGGGCGACGCGGGGATGAGGGAGGCTTTTCTCCGGTGTGTCACACGCGGCGGCTCCGGGGGAGGTCGCTGAGGCGGCGGCGGGAGCCCCGGCCGGGGCGGGCGTAGAGCGAGGGCCGGGCAGCCGCCGGGGACGGGGCGGCTGCAAAGCCTCCGAGCCGCAGGACTGCCCGGGATTACACGCAAATGCGTGTGCTCGCCACATAAATATTGAACGCCCTTACTGTGTCGTATTTATAGAGACTTAATAAAGAGCCGCCGACTACGTGTTTGGACGACAATAGTGCTGTCATACTAACGTGGGGATGGAGCTCAGAAAAGGATAAATACTCCTACTTAAATCGATAGGATTAATATGCCGAGAAAAAAATCGCCCCGTAAGCTCTGGCTGGAACTCTCAGAAATCCCCCTGCCGTTACTCCACGGACCCAGGACTGCCGGTGCTGAGCCCCGCTCCTCAGCTGGAGGGATTTTAAGGATATGTTAAATGCTGCCTGGGGTAATACAGCAACGCTTCGCTTGAGTAGCCCTTGGAGAGAGCCCTGGTCTAGAAAACTGAATCAGCCCACTTCTTCCACCTGTCCCCAAACTTTTGCGTGTAGGGACTGCAGAAACACAGAATTAATATATACAGCGAGGATGTAGATCAATGTCTGAAAGCATCTCTGTTCCCCTTATTTTGCTTGCATACTTCAAAACCTGCCTCTGTTCATTTTCTATTTTGAAGCTCTTTAGCTCCAGTCTTGTAAGCAGTTACAGATGTCTCTATCCACGGCATTCAGTCCTGTGGAATCCACAGCAATATATGCTGTATGTCAAGTTAAACGCATACATAACAATTTGCAGGGTAAAGGCCTTATTTTCCATAGTGAAGAAAAAAGAAAAAAAAATAAAAATCAAGTCCTACACTTCTTTCATAAGCCAAGCAATTCTGCAGAGTTTCATGAAATGTGATGTATTAGCCATTTCACTTCAAGAGAAAATGCCTGATCTGTTTTCCCTGAATCTACGACATCTTCTAGAAATGTTACATCACTTTGCACGCTGTTGTAGAATACGAATGATCACTTACTGACACTCAAACAAATTTTAAGTCTAAGGATTACCGGTTTAAATATAAGGAATTTACTACCCTCTGTATGTACTCCTTATATTTCCTTATATAGTCCTATAGAAGGATTGTATTTAGCTTTACAGTCCCTGGAAGGAAATGAGCACAGCCTAAAAAATGTTTGTGATCTTAACTATTCTTAATTTTAAGTATGGTGATACACTTGCTAATTGTGTTTGTACGTCCTAGGAGGACTAAGATTTTGCTCCATAACTGGCATTCCCGCATATTTCCTCTGGTGATATTTGACTGCCCACCTGTTATAACAGGGCAAAGAACAAAAACATTTTATTATCCAAAAATAGCCTTCATTATTTACTGACTAAAGTTTGAGGCAGAAAGGTAGAAAACTATTGCTATGTGATTTGGGGGAAAAAAAAGGAACAAACTGACACAGCAAACTAACAAAGCTACAGGTTTAAAATGTCAGTTTCTATATGTTTCATTAAACCCTTTAAAAGTGGGCACATTGTCTGAGTGCTTTTAAGATTTTGTATGCAGGCTGTCAGTATCAGGCATTAGTAAGATAGGCAGTGTTTCCCTCTATCGCTCTCTGCATTTGATTTTTAAGTTATGTTGTTCCCATCAGCAGTGCATGGAGACATTCAGGCAAAGATGTGATTCAAGAGTAGAAGTAGCCTAGAATACAGTGGAACAGTTTGTGTCATTTATAAATATTTTTAATTTTTAATCACATTTTTAATTAAATGCAATTGAATAGTTACAGCTTTCACAGTTTAAGGTTTTTTGAAGCCTTCTCAGAAAAGCAGTGAGTGGCAGGCAGTTGGGCTAACCAGCCCTGCCACTTTAAAGGGGGATGTACAACTGCATGTGTGACAGTACGGGAACATCATTCTGGCCTTCTTGATGTACAAATAACAGCCTCAGCCAAGGGAGTCAATCACACAACTTAGCTTTGAGAATATTGGTCTATAAATTGAAGGGCCACTACTGGGAGAGGGTACGTAAAAGGTTTAAGGTGCATGCTAGTAAGAAGCCATGAGGCTGACTCCTTTTAAGCCAGGTTGAAATGGCACTCAAAATACTGGCATAAGGCATGAGTGATGGGAGTTAAGGCTGTTTATATTCACCTCCAACTTTCATCATTGCTCAAACAGAGCAGTGAGAGGTTTCCAACCCCTCTCCACCTCTCTTTGGGCTTCTTGTCAGTCTGGGGACTTACAATAAGAAGGTTCAGCTAGGTACTGTGTTAAATAGCTCATGTCCCTCAACTCATCCATCATTCTAAAACTTCACATTACTAGATTAACCTCTTCTTCATATTAGTAATGACAGGTTTCTAAAACGTAGCTTGACCAGATACAGGTCAAGGGAGGTATTAACTTACTAATTTGTTCTCAAATACTACTCTCTGCATGTAGTTCTGTGTACAGACTGATACATAGCCTTTTGCTGAGAAAATACAAAGGCATGGGGCTCCCGAAAAGCAACATGTGTACATCTGGGGAAAATTCTTGTTTTTTCATTTGTCCACAGTTACAAACATAGACGTGGATTGCAACTCCTTTGGTCTTTCTGCAAAGACTGTTGGAAAATACATCGAATCATTGATCATTTTTTCGGTAAAATCCTGATGATGACTCCCTGTTGTTCAAAATTTCCCGTAGGCCATCAACATGTTGTATGCAATCTCATTTTATGAGCTTATAGCTTAGAGTTTCACATACTCATACAAAATATGAGTATGTCTCACCTTAACTGAATTGCTATGAAGATGGCCCTCCCTAGACAAGTATCAGAAGAAACATGTATCTACTTCAGACAGCACAGTTTCCGATTCTATACCAGCTTGTAGCATGGCTAGTAAAGAGCTGATGAGGGACCCCCATAAAGCTGTAGTTTATGTTACGTTAAGATTGCACACAACACCTCTCAGTATTCCCACTGGTGCTTTACAGTCTTGGAAGAAAAACTGTGTAAATGAGCAACCTCACTATATATCATGCAGCTGGGTACAGTTCAGCCAAACTGGGGATCAGGACATTACAGTTTTCTGAGTCTGCCCAACTATTGCTGCTTTTTAACTCGAGTGATCCATCCTTCATTCTGGGTATAGCAGAGGTTTACAGACAGACTTTATCATACTGACTCCATTCACAAAAAAGCCAAACCAACCAACCAAACATAAAACAAAAAACAAACAAACAAAAAATCCCAAATATGGTAAGGGGCTCAAAAAATGTCCTTCTATACAAAGATGAAAATCAATAGGAATTTATATTGGGAAGAATTTCAGGGGGAAAATACTGCATCAGCCCACATCAGTCAGTGCTCCACTGATCCTTTCAACCTCATTCAGGCATTTCTCTGGTCATAGTTGGATTCTCCTTGTATACTTCAAAGTCAAGGTTACCCATAGGTCTTAACCCATCCTATTTAAGTCCTAAAGTGGACTACAATTCATAGCCTGCAAACATGTTGGTCAAAAAACATCAATAAGGTGACCTCTGAAAGTATTATGAACTATTCACTTCTCACAGACACAGATACACGTGGCCGTTACTTAAAGACCAAGTATGGGCTGACTGTTTCCAAGCCACACAGGTTATCAGTGAAGCAAAGAGGAAATTATCAGTCCATCATCACTGGCTTTTCAGTTGTGACTAATTCCCCAAAGAAGTGACGCTGCCATACAGAGGACAGATGAGTCCTCTCGAGGCTTACAAATAGGCCAAAGGGAGTGGATTGGGACAGTGGTCCTACTTTTAGTGGGTTTGGCATTGGGTTTGGTTTGGTTTGGGGTTTTTTTCCAGAAGACATTTTCAGGAACATGTCAGGTTTAACATATGGCACTGGGGAATACACCTGCTGTTTAGTTTAAAAATCACTGCTAAGAAAAATGCTATAGGAAAGACTTTCTAATTAAAAGTGAAAACACTGGATTGTAGAACAAGCTGACACACAGTGATTTGTGCTGGCTTAAACATACAAAGAAAAGCAACATTCCTTCCTTTGTTTTCTGCTCCTTCACCCGCATGTCACCTGTATAAATGACCTTCTTTCTTACTTGAGTTCATTGGCATTAAGTGCTATTTATGTTTAGTTTATAATTAGAGATGTCCAGATGACTAGGTAAGGCTTTATCTTAGACAGGTTTTGTTTTTCCTTTTCTAAAGGAACAGATATATGAGGAAGGGGCTTGGTGCTGGTCTGTGCTGTGAGTAAAGTCCTATCTAATGAGAAGCTGGAAGTTTGCAACAGGATAGAGAGGCTCCCTAGTAATCTGGATTCTTCTCTTCCCCTCCTTCCTTTCTGTCTTATCATCACCTCTTTGTTTTCTGTCACCTCTCAAGTTGGAGGGAACATCAGAGGAGGCATCAATAGAGTGTTGCTCTGTACACCACCAGGCCCCCAGTAACCCCCTGCTGCTTCCCATTTACCTTGTGCTTTGAAATCATACCATCGCCACCCTTTGTTGTGAAATTTTCTTCCTTTATATTTCAATCCTTTTAAACTACTCAGTACTGTCCTACAAAGTCATAATACTCTCTTTTCCCCCCAAAACTCAGCATTTTCTTTCTCATGTTTTAGGATAAAAATATCTACTTTCATATGAGAAATAAACATTTGAAATTTTCAATTTAGGTGGCTGAGATACATTCTTTTCCCCAGATGTTCTGTTTTCATGTTTATCCACATCTCCTCAGCAAGTGATTTTTCTTTTCTTTGTTTCATTTCTTTTTCTTCATTTCAGCAGTAATTTAAGAAGGAAAGCAAGTATCCTCATTCTCCACTAGCAAGTTTTACTTAAAGTATATTTCAATATCTTTACAACGTGAGGATTTTTTTCAGCGTTTTTAAACACAGCTTCTTGAAGACATTTTTTTTCCATGCATGAACCATTTCAATTCCACAAGTTCAATAATGCCATGTTGTTAGTAGTGGAATGCATAGCATAGATATAATACTGTTTGTTTCTTTCACTGAGTAATTACACTTAAAACTGGCTAATTGGAATCAATTAATAGTAAGAAGTTAGTCTCAGGGGGAGAAGAAGAATTATTTATGGAAACTCCAGACTATATAAGGAACCAACATTTCCACACCTAGATTGTGTCTTATCTGCTGCACTTTTTCATTAAAAAATACAAGGACCGTGATAGTGGGCAAGGCAAGTGTTTACTTCCATTAAAATTTAGATTACACCACATTTTTTAAAACATCTGTAGATAATCTCTTCATCCATTTAACTCTAAAATACATATTCAGACTTCTGGTACTGGATTTCAATACAGGATTTCAGTACAGTTTATTGCATTTTGTAAAGCATTATAAATATCCGATGCTCTTTTGTTTCTGTCAGTATCCCATTCCCAGGGCAAAAATACAGATGTTTCCTCATGAGTCTCCTGATTCAGCTAAGCTAGAGCGTTCCAACTTATGCAGGAATACCTGTGCTTTACAATTGCCTCCTCAGGCCCATATTTGTGTCCAGGAGACATTATATGAATATGTGAATGTATTTTGTCAGCTCCACCATAACCATTTGCATCCTGCTACAGACTCCCTGAGTAATTGTAAGGATATGAACAGATCTTCACCTTCACTCTTCACTGATCACCTACACTGATCTTCACAATCAAAATACCATAGGGGTTTGTGATTTGCCAAATGTCTTGGATAAGCATCAAATAGGCAATTTTTGCAGAAATGTGGCCAAAATTTAACAGCTGTGGGAAATACAGTCCGCAACAATCCTTCAAGAAGAATGATCTGTAAAAACAATCACAAGCATCTACAAACAGAATCACTGTGAGATTCCTCAGTCCAAATGCTGACTGATCCCAAATTTTCTCTAAATAAAGACTGTAAGGAAAAGGTCAGGGTGTGTTTAAGGTTGCTGTGATTTTATAATTGATTACAACAAAGCACTTTGGTATATGCTGAAATATGGCTTTCTTTGGGCTAGCCTTTAAAATGGAGCAAGTGCCAAAGGGGAGTCATAAACAGGGGGGACAAATTATGAAGGGGAAGAGGAATTCAGCTGACTGGGGAAGATCATTTGCCTCAGTGCAATTCTTGGCCAAAATTTGTCTGGGTTTGATTTTACTGAGATCCCAAGGATTGGATACTTCCATTTCCTTACACAATGAATAATGTGAACCAATTGAACGAGGTATTTGAATGTAGAATACCAGTTATTGATTAAAAAGCAAAACCAAAAACAAGACAAGTAACTGTTCACAGCGATAAAACTAATCTAAATGCATCAGCAGCACTTAAACTTTAACCTATGTTTGAAATACATGAAAATATCCTACTTAGTAATAATTCTAGATTCCATTCTTTCAAGCTACCTGTGGGTCACTCTTGATTTCCATATTGTAAATTTGCAATTTTATTAAGCATCAAAATACATTACCAATATATCTGATCATTTGATGGGCCTCAAAGCACACTACCAGGTATTCTGTAACACCACTCAACTCACAGAAAATATTTCATTATAGTTATAAGGGTTTTTTGTTCTCAGTGCATTGGTACTATTCTGAGTTTGTCTCTGCAAGTAAACTCCTGCCCCCTATCGCCCTTAATGGTGCTGATGCCATAGGCACACATCTCAGAGGGATTAAAAATATTATAGCTATTTTGGCTATAAAGAGATTACTCAGATGCATTGTTTTTCACTATGTTCAGGTCATCAGTCTCAAGAACAGTCATGGCTGCTACTTTCTTGTTAGAAAAGTGTTAATCTGACCACTCACGTATAACTTGGATCTCAAAAGGAGTTTCACAATTAAGATGCTTTTGGTGAGAATTCATACCCATCATCAAAGTGGGAAGATTTAACCCCTGTTGGTATAAAATTCATTATCATAGAACCCTATTGTTTCAAATAATTTGTTTATGAAATAAAACCAGAGCGCTGAACAGCAAAGGCAGAAAAATTAAATAATCACAACATTCCAGTAGAAAATTCATTCACATTGTAGACGATAAATAATTCCTTGTGTCATATCTCTTATAAACATGACTAATGACTGAAAAGAAATTTTCAGTTTTTAGTTCATTTGAATTCCTTTATTCCTTAGAGAAGAAAATTAATTAACTACGTTTTGGTCACAATTATCCTCCTTAAGATTCTGGAGCTGTGATAAGTAGATGACCTACGTCTCATTCATTCTCTTAAAAACTTAACTTTTGATGTGGGACAGGGGCAATGAACCATCTTTGCTGCTTTAAGGCTTTTCACAAAATAAAATTTAACTGACAATAAAGGAAGCGTGCTCCTAATTAAAATAATATTGATTCAGCATATGGTATTGTGCCTTTGGTTTTCACTTTTTATTAGCCAAGTTGTCACTTTTCTCTTTAGTGCCACCTTGTGGGTCAGCCAGTTATGAAAGCACAAAAATCTCTCCTGCACTAAAAATAATTGGATCTGGCATTCAGAGCATCATGGGGAAAGGGGGAGGTTGTGGTTTAGGGGTTTAGAGTATCTCTTTTTTAAGAAAAAAAACCAATAATGTATGAAGAAAATGGTTTCTATTCATTTATAATAGGTATGCAAGAAGACAGGACAATCTCTCTGGGATTGAAAGTAATGGGATCTACAGAAAAAAAAAATCAATGTTCATTTACAGGATAATCATCAAACTTACCTTGGAAAATGTAAGTGGCAACCTCTGACTTGTGTGATTTTTGCCACAAGAAAAATGCTTCTGTATCTTACTGCCATTATTTTTGCAACACCTTTTCAAGAGAAGTAAAGCTAGATAATTGTAAACTCCCACTAATCCTACTTTCAGAAAAGATGAATGATCAGATACAGCATCATAACATACGTGCTTGTGAAATTCAAGGTGGATTTGCACACAGCAGCTTCAGATTCTCCTGATAAAGCACAGAAATTCAAAAACATATCTAAAAATTAAAAGTGTCAGGGGACATGTGTACTGCAAAGGACATTCAGACCAAGACTTGGCTGCACTGTGGTGACAATAAGTTTTTTCTTATACCGCACTAATAACTCAGCTGTCCTCTCACCTTACAGAATGGCACAAACACATCCTCATTCATTTCTTGAAGGAATTATGGACAGTGGAATTATGGTCAGTTTGTCTTCTTGAAAGGAGCAGAGAGAATGTTTCTGATATCTAATTTTTAAAGAGCCCTTTTTGTTACTTTTATTAATCATTTTGTTAGTTTTCTTAATGCTGGCAACTTTGAAAGCTACAAGAAATAATTTTTTCTATATTATAAGCCCCCAAATAAAACATCTTTGTTTTATTCTGCATACACATTAAAAGCACTTTAAGCTTACAAATTCTGGTTTTTAGGTAGCCAGCTCCTTTGCATTCTCTCTTACCAAACACAGATTTATAAAGGAAAATGTCATCCCTGAAAATCTCTTAAATTTGATCAAGTAGTCATATATAAGATAATCTTGCTGGTAAGGAGAGGGGTGATTTTAAATAGTAGCTGTAAGGTAAACATATGCAGGTATTCTTCCCAAGAATGCCAAAGCTGTTGAAGGATTAAAAAAAAGGTTTTTTTCAGATGCAAGGACCACTTTTTTATGATAGTGCATGCATTGGGTCCCACAGGCAAAAGGCAAAGCCCCTCCTCCTCCAAGGCTTTTTGTATCTTCTCTCTCTCCTCCCCCACTCTCTCTGGCCCAAGGAGGCCTTGTACATTTCTGCAAACATGTTATCTCTCTGCATACCAGAGAGCAAGGCCGAGAACTTCTCTTGCAATGCTGGGCAGGGGGAAAGCATTGAAACTGCCTTTGAGAAAGAGCCACCACTTTTGGCAGAAAGCCTTCCTAACAAAGTGAGTTCTAACTTCCCGTTACAAATTCTTCCAGAAATGTATCTATTGCTAAGTAGCTCTTGAGTTGTAGTGAAATCAGATTTCATCCTTAAGATATATGATAAGGACAAGTGATAGAAAATATAAGACAGTGGAAAATGCAGTTTCCCATGATCATATATAGCCATTACTTAGATGGAAAGAGACTAAGGAGTTGCACAGGAGCATATGCCCAGTAGGGCATTGAGGTTCAGTGAAATTTTCCGAAGATAAAAAGCCCCATAAACTCTCCTACCGACAAGTAGGTAGGTGTCCAGCAATTTCTCTGAGTCTTAAATAAGTTCAAACAGAGTAAATTCAGTTCAAGCAGTAGGAAGGATGGTCCAACAGGCAGCTCACTAGCCCAGACTGTAGAAAACTCAGCAACTGACTTCCCAGTACAGTCACAGCCTTCTTCCATAACCCCTGTATTCCTGTACCCTTTGCTAACATCATCCCTCCAGACAGTGCAAAAGCCTTTGAGGAAAAGAGTTATTAATGACTGTATGGTGTCTGGATGCTACATCCCATGAAAACACTGAGATAGCAATGTCTTGGACAGCCTATCATGTTCCAAAATTTGCTGTGAGCTGAAAAGCCACCCACTGCAAAATACTGATGGGCAAATGCTTCTCTACTGAGAAGACGAAGGGGGGAAAGGAGTTGCAATCAGGTTGAGTGAAGAATGACACACAACAAGTGAGAGAGGTTTCACCCTGTGCTCACATCTCAGCAATTGCTGAGGATACAGCTGTAGAGACAGCTGTCTCTGCATGACTCCACGATGCATCAGTTATTCATTTCACTCTTTTCCCTCCCAAACCTTCACATAGACCAGACTATGATCAGTTACCAGATGCTTCTACATAGTTACCTGCACCAGAAGACGTACACTGGTAACCTGCCTCCCTGAAAGTTGCACTTACTGGACTGAGAAATGGCCACATGCTTAAAAATGGGATTTGAATATATGTTGGGGGGGGGGGAGTTATACACATGGAATCTTGAAATTCTGAAAAAGCATCAGTGAAATTTAAATGTGAGAGTGACTGTAATGGCATAAAACAAATACTCTAAAGAAAGAAGTAATGGGATACCCAGGACTGCAACCATTGTTCACACAGAAGGTCCTTGTACTATTTTGGGGAAGTACTTAATAGAACCGCATTCCATTTTCTATGAGGGGTTTTTAGCCTCTGCTACATCAGAAACAATATACATGCACCACCAGCTAAGCTTCTGCCAGGCCAGTCTCCTATGAGACACACCAAGTGTGATGTCCCTCAGCCCCAGCTGGGTGCAGTCCGACCATCTCACCAGCAGCTACGCTCACAACTAGCCAGGTCCCATGAGGCAAACAGTTACAGAATCCAGACCCCAGTTTTCAGGAATGTGTCCATCTTGCCTGCCCCACTCCTCAGACAGATGTTTTCTCATATACCTTCCTTCCTGAAGAAGCTGCTCAATTTGCTTTTGAGAAGTTATGTACATAAACAATTTTGTACAAGTTCTCCAGACCCCAGGAAATTCCAATTTTAACATTATATGGATATGCAGATGGCAAACTTAATTTTCCTAGATTGCAGGATAGAGAAGACTAGCAGTGTCACTCTCCTTCAGCAAACACCGGAGCCTTGCCTTTGCAGTATTTTTAATATGTCTATATAGCACAGCATCACCGGGAAGAGCAGTGATCCAGCTGAGGTAAAGAGGTTTAGCTGCTTCAAACACCATGCTGTTCAGACTGTTCCAACATGTTTTTCAGCGAGATTACCTGCACAAGAGCAAGCACCACACAGTTGTCACACAGTGCTGTCGTCAGAGGTAGCCTCAGGGTCTCCGCAGAGCACCGAGCTGTACTGCACAGCTCAATGTCACTGAGACAGCATAAGCCTACTCTAAGCAGCAGAAGCCTGCTGTACATGCTTGCAGTGAAGACAAGCATCCCCATCCCATGCCACCTTATCCTACCATAGCGGTACCATCCCTCACAGATAACAAACAGCTCAAAGTCACACCCATTAGATGCAAGGGGTTGCAAACTCAGTTATGAGCCCCTACTCTAACTTCAGACACTCTAGCCTAGCCCATTCAGGTGGGAGCAGGGATTTCCTTAACTGTTCTTTCCTGCTAGCTTTAGAGCATGCAATAGCAGATCATCCCTCCATACCTCTCCTTCTTCTCTTGCAACTTCCTAGCTCCCTGCTTGGCAGTCTTCCACTCCACGTAGCTTTTCCCACCACTCCTGTCAGCCTGTATCTCTGAAGCCTCTCCAGGGCAGCCTGCAGCCTCACCATTTGCTGCTCCATGATGCCCAGGCATCTGTCTCTTACAGCAGCTGGTTTAGATCCACAGCTTGATCTCAGCTAGTGGAGGTAATGAAGCCATTCATTAACCCTTTCTTAAGCTATGGGCAGGCATGGTGTATTCATTCCATCTCAGTAACTGAGAGGTTTAGGAGCATCTGTAGGTTATCATTCCACATATGGGTCAGCACGAAGGAGTCCAGGTGCCAATGGGCTTTACAGACACATCTTTACCAACAGCAGAAAGAAGGTTAAATCCGGGTGAGATTTTGGAAGGAGTGTCTTCTTTTTACGAATATCCTTTTGTCTTCCTCTCCTCCCCAAAGCTGATGCTTTTTGCTTCAACCACTTCATCCTACTTTAACTCCCCTGTCAGTGTCCAGATATCTCACCTCAGTTTTAGTCTCCATTCCTCAGACTCCTCATCACAGCATCAATCTCCTGGAACACCTCAGTGCTGAAAATCATAAAGTGACATTTACAAATAAAATTTTTATGTGAGATTTCCAATGACATCTCAGATCTCAGCAAAAGGGCCTAAGTCTTTGTACTGCAAAAATATAGCAAAGCGACTTTTTTTCTGTAATTTTGATTCTGAAATGCATCATCCTAGAGTACAGTTTAAATATAAACAGAAAACACTGCTCAGTTGTCTCTCAGAATTAACTTTCTCAAGAAATATTTTTAAGGCTCACAAATCATGTGCAAGGCCTTTTTCCAAAGGAGAATTTTTCTTGAATCCATTTAGTAGTTGAAGGTTGTGTCATATGTCACTGGAAAGGTAATTTTTCCTAGTTTATGAAAAATGCCTTGAATTTGACTTTGCTGTCACAGGGGAATAATGATATCTATACAGGTAATAAACTGGCACCCAGAGATTGCTATTGGTAGCTTTGCAAGAAGTATACAATTTTATGGAGGATGATAGGAAGCAACGGGGTGAATTAATATCAAATATGCAATTTATTTCTATAATGTCTACATGACTCAGGTTTCCAGCATTTGTAATATTCTTTTAAATATTAATAGTTAAAGCATAACAAACAGAAGATCATTTTAGAGGAACTAATGCACAGCTCTGTAAATTCAGTAAACGATGGCTATTAATGTTGTCTTTTGTCTTCCAGACAGAAAATCAAAGCTATTTAAATTAAAGGATGCATATAAAATCAATGTATGTTGATAAGGTGTGCACATTAACGATAATGTTTGCAAACATTCTCTGTAGCTTGCATATATAATCTTCTCTTTCTGGAGAAAAGAAGCTCCTTAAATTATTTTTTTCCTTTGTTTTCTTTAAATTATTAATTTTTAAGCTTGTATGGTAGAAGTCAAGAGGAGGCTGTAGTGGCACAGGTGTTATGGTGTCACAGCCACATGCGCTCTTGGATGAGTGGGATGTACCCATACAGCCTGTTTGGCCAGGCTGAGGCTGGGAGCTGAGGAAGCTGATTCATGGTGCTGAGCTAAGATTTGGACCCAGGGAGGCCCCACAGCTGAGGCCAGCCAACCTTCGCCCCACTGCCAGGGAATGACCACCGCCAGCCCCTGCCTCTAGCCAAGACCCTCACCAGCCCGTGGGATGCTTCCTAATGTCACACTCCTGGGTAGTTGGTTACAACCATGGGTTTGATCACCAAATGATTGGAGCATAGGGTAGCAAGTCAGGCCCCCATGCCTTAGCTGGAGGCAGCCGATCACTGTTCATACGGTGTGCAAGTCCCATGGCATAAGCGCTGGAGATTGAGTCCAGGGTAAGAGGAGTGAAGTGAAGGTGCTGGCTGAGTGGAAAACAGGCAAACAAGAACACAAATGTAGGCTGAGACTACGATCAAACGCGCAAAATAGGCCTAGATTTAGCTTAAGAAGTGATTATTGAAATCCTATGTGGTGTGCTGAACACGCAGTCTTGGCTCATGACAGCTACAGTAGAGAATTAACAAACCAAAAAGAAGCAAGAATAAACTGGTGATTTTTTTTTTTAGTTATTACTATCTATCCATTCAGCACATCCATACTTGCACCCACATTGTGTATTTAAAACCAGTTAGATTAAAACCAGAGAATGATCCATGTAACCACTATTCATTCCACATGGAGTGGTCCAGCTAAGCCTTGTAGCTGGCTCCATAAGCCTCAGCCTTAACATTCATCATATTTAGCTGTGGTCTATGCAGGTGTAAAAATCCACACACACCAACTTGCAACAAGTTCGGAGGCCAGACTTCCAATGCAGAACATTTGTCCCTAGGCCCTCTGCTATCAAAAATATTATGGAAAGAATGAAAATAGAATGAGATGGCCTTTTGTAAGTCATTGAATCAGAAGGAATCTGAAACATCCTGGGAAGCCACTTTGACAGAATCAAAACAGAGGACATACAAGGCATCGTTCCTCAAAAAAAAGGGGCTCTGTTGGCTGTGGGCAATGGCACTGCAGGATGTCATTACTGGGGCGTGCACAGAAAGGCACTGACACTGAGGTAGCTTCCCAGAGTAGAAACTTCCCAGCAGGTTTTGGGGAGGGCTTCAGCCCAAATACATAGAAGATAAACACACTAGATACAACCATATCAATAGGAAGAATCTGGTTTTTTTTCAGTTTCTGCATGGGCTGAAGTCCCTTTTACTTCAAAGCAAATGTTTCCCAAATAAAAACCTCAGAATTGATCTTCTGAAAAGCTTCTGTCATATAAATAATTCCACCTTAAGAAAACCATGACAGGTCGATTCATCTGTGGTCAAATTTACTGGAAATATCTGAAACACAATATGTATTTTTCAGTGAGATATTCAGGAAAAAAATTCCATGTTCCCATGTCAGCACTAAAGCTTAAGAATTTTATTCCTAGGATAACCAGGAATGCTCTGTTGCCTCCCAAACTTGAGACCAGTCACATAAGCAAAATATTGGATTTCACTTTCAAAGGTGCCACTTTAAAAGAGATGATTTGACAGGAAAGTTGAATCAGCCTTTCTCTCCTTGGCAAGGTGCCTAATGTGGTATAGAAAAAAGGGTTACACCTGTTTAGAAGGCAGCTGAACCAAAAGGCTTATTGCAGAAATAGAAGGGGATGCTCAATAAGAATGAGAACCTGAATCATCATTGTCAGGAGCTTGACTGGGTGGTAGGAACAGGGGCGCAATGGAAAAGTCACAGCCGCATAATCGATGCCACATCTAAGGCATATCACAGACTGCAGTTTATTTTATTGCTATCTTCTTGTACTACCTCCCCAACTCAAGATAAGTATAATAATTATCATCTAAAAGAGTATTTTTCCCAGTGCCAAATATCGAAAATAATTTCTTACAAATGACTTCCTGTTCAATAAAGATTAATTAAGGAAATTATGTAAAAAATATACTCTTCGGTAGAATATGCTAAATACAAAGAAAACAATGCATCCTTTTGGACAGATTCTATTGACAATAATCCTCAACACCACCATTTCCAGCAGATATAAGACCTGTCACTTACAAAGTAGCCACTAAATTAAATTGCAGATTTCTCCCTCATCTGTTAAAATGCATTCCTATGGCAGATGTAAAGTTCAAAATCAATTTGAGCTTTGCCAGTGGCTCCAAAATGAACGGTCATGCACATAACTTCATATGATGACATTTAAAGTGTGCACAGATACACCCAACTCACACAAACTTTAAATCTTGTATTTAAAAAGAATTGAGGAAAAGTATGAACTATATCATACACTTTCCCAAGACTGCTACAAGGAATAGCAGACAGTTTAAAGTGAAAACAAAATTATTCTATGCCTTTGTTCACAAACCAGAAAAATATTCACATTATGTGACCATAAAGCTCTCTATGGACAAAGCAGTATTATTGTAATGGTAATTGTATTTAGCATTCAATTAAAATTTGTGTGCTTTTAATTCTGAGTACAATGTATAAACAGATATTTTGGGGGAGGAGGGAGAAGAAAGGAGAATTAAACTGTGTCAGATTTAGTATATACAAAGGTTTGGCATAAAATTGTTCCAGTCTTGGTTAGGACTTTTTGGAGCTACTATAAGCATATGTGTAAGTTAATAATGCTAAGGAATACAAAAGCAAACCAGTAGTACCATTCACTTTTCTCCTCATAAATTGAAGTATTTCCTCTCCTGTGCTTTTGTATTTGGTTCTTCATAAACCTTTTCTGAATATCTGAGGGGATTATTCGTGTCCATTAATTTTCTAATTTTATCCGTCAAATATACTCTCCAATTTCCTTTACTTTTTAGTAAGACTATGCACAAACATACAGATCACTGGAAATTGCTTCTGGAGGATGCTATAATAGATGCTTGTCAGGTATATAATATGAAAAAATGTTTGTTTATTTCTGCATGTAATCTGACACGATTAGGATACTACAAAGTAGAATATAATCTGTGTCCTGTGTCTCCTGAGGTCCTCTGAAGAACCTGAACACTATGCAACTCTTTACTTTCTCTGCCATTTTTTTTTCCGAAGGAAGTTATTATATCTTGATTATAAAAAAATATTTTTACAGGAAGTGTTTTCTCCTCAACAGCATTAAACCTTATTAGCCTTTGGTAATGGTCTTTTCTAAAGGGCAATTAATGTGTGACCAGTAGCTGCTCCAAGGAAAATGGGACAGTGGTTTTAATGTATAAGCAAATTGCATAAAATACCCTTTATCTTTGTAATCAGGTTTCTCATTAGTGCACATTTCACTAGCTGTCAGCACCCCAGACACGTCAGCTGGCCGTCGACCATCCTTTGGCACACGCTATCTGAAGCCCTTAAGATGGACAACTTCTCAACTGCGTTGGTTTTGAAATCCAAAATAGCGATTATGCAATTCTTAGAGATTTCAGTAATAATGAGTCACAAAGTGACAGAATCTGGGATGAACCAGAGTGGTAGAAGGGTCAAGTGAAAATAATTAAGATGTCTTTCTGCATAGCTGCTTGGTCCAAAACCTCGTGGGTCAGAGGAGACATTGTAAACTGATCATTGTCTCTTTGCCTTTGGAATTAGTTCTGTTGGCATGATCAGATTGTAGGAGGGCAAGCATGAATCATGTAGTTGTACTCATCAAACTACCAGGCTTAGTGCTTAGTCTAATCAATGAGGAGTGAAGATCCAAACTGTCCTCAGCATGACTGACTTCCAGGTCAGGTGTTTGGAAAAAGGATGATGTTCTATGTAGCACAACCCTGCTCATTCACCTGGGCTGCCAAAGCTTCATATGCACCTGAACACACTGACAAAGAGCATGGGGCTTACTCTTTGCTTTACTTTTGTAACTTCAATCCACCAAGCTGGAAGAAAATTGATAGTAAGTTTCTTTTACTTTCCAGATGAAAAGTCTACATAATTATGTCAGCATCCTTGAAAAATAATGCTTCAGTTTTATAAAGTATTTCAGAAATCTGAGATTTTGAGCCAATTCCAATATTGGACTTTTACAACACCCACACCCACCTACCCTGTTATCAGCTTGATACAGTAGCTGCAAAGCAGTGTAGGAAGATAGAAACAACTGCTATTTATTTTGAATACTCTTAGTTGATTTCTTCCTTATTCTTTATTCTCTCTCTCTTTCAAATGAGTCTTTTATCATTCTGGGATATGATAATCCACTTTTACAACTTTAAACTGTCTCACACCTTCGCTCTTTTTTTTCTCCCTTGTAATATATATTACACAAGTAATGTGCATTGTGGAATATTAGGCAATTCTCTGTTTCTTTGCTAGGTTAAAGAATGATACACTTTTTCAATTTATTTTCAATGAAAGTTAGGAAATGGCAGCTGTATTTGTTTTGTACTATGTAAAATGAATGATAATGGTTTACCAGCTGATTTATTTATTTCTGTTCTTTCCACACTGTGCTACAATGTAAAATGTTAGTCAGGTTTAGCTTGGAAGAACTATACTTGACTATAACAAGTCCTTTGCTTTTGAAATTTAAAAGTATAAAAATAAATAACAGTAATTTCTGGGGAGAATAAACTTTTTCCAAAGGCTTAAATCTACACAGGGTTATCCTAACTATTCCTTACAGATCTGTAAGAATGCAGTGAAAGGGATGTTTTACAGGGCTTCCAGGATTATGGAGAGGTTGCTCATCTATCTTCAAATATGTAGGCATGATTAAAAAGAGATGAACTGTTTCTTTTATGTTTAAGAAATGGTTTAGATTTTTTTCTGTAATTGCCTTAATGTCAATCAAAATGATATAAAAGTCTTAAAAGGAAAAATGTATAAGATGTATTAAAACAACTCTATTAATAATATATGGATTGACAGAAGAGGTTGTGAGAAGGCTGAGGAGGGACATTACAATTTCCTGTCAAAAACTCTTCCTGCACAGAGAGTTTTTCTTCTCATATGACAATACCAAAAATTACTTCTCTTCAACAGATCTTCCAGATGAGGTGTCAGAGGAAGTAAGACAACTATACTACAGTCAAAACCATAGATTTGCTGCAGTACTGCTACAGTCAGCTTAGCAATGTTGTTATCTCTGTGCTCATGGGACTCTGGCCTGGGTATCAAAGAGCTAATTTAAGTGCAGCCTATATGCTTATACTCAAAACTTTGATACTAAACACTTCCCTGGAGCATGTGTTTTCCCAAAAAGGATTCAGATCCATATCTCCCAAAATAAATCATAAGGTAATATTCTCTCCTTGCGTATGAACATGTGGCTTTCCATACCTCCAAAGAGAGGAGGGTTGGCCCTCTGTTTCACATACCTTGGCTGGAGGCTCTATCCACTTTTGTCCTTCTGGTTTTAAGAAAAACAAACATTGAAAGAACTGTGAGATGTAAGACACATGCCATTTGGACTTCCCTCTCCTGCACAGTTCCTCACTAGCTAGCTCCACATTCTGACCTGTTTCTTATGACGTCTTCTGTAGATTCTGAGAATTTATCCTTTTTATAGTAGCCTGAGCATCTATCCAGACCATTTGTATACATAGACATTTGCAAAGTGGGAGTACTTTTACGTATTAGTTTATGGAAATTTCAAGACATATGATACCTTTATCCTTACCTGTTTTCTACTTATCACTAAGTGGTTGCACATACATTATTTTCAATTGCTTAGCAATTACATGAATTAAAAGCTGGTGAACAGTGTTCATCCCTGTTTACCAGCAAAGTTTTCATTAGTCCTCCTCTCACCCAGACAACAATGTTGCTCAGTTTAAAAATATGAAGAGGGAAAAAAACTCATGCTCAGATATCTCAAACATTTATTTTCAGTCTTAAATGTAAATTATAGCTAAACACAATCATTTTCAAATGTGCAAAAAAAGCACAGGGTTTACTCTGTAAGTATGAGGTCTTGACAGTACTCTTTCAGTGATGATATAAACATTGTTCATGTGATACGATAATATATAAAAAATACTTTCCTAGAAGCAAGGTATACCTTTCACCGAAGTATTATGTGTTACTGCTTAAAGTACAGTTTCTAGCCTAAAAAGAAACTATTTACAACTTCTACCATAAAGGCTCCATCTTCACATCTCACATGTTGACAACTGTCAGCTCAAATCTGATGAAGTTCCAAAGAAAAGTTATGTTGTGCTATTGGGCAACCCTGCAAAGTGGATCTTGAAGCAGAAAACTGGCTCCATGCGTCTGATGTCATGCATCATCAGCAACAAGGATGCTGCAACCTGAACTCAAGTAGTTTCCCTTCTGACAAAGCACAAACCAGAGATTTATATGGCTCATGCTTCCATGGTAATGGTGGCTCATCAGTGGTAACAGAAGGAAAAAGCAGCAAGCAGATATAGTAGTCAGGAGTCATCATTTATGACTGAATACATAAGGGGAGGTCAATTATCCCCTTTGTTCAAAGTGGCCTTTCACAGTTGAGGCAAAGCGTTTCAAGACTCACTACAGCATTCAAATACCTCTAAGCCTGCTTATTCAAGTAAGGGTTTCTGCTAGAAAGCCCAGAGCTGCACCGTGGGAGGCAGGACTCTGGAGAATAGGGATGGAGGAAAGGGGCAGGCTAGGGCTACATGCCAGCCAGCAGCTGACAGCCATGGCTGGATGCGTCCAGGTCCTTCCTCCCCCAGTGCTGACTTACAGAGGCTTTCCCAGCTGCAGGTGGCTGCTCCTCTTCTGAGGTCTCAGCAAGTCACTTAGGACTGCTGACATTTTGAATCCAGACCTGCCTCAGGATCTGTGATGTGTTGGCCCTGGCAGAATTGAGTGCCCTGAAAGACACATACTGGTAGCTGCTGAAAATTTTTTAGGATGCTATCATCTCATTTGTTGTGCAAAAAGGCCTACCTCTAAGAGGAGAGAAAACTCCACAGATTTTGGTTTCCTTTGCTGTCACATCTTTTCGGTCAACAAACTGATTTAAATCAAGCATGGATCTGAGCTAAACAAAAGCCCCAACAGTCTGATTCTCATAAATGTTTAATGGCACTTTGTACCACTCTGTCAGCTTAAAAGGGCCTTGTAGACTTAGTAAACTATTTTTGCATTCCCTGTAATGATTCTGATATTACTCCTAAGATATAAAGTAGCATTCATATAAATAAGAGTCAAGACCTGAAATGCAGTCTTTCAAAATTTCTACAGAGAGAAAGAAAAGTACTTAACAACAATCTCATACAAGAAGATAATTCCACAGCTATGCAATTACTTTACTATTTACTATGAAAAAATGCCACCATAGTTGTGGCAGTAATTAGCAAGTCAAAGGAAAATATATTAGCATGAGAAGTCACTAGTATATGCACCTAGTGCAAAGGTTGGCTTGAGTTTGGCTTCATCTTTATTCAGTTTAAAGATTATTGGATTTTTGCCTACATTCATCTGCAAGTAAGAAGCAGTAAACGATGGTGAAAGCTATAAACTTACTCAATCTTTTTGAATAAAAATACTGCATATGATAGGAGAAATCCCTAGTTACAATCCTATTTTGTGCTTCCAACTTTTGAGGCCATGTCCTCTGCACTGGGGGCACAGGGATTTTTTTTTTTTTTGCTAGGAAACTGCAGGAAAAGCTCTCATTATCGTCAGTAAGTCAACAGTATTTTTTGACTCGTAGGAGTCTCACAAAACATTGTCTGTGGCAGACTGACTCTGGCTGGACAACAGGTGCCCACTAAAGCTGCTCTGTCCCTCCCCTACTCAGCTGGACAGGAGAGAGAAAATACAAACAAAGGTTCACAAGTCAACATAAGGACAGGGAGACATCACTCACCACTTACCATCACGGGCAAAACAGTCTTGACTTGGGGAAATTAATTAAATTTATTACCAATCAAATCAGAGCAAGATAATGAGACAATAGAAACAAATCTTAAAGCACCTTCCTCCAACCCCTCCCTTCTTCATAGGCTTAATTTTGTTTCCAATTTTCCCTACCTCCTCCACTCCAGTGGTGGAGTCTCAACCACTCCTTCCTCCTCAGGGGGAGGAGGTCCCCTCACACTCTTCCCCTGCTCCAGTGTGGAGTCGCTCGATGGAAGGACAATCCTGCACAGACTTCAACCAGAGTCCTCTCCACAGGCTGCAACTCTTGACAAATTGCTCCTGTGTGGATCTCTCTCACAGGGTGAAGTCCCTCAGTAACAAACTGCTCCAGCATGAGTCCCTTGCAGGGTCACAACTCCTGCCAGCAAACCTGCTCCAGTGGGCACCTTTCTCCACAGAGCCATGGGTCCTGACACGACCCTGTTCCAGCATGGGCTTATCCCAGTGTTCCAGCCTCCTTCAGGCTTCAGTCTGTTCGAGTGTGGGGACCTCCATGGGCTGCAGAGGGAGAGCCTGCCTCATCACGGTCGTCACCCTGGGAACCTCTGCTCCAGCACTTGGAGCACCTTCTACCCTTCCTTCTCCACTGACCATGATGTCTTCATGGTTGTTGCTCTCACATTTTCTTACTCTCCTCTCTGACTGCTGTTGCACAGGCTTTGTTTCACCGCTCTGAAATCTGTTATCCCAAAGGCATTACCACCATCACTGATGGGCTCAGCCTTGGCCAGCAGTGGATGGGTCTTGGAGTCAGCTGGATTTGGCTCTGTCGTACATGGGGGTAGCTTCTGGCAGCTTCTCACAGAAGCCAACCCTGCAGACCCCCGCAACCAAAACCGTGCCATGCAAACCAAATACAGTGTCAGTCAAGAAATATGTGCTAGAAACTGTGCTGTCAAAAACCCCTTTGCACTATAGGTTTGATTCATGTTCCTTCAGGGATATTGCATGAGATGGGATGTACAAGGAGAGGGACAAAAGAGGAGTGAAAATTTGGGACATATCCCCTTCAGGTCTCCTTTACATTCCCAAAACACAGTAAAAAGGACTTCAGGGAGTATTTACAAGAGCTGCCAATGCTGTTCTCCCTCCATGGTCTCTGCAGACCTAGCAGAGAGGGGAGTAACCCCCATTCTGCCCCACAGACCAGTGCCTGCTCTGACCTGCCCCCTGATGGAGCCCATTTTGCCCACAGACCTTAAGCAGGAGCTGGGGACCATCAGCTTTAGCAGGCTGACGATGACTGACACAATTCCCCCATAAGGTGAAAAAATTCCATGGAATGGAATGAGGAGACCAGAGAATCAGAATGGAGATCCAAATTCCAGTCATGTTCCCAGCCCAAATTAACCATAGCAGCCAATGCACAGATGTAATAATTGAAGAATGGGCTGCATAAATATAAAGATGTGTGATTTTTATATTTGCCATTTTAAAAATCAGTGATAGTTACACAGTGAGGAAAATGCTGCATTTTATGAGTCATCAGCCCCCTTTATGAGTTACATTTTGGACTATATATCACTGTATTGCAAGAAAAAGTATTTCAATATGATTAATTACCTGATGCATGTAAAACATTTTGAATCTGGGGAGCTATTATTATTGTTATTTATTATAAGAGAGATGCAAATCCTCTCTAACTGCTGACTAAAGCCTTATGATTTTTATGGTCCCAACTTTGTCAGAAAGATTTTTATCTTCCTAGAAGCAATGTGGTCCCAAAGATGTTGAGTCTTAAATCAACAGCTGTTACACCTCAAGCAAGTTATGAATTTTCCTTGATTTACAGCAGTTGGGATTTTTTTATTTTTTCTTTTTAGGGATGCGGCAGGGAGAAGTGTGTCCTTTTCCGAAGATGTAACATAAGAACAAGAGTTACTCAGAGGAAAACCACATCCACCCCAGTGAGGCTATTAAATTCATGTTCAGGTACTCAGTAAATAACCTGGTTTTCATCACACAGAGGAGGTAGTGATTCCCACTGAACATGCCAGCAGCTGCTCTGGGAACACGTGCCCTTAACAACGTTTTCTTGTCTAGGTCTAGGTCTAGGCTGCAGGATTCTCTGACAGTTGGATAAATGGGTTTTTTTTGGTTTTGTCTGTTCATAGCTACCTGTTTGTTTGTTTTAAATTCTGGTCCATCATACAGAGAGAGCCGTGCAAATACCAAGGGAGCTTGATTTAAACAACAGAGTCCCTGAAGGGGAAAGGAAGCTCCCTCCCAGCTTCCCCAGAGCTCTGATAATTGTTCCACATGGTAAGAATCCCTAAGGGTAGTTGTCAGTAGCATTTTTATACTCTCTTAACCTGAATCAGACAGCAACACATGTGAAAGCCAAGGACAGACAGAATACCTTGGGCTTGAGTACAAATCGATTCTTCTTTCAGATTCCCCTTCAGGGTGTCATCATGGATGATGTTTACTGGAAACTGAGGCCACTTGTGCAAACAAAAGCTATTGTCTCCAGCAGTGCTATTAAAAAAGCACCTGGAAAAAGCAGAGGATAAAATCTCTTATATTCATCCATTAAGATCACTTAGAGAGGAGTTCTGTGAAACCCTGACTCTCCTGTAGCTGATGGGAGTGTTGCACATTTTCCACATGCATGCATACAGCCTACCCCTGCAACTATGCCCTTTGATCAGGAAAGTTTGAAAACACTGGTTTTTTGCACACCTGCAGCATGGCATTTGCAATACTACAGGCTGGGGCAGAGTGGCTGGAAAGCAGCCCAGCAGAAAAGAACCTGGGCAGTTGAACATGAGCCATCAGGGTGCCCAGGTGGCCAAGAAGGCCAATGGCATCCTGGATTGTATCAGCAATAATGTGGTCAGCAGGACCAGGGCAGTGACAGTGCCCCTTTGTACTCAGCATTGGTGAGGCCACACCTCAAGCCCTGTGTTCGGTTTTGGGCCCCTCACTAAAAGAAGGACATTGAGTTACAGAAACATGTCCAGAAAAGAGCAATAGAGCTGGTGAAGGGGCTGGAGCACAAGTTATATGAGAGGTGGCTGAGGGAGCTGGGGTTGTTTAGCCTGGAGAAAAGGAGGCTCAGGAAAGACCTTATCGCTCTCTTTAACTGTCTGACAGAAGGCTGTAGTGAAGTGGGCATCAGTTTCTGCTCCCAGATAACAGGTAACAGGACAAGTGGAAATAGCCTCAAGTTGCACCAGGTGAGGTTAGGTTGGATATTAGGAAAAATTTCGTGACAGAAAGGGTCGTCAAGCACTGGAACGGGCTCCCCAGGGGAGTGGTTGAATCACCAGCCCTGGGAGGTACTTAAAAGATGTGTAGATGTGGCATTTGAGGATTTGGCAGTTGATGGTGGGACTTGAGGATCTTAAAGGCCTTTTCCAATCTAAATGATGCTATGATTATTTTCAAGGGAAGATATACATAACACATGATACACGAAATTTATTTGAAGTTGTGAGTTGCATATATTCTTTTCTACCAAGCCTGGTTTTTCTGCATAACAAACATTTCTGTTCAGCAGTTCCCTTTAAAGACATAAGTGGAGAACTTCTCCAGGTTATTGCTGAACAGGTTTGCTCTCTGAGAGAGTCACACGTCCCACGAATGCCAGCCAATTCCACTATCTTATCAGTGAAATATGTGTTTTATCGTTTAGGACATCCAGTGTTGGGAGTATGTGTACAGCTTTCCCTTCTTCTGCCTTCCTTCACAACACAAATCCACCAAGAGGTCCAGTTCCCACAAATGGAATCTTCTATACACCCATAGTAACCTCCTATCCCAACCCAAAGCTCGATGAACCATAATAAGTCATCTGTCCACAACCGAGTGCAAGTTACAGTTACCTATTTACGTATTGGCAGGTTATTGCAACAACTGTTTTGGGCCAAACCCTGCCAATCTCTTCATATAGATGACTAACTCAGCAGCACAGCAAACAGTTATAGGGTAAGGCAGGAGAGGTTTTGTTGCTGTTTTTAAATTTTTTAAAAAATTGCTGTTTTTTAAATAAAATTCTATGACTATGTGAAGCAACCAGCCATCCCTCATGGGAGAAAAGAAAGTGGCATTGAGAGATACAGGAGTCACATGTGGATCCTACTTGCTTCTCCCACCCCACAGTACAAATTCCTCACCCACAGGAATCTCCTCTACTGGTTTTTTAATTTGGCCCATAAATAAGACTTCAAAGCATTCATGCAATAAATGTGAACTTCAAAATTGTTTCGCCCTACTTATTTTGCCTGCATACTGTAGCACTGGTATTTCAGGACAGATGTATTTTTAAAAAAAAAAAATTGTATTTTTCTTAATTTTTGTATTTTAATTAAATCCTGCAGTAAATAATTATATATGCACTCCAGGGCTGCCAAATATTTCATGAAAAATCAACCTAAAATAAAGACTTCTATTAAAAATGTTGTCATTTTTCTTAACTGCAGTTTGCCTCTATAGCCATACCGAAAGACATGAATATTTCTCTCCGACAAGTATTTGGCTGAGAGGCTTATATTTTGCTGTAAGTGCTTCCCACTAAACATTGTGACAAAGTTACGTGGATGTTGCATGGCAATTTGATGTTTAAACTGAAATTTAAAAACTGCTTGTACATGCACATCTTTATGATTCACTAGACTGTGCCATGAAAGCCCCTGTATCTCAGTCAGTATTCTGTTGAATCCACAGTTACCTTAAATTTGTAGACATTGCTATCCTTGCGTAAGAATCACTATTTCTGGGCTTTATAGAGATTAACCAGACTTTATTTCCCACTACTGAAAATGCTTCTGTGACATGCTATGCATTGGCAACGGAATAAGATTTTGACAGGTGCAAGAAATTGCCATGTCCCCTCAGATTTCATTGGATTTTTACAAGTAGATGAGCCCCAGAAAACTGCTGGGTACTACTGCACGGGAGGAGTTATTGTGAGCACAATGAAAAAGTGTTAACCAGCAATCTGCATATACTCAGCTGTGAGATCTCCAAGGGAATGGAGCGTCTCCAACAAATCTCCAGGAAGAGAGTGTACAGTTCCCATCCTGCAAACCCAGCTGTGCAGGATGGGGGAAGAAGCAGGGAAGATCTGAGCCACTGCGTCATTTCCTCTCCACCCCATTGCCCCATTCAAGTTTATGGTAGTTAAAGGCATGGGAATGAGTCTGGTAGAATCAAACCTGCCCTCAGAAGCTAAGCTCATTTAACACCATCAGATATTCTGTATTTAACAATGCAGTCATGTGGTGACTGGAGGTTTGCTGTGCCAGATAAGCATGCACAGCTAATTTATCTATGAAAATAGCCAGCCTCACTGAATCCAGCCTTGTCAGAGGTGAACTGAATGAGTCTGTGTACCATCAATGCACATCACTCCTCTTTGCTTGGTGCATACTTTGTACCCCTCAGTATTGACATTCAGGTAGAAGAATACAAGCACGTATTCTTCCATGATAACACCTTCTAAAATTATCTTTAAATTATAAAAATACCTGTGCTGAACATAAACAGCACCTGCACACGACCTGTCATGTGGTCAAAATTTTTATTGGTATCTGCTGTGCTGAAGAGAAATCTTACACCTGAGGAACCAGCTCTTTCCTCAAAAAGTTTGTGGACTCTGAGCTGAGACTTTGGCCCATACCAGGATAACCCTTGCATGTAATTCTTCCTAACTGGTTGCTTCCCATTTAGCCTGGGCTTGCAATTCAATTTCTTGCATTCACAGTCATGAGTCCCAGTAGCCTGCTTAGATCACACCTGCATGAGTAATCCCTCTTACCCTGGTTCCCGCTGACCCCCAGCATCAGCACCAATATCTGCTTTGAGCACCCAGGAACAGAAGAAGGAAAGAAGAGAAGGAAAGAAAGAGTCCTTGTTCTTCCCCTTTTTTTCCTGGACCTTAGCAAGGGTCGGGAGCACAAGGTGTACAAGAGGTGGCTGACAGCTGGGTTTATGGAATCTTAAGAATAGATTAATCTTCTTGCTGTTTTCAGACAGCTAATAGAAGTGTACAGATGGGGCAGAAACAGACTTCTCCCAAAAGACAGGATGAGAGACAGGGACACAAGTTACAACGTAGGAAACTTCAGTTAGAAAGTAGGAGACAAAAATTGCCCCTCAGGGCAGTCAAACATTCAACTAGTCTGATCAGAGAAAATATAGCATCTTCATCAACAGAGATACTCAAAATTTGACTGGACAAGATCCTGAGCAGTGTGATTTCAATGGACTTGTTTCAAGCCAGAGCTTGGACCAGATGACCTCTAGAAGTCCCTTCCTCACTCTGCCCTTCTTCAATTCCAGAATTAGACATGATTTAGCTGCAGCAAACAGGAGTTTCTTACTGACTTTATCTTATTTCAATACAGAAGTAAATGTAACCACTTATTGCACTCTGACCTCAACGGGCACTGAGGTAAGGGGTGATGCTGCATATGTTGGGTAGCTTTAATGATTTATACAAATTTCAAGGCTCAGAGCTGAGCTCTCACTTGGGTTTAATGTCTGATGAGGATGTGCCTCAGCAAGCATACCAAGTTCATGCTCATAAAGGTTTGCATGCATTTGTTCTATATCTATCTATCTATCTATCTATCTGTCAAAAGACTTATGTGATAATTTAATGCTTTATGGCAAGTGTCTGATAGTAAATGAGGCGATCAAAACTCACCAAATATTCTGCTTGGTAGTAAAAGGGCAGAGTTACCAGGGTCTTGTGTGTCATTATCTCCTCCACTAATCCTTTGGGGGTTCTTTTTATCATTTCTCTCTCCATAGCAAAAACACTGTCCTCTTCCTACTATTGATTCTGTTAGATACCATTGCACCATCACAGCACTTGACTATAACAAAATTACAAAAACAACCTTGTTCCCCTGAATGTCATCATGCTAGTGCAGCCTCCTTCTGCAAGAAGGATGACCTTACTTACTATTCTTGTGACCCTAGGGTTAGCAAAGCATGCAGAGACAAGTCATTGTTTCCTTTCAGTGACATACTGCTGAAACAAAACACCAAGCATTTGCTTATCATAGGAAATGTCATAGGAAATGCACCTATCCATGATGAAATAAATATCAATTTACTCAATAAATTATAGAGATTAATGGAAAACCTCAAAAAGAAGTAAGTGGTCCTGGTGAGAAAACAAAAATCTGGAAATCACATTGCTTTATCTGATTCAAATCAATCAGCAACAATTTAAAAACATATGCAAATATCACTTAAATAAATTCATTCTTCTCCACTAAAATCTGTCGGTCACAAGAACAATAAATATCACTGGAGGGTGACATTTTGAATGCTGAGTGCATTTTGTACTAATTGTAGTATTTTATTATGTCATCAAGTGAAGGAAAACTATGTGTTCTCAATAGCTGTGTACACAACAAATGCCTGAGAGAGGGTTGCCATGAGTATTATCTGCCAAGCAAATATCAGTGCCTCAATTATTGTTTCCTTTCAGCAAATATCAAATCAACCCACAAAGAGTGACAGTGGAAGAGCACTGCCACCTTTATAGTTCTGTAATTCTGCCAGGGAATGATTTAGCCAAATACCCATATGGTGTGAATCAACACCATTCCATTGACTTCTGCAGAATTAAACTACTTTAGACCATCCAAAAACATAGCCCATGGAAATCTCCAGCAGGTTTTCCTGTCACACACGAGTGCAGTGGTGTCCACTGTACTCTCAGCATTCCAGCCTCTCTCAGACTTAGCCTAGGTCTTCCTTCATCTGATGCTTTCCAGGCAGTGCCACCACTGATAGGAAACCTCAGCATCCATGTGGAAAAAACCAATATTCTGTTTATAGCCTAACTGCTTGAAGAAGATTGGTATCAGAAACCTAAAAAAAAAACCAAAACCAAACCAAACCAAACTAAAAAAAAACCCAAAACCCCCAAACCCAAAACCAAAACAAACAAGAAATCAAAAACCAAACCAAACAAACAAAAACCCCAACAAACACCCCCAGGAATCAAAAGGTGAATAAAATGATACTGCTATTTGGGAATTTTTAACTACAGATATCATCTCCTAGCTTCTAAACCACACCTACTTATTTTTTGGACAGGACACAGTCTTGCTACTATGTTTCAATTGGTTAAGCTATTAAGACAAAAAAATCATGCTGCTTCCACATTTTCTGCAAGAAATCAGCATTCACTCTTCATTCTTCAGGATGTTTTTCCGGACAGTGTCACAGTTTTTTTCTTCAGAAGTTCTCTTCTCCGAGTAGTTGGGAGCATTTCAGATTTCAGGCACTTGATATTACCTATTTTTTGAGATTCTCTTCCGGAAGTTGATTGCTGTCCATTTATTGGACAAATGGACCAAGAAAGGAATGGCATCCAAGGAAAAAAACTCCATGTCTAAAGTTTTGCAGAGCTAAAAATGCATCATCCACACAGACATACAACTTAATCCTCAGTTTTAAGGACTGCAGTAGCTGGTAGTACCAATGTGGCTTTAAACTGTATCCATTTTCAGAATCTCTTTGACTTTCTTCTGCATGCAATATCTCCTTTCACAAAGTCTTCAGTTTTGATCAAGTTGCATTTATGAAAAGAGAAATGACTCCTGAAACCAGGAACCACTTCTTGAAGTAAATTCCTCTGTCTTTTGTGTACACAGGCTACTGTGGAATATATCAGCCTTAGTAGGATTGATTCCTACTGAAATTCATAGGGGGATATGTAAAGCACTGAGAGGGCTTTATGAATTACTGGTAAATACATTGCCCACAAGATGGCTTTGTGATAGTCTGAGTAAAGAGTTCTTTAACGTGTTAAAAAACCATTGTTGTCTATTTCAGTGGTTTTCTGCCATGTTATAATTAATGACTTTTTGTGCTGATGCATTTTTTCTGTATTCATTAAAATGATATAATCAAGTCATTCAGGTGAAATATTTAATACAGTTTTTTGAAAGGGAATATAGTCTTTAATTTTCATGCTACTGAATAATTACAGAAAAAATCAAATAAGAACTTGTTTACATGAAAAATTAGAACATCTATTTCATTTTAAATTCATGTCCATCCTTAAGCCCAAATAACCCTCAAAAAGGGCTAATTTAGGGATTGAGTAGAACAGTGAGGTTACACAGGTTATGCCTGTGTAACTTGGTTTATATTCAGGACCTAAAATATATTATATTCAGGCCTCCATTTGCATTTTAATGAAATGCTATGACAAGTAGGGGATTTTCTAGGCATATGCTCCCACCCATGTGCAGGGCTGTCCCATCAGCAGTTTGTCAGTCCTACTCTTAACACGTTGTATGTATGTACATGTGTGTGAGTACATACACAACATCTCCTACTGCCTCATCAAACACCTGATGTGCACTTCATGTATCTCTCCGTTGCTAGATATAGGGCTCCATGCTGTGGCAACTAATGAATTTTTTCCTGGTCAAAGGATTGTGGGCTCTGCTTATACAGCAGCAGGTTTTGCACTACACTAATGCCCTACACAGCTTGATGAAAGATTCAGTCACGGTATTTCAAGGTATTTCAAAATTTCATTGAAATCCCTTTGCACATCCTTCCTCCCTTTAATGTATTTAAATTTCTGTCCTGAATGATTCAAGAGCAACCTCTGAATTCAATCATATCCTTTCAATTGTTTCCCAGTATATTTCCAGCCCTGCCTGAATTCAAGTTCAAATAATGGGCCAACAAGAATGTTGTGAAATTCAGCAAGGACAAATGCAATGTGGTTCTCCTGGGAGGAATAAACCCTTTCAACAAGGCAGTCTGGTGAGCAGTTCTGCAGAGGAGGTGTGCCAGTGGGTCAGCCCAGGCCCACTGTGAGCCTTGGCAGCAATGAAGACCAACAGTGCCCTGGGCTGTGTCGGCAGGAGCACAGCCAGCAGACCAAGGAAAGCAATTATTCCCTGTACTCAGCAGCTGTTAGACCACATCTAGAGCACTGCATTCAGTTTGGGCCTCCACAATATGGGAAAGGCATTGACAAACTGGAGCGAGTCCAGTGGAGGGATTCCACAATGATCAGGAACAGAGCATATGCCCTGTGAGGACAGGCTGTGAGGGACCAGGCGGAAATGTCTCTGAGGGGACCACAGAAAAGCCCCCAGCACCTACAGGGAGCTTGTCAAGGAAATGGAGACAGGCTTCTCCCAGCAGAGTGTGTCTGGAGGCTGAGAGACAAAGAACATTAAGTGAAACTATAGAGGTTCAAACTGGACAGAAGAAATGTTTCCCATGAGGACAACCAAGCAGAGGACCCAGGTTGCCCAGAGGAGATGTGCAGCCTCTGTTCCTGGAGGTTTTGAAGCACACGCTCCAAGTACAACCCAGAGCAATCTGTTCTGAACTTTTGAGCATGAGGCTGGGCTAGAAGCCTCCTGAGGCCTCTTCCAGCCCAAATTACCCTGTAATCCTCTATGGTTGGAGAGGAACTAGACTATGCAATATATTCCCTTTGTGACTAGGTCAATTTGAAATGTCACTGATGTCTTTTTACTCCTCACGACATGTATTGTTTCAACTCTTGCAGGTATGTCATAAAGCTTACCTAAGCGAGTCTTTAAAATAAGCTGAAAAAAATTCTTCCTTTTTCTTTTCATTCTGAAAGATATGAAACACGAGCCCAAGATGAAATAATGCTTTGCTAAAAACAGAATAATTTGCAGCTGCATTCAATCAGGTAGTTGAGGAGGAAATAAAGCCCTATTAGGTTATGTTAAGTATAAAGGGCCAAACCAAATCTGGGCTTCACTCTTTAGGGTTTTGATTAAATAACTTGATACCTGAATGGAATATGAAAATACTTTTTATTTTTTCTACCACATAGCTAATGCACTACTGGCCTGGAAAGGGATTAGAAATTGAATGACACAAGGAGAATTGTGCCAGAGCAAGAGTTTGGCTAGGGGGGAACCTCAGAGCATCTCATAAATGCTTTAGCTTAGTCATCTGTCTATGACTAAGTGTCTCTGCCAAACATATAGAGCAGAGAGAACATTGAATTAAGCATGAATGTCTTATCTGTCTGACTTGGATATTTAGACTGAAATTTTCAGATACAGAACTTAGCACAACAGAGTCATTGCTTGTTGATTGGGTTTCTGAATAATTATCTCCAGACAAAAATTTAATTATAAGTTATTGGCAATATTAGCATTCTATGATACTACTACTAATTCTTATCAGCTGATCTTTACCCGTCTTTTACCAGAATCTAGCAAGAACTCTGAGTCTCCACACCATTGAGAAGGCATGGAAACAGAGCTATGTAATCATAGTATAAAACCATTGCTATATTTTCTCAGCAAAACAATCAGTCAGTGTAAGCTATTGGAAGCAGAGATCCTTTCCTGTTAGCTACCATTAGCATTCCTACTACTTTGCAAAATATTAAAACAAATATAAAAGTATCTTAGCCTGAAGTGAGAAAAAACCAATATGTAACAAAAAGCAATCTTCTCAGGTTCTTGACACGTCAAAAATAGTTAACTGCTCAGCAGTCCCAGCCCTAAGTTCTAATGGGATAAATCTAAAACCTCTTTATCAATTAATTAACTTATCCCTGCATCTCAAATTAAGAAATCAAATAAAGATAAACATGTAATTTTCTTTCCTTCCATGCTTCAATTCCCAAAAGTAATGCGTTTTTTTTAAACAGCCTCAAATGATGCAAATTATGCAAAAGGTACAGTACATAAATACAGACAGAAATAAACCTCTGAAATGATGTTCTCTATATGTCTAAAAGAAGAAAAAAGGAAGAAAAAAGTGCAGAGGTGGACAAGAGCAGGTGAATAAGACTCTATCCCTGAAAACTAAGACTGCAAAATTCCCACTGAAGTTATTTCTGCACAGGGAAGGACACAAGTACAGAGGGCACCCTCCAGCGCCTGGTTAATAAAATGTCAAACAGGGCTTCTCCTGCCATTAATTTCTAACAGAAAGATAAAAAGCCACTTATTATCCTCCTCTTCAAAATCCTTATCAACTTGGGACCTCCTCACCCAGAAGGGACTTGAGTCCATATCTGCTGCAACAGTTCAAACCAACAGTTTTTCAAGAATGTTGACAAAAAAGTAGTGAAACTGAGACACTTTTGCTTAAATACGAGGAGAAAAAGTGCTGCTATCAGTGGGCGTTCTGCTGCTCTTCCCACTCAGGTGTGTCTTGGAGCCAATGGGAAGAACAGCAGGGCATGGCAGTCACAGGGATCTCTGTGATGGTGCAGCTCTGCCTGGGCTGTAGCTCTGTGCTTGGGACCTTCAGAAGAGAGACAATGCCGTTAATTTGGTCCTGACCTTGGGACTTTCTCTTTTACATAAATGTGTCTTGTTAATTCCGAATTTCAAGGAAAGAGCTGACAGTCCCCTTCTTTAATCAAATGGGTGCCAGGGACTATCCAAGAGAGAAAAATTTTTGCTGAGGATGGTGGTGCCTTTCTATCACCTTGAATTCAGCACCAGAGCTCCAAACTGATGTTGAAAAAGCAGCTTTGAATGGGTTCCTCTTGGGTAATTCTGAACTGGTTCTTGTGAGCAATTCTGCTTGGTTTTCCACTTCATTGTACTGCTCTTCCTTTACCACTGAGGCACAGTGTATGGGAGAGTTAAGTATTTCACTTTAGGAGCTGGTAACCAGATAGTCAAAAAGTTTGCAGCTTGGCACCTGACTCTTTACCAGTCATGTCCACTACTGGCAAATAATTTATATGCTCCTAGTGAATTCTATACCTAAAATTTGGCACTGGGGAGTTAAAATGCTGTGATTTCATTTTTTTTTTTTCTGAGAAGCCAGGACGGAAGACTGTGGAAAGGAAAGGTACTTGTGAGGGGAAAGCATTTGCTTATTAATAGGTAATCAAACAGAATGGGTTTAAATGTGAAAATCCAGCTGAAGTAAATAAATTCTTAATCTATCTAATTTTGACAAGATGCTGGTAGGTTTTGTAGATTTTTTTCTCTTCATGGAGCCAATTTGGCTTTTCTTCTGCACAACAGAAGCCTCATCAATCAGTGGTTGTTCTTGAGATATGCCCCTATCTCAGGGAGATTCCCTGTTGCTATTTAAGTCATGTTCTTTTCTAACACACAGATGACAAATCTGCAAATGAAACTCTTCTATTTCTCAGTATAAGATAAAGATATAAATAATTAATGTCAGCAGTCACTATATGAAACAGAAATTATTTCAGATTCCTTTAGGAATTCTCTAAGCCTAAGCCTATCAGCCCAGCAAGGTATTTGGATGTCCTAGCTTAAAGCACATGAGCTACCCTAGGATTTCATGTGATTTAGGTAACTTGAGTTCACTTACTGAATCAGGTTGGCACGAAACACTAATCCTTTTCTTGCCTCCCTCTGACATGTATTACTGTGAATGGTAGGTACTCGTTTAATAACTGGGCTCAGAATTGCAATAGTAGTTGTGATTTTCAGAGAAAGCATTAAAAATTATGCTCAGGAACAGTTTTAACTATTGCTGCATTCAAAAAGGTGACATCCAATTATAGGACATATATAGTGTAAAATTCTACGTGTATTACATGTTTGGAAAAGAGATCATATTCTGTAGGTATTCAAATATGAGTCACATTAAAAGCCCTGCTACCCAGTGTGAACTGACTCCCTCAAGTTATCCATAGAGATAGCTTCAATTCATGGCTGAGGTAACTCCTAAGGCCCCACTGTTTTGACAGTTGGCGTAGACCACAGCCCTGCTACCATTTTTCTTTGCCTTTTTTTTTTTGGTAGCAATTATGCCCTAAGACCTCACTCAACTGATACCTACAGAGAGAAGCTGTGATGATGGACACAGGCTGAGTGCTTCTGCAGGCACAGCATGCCTAGGGAACTATGCTGACATCTAAAAGGTGAATGAAGCTGCCACCTGGGAGAGTGCTGCCTCCTCACTGGGCCTGGGTGTCAGACCTCATCCCAACCCTTCTCTTGGGATATTGAGTTTTTTCGCCAGCCCTGATGCCCACTTTCCCTATAGCCCCATGCCATGTCTTCATGTAGCCAGAAGGAAATACCTTCACCACATAACCTAAACACCAAGGCTGGCTGGCAGGTGCCAGCTCTGTGCTGCACTGTATGGCCAGGTCTATGTGGTGTCCTCTTATCCAGCTGGAAACACAACTTATGTAAGGAGAATACATGGCTGAGGTTCAGGGATCTCCCTGTCATGTGGGGAATGACCACCAATCTGCCCACATGATAGAAACACATCCTGGTTTGTGATGACAAGGGGCTAGATTATCCCCTCAGAATACCCTATCCAACCTTATCCAGCTGAAAGATTCCTGCCAGTGATGCATATCCTGATGTATTTTTATGCTGTAGTCAGCTGCTTTCAAGCCACTGTTTACCACATACTTAGTGTATCTTTGTCGACTTGATTCTGCATTTAAAATGCGCATTTTTACCCTAAAATCCTTGTTTAGCCATATGGAGATCATGCACATGCTCAGGTCCTTGCATGAACGAGATCAGGTTACTAAGAGAATGGCATGACCAAGCTCTACAGAAATATATGTCCAAGCCACCCTTTCCAGCCTTCTTTCTCCACCCACTTTTCACAGAAAGGAGGCCGCATATTTGCACCGTAAGTGGATGGGCAGCTCTTCTCTTTTTATCAATGGACCCAGCATATAAACAGAACTCAGCAGAGACCACAAGCTTCACACCATTCCCTTAACAAGTTCAGCCACTTAATGGGAGAGCCACTTAAAGGATCAAGTAAGTGAAGCGAATTTATTAAAGCACAGAAATTTCAATTAATGTTGGTTGGCATCACACAAATTGCTCCCTTTCTGAAATATATGCTAAAAAGTGTCTTCAAAGGAATTATTTGAGTTTCATTAATACATTTCTATGATTATAGCTCCCAGAATTATCTCTCAACCTTCTTTATTTTCATTCACAACAAAAAGAAAACAAACAAACAAACAAAAAGTTATAGAGTTTTTATTTTCCGCAGAGGAATAGAGTTTATATCTCAGAGGTTTTTTTGACAGAATAAGAATCAGGGTAAGCCTAGTAAACAGTACAAAAGAGATATAGTTTTTGTTCATAGAAGGACTGGAACTTCCACTTGCTAAAAAGTGACAATTATATACCACATGAATAAATTGACTCTGGATACACCATGTCATATACATATCCTGGTGAGATAGAAGTAAGTGTTTAATTCTTCATGCACATGAGAATCTTAAAACATTCACTTTTAGCAAAAGAAAATAATCTTGCTTCCAAAGCAGATGAGTTGTGGTAGCCTAAAGTAATCTACAAAGCAGAACATGCCTCGCTATTCAGTCTTTTGTTATTCAATGCATGTGCAGTTTACAATATAGAATCTTAGAATATCTCATATGTACTAAGCACATAAATATTTATTATAGTTTTATAATTGTGCTTTTACTGTGTGGTTCACTGACACGGGGCTTAGAAGCTTTCTCTGTTTTCCATTTTTGCATTTAATAAAATGTACACCAAAGTACAATTCTCAGATCAAATAGTGCCGAATGAACTGAGATGTACAGATACTTACATCTGGCTCTCCCTGCACTACATAAAATTGCCAAAGTGTATTTATAAGACAGAAAAAGAGCATCTTAGAGGACCTACTATGATGTCTTCTAACAACACGGCAGATTTGTTTCAAGTTGAAACCTTCCTTGCTGGCTACTTCTTCTAGAACTGTAAATATAAGCAAACATGTTTAGTAATGACAAATGTTGCCTTCCAAATTCCAATCATATCTGGTTTTAGTTATAGCAATTTCTACCAAAAAAAAAGCCCTCAAACCATTGCAGCTATATAGACACTTATCATTTTTAAGACTTGGAGTAAAGACAGTCACTTGAATTGTGAGAATGTCCATTCCAAGTATATCTTCTGTAGTGATCGTCACTGACTTGTCGTTGAGATCTAATGGCTTTCTACAGTTTCTTTACTGCTGAAAAATAATTTTATTTTTCAGTATTTGACCTGTTACTTTTATAAGATTTTCTTTTAAATTAATGGAATATATTGAGAAAAAGAAGTCTTAGGGACAAAATACACACACTGCATCCAGAAAGCCCTTAAAAACTGAGATATACAAAATCCAGAATCATAGCAAAGGACAGCAACAAAAATTCTCAACTTACTTTGAAAAATTTGTTGACCGTGGTATCTCTTTCCAAGAAATACATCCTCTTGAGAGGGGACTTATGTCAGCAAAGGAACCATTTTCTTTTGGCAAGGTAGTCATATTCTTGACAGCAATGTATCAATGAACTTAACTTCCTCAACCTTCTTTTAACATGTTTTCTACATAGATTAATATTCAGGCACTGGGAAAGCAAAAACCACACATGCAAGCAAAATAAAACAAGGAATTAATTCACTGCTTCCCATGGGCAAGCAGGTAGGTATTCAGCCATCTCCAGGGAGCAGGACCCCATCACACATAATGGTTACTTGGCAAGACAAATGCCATCACTTCAAATGTCCCTTCCTTCCTCCTTCTTCCCCCTATTTTATATACTGAATATGATGTCATATGGTATGGAACATCCCTTTGGTCATTTGAGGTCACGTGTCCTGGCTGTGCCTCCTAGCTTCCCACACACCCCCAACTTCCTTGCCAGCGTGGCAGTACAGAAAAGGCCTTGGCTCTGTGCAAGCCTGCTCAGCAATAACAAACATCTCGGTATTATCATCACAATGTTCAGCACAAATCCAAAACACAGCCCCATACTAGCCACTGTGAAGAAAATTAACTCTGCCCCAGACAAAAACAGCACAGCATGATATACAAAGTGCTACCCCCTCTCCTCTGCATACTGGTGGAGAATAGTGAGTGGGCCAAATAACATGTCGAAGTCAGAACACCATCAAAAAGGCAGGTAGAAGTTTTTCTCTTTCTTAAAAAATTTGTAAACCCAGACAACAACTGTGAATCTCCAGGAGATTATTCATTAAATTAGACTACAGCCATTAGCACAGCTTAAATAGACTTCAAGCAAGTTCAGGGCAAACAATGAATAAAGGGTTGAATACAGATACAGTTCAGCTGCCATCAGATATGAAGAAAGGGAGTCAGCTATGATGCTTCAAACCTGCAGTGTCTCAGCTCTGAGTGGGGAGTGAGACAGCTGGATCTCCTCTTCTCTTGCTGTAGCTGACAATATTTATAATAGTTTGCTATGTTAATTTCCCGCAGGTCCACATGGATTTTATCAGCTTATATATTTTTCCCAAAAACAGTTTTTACTTTATCTGCTTTACTAACATTGTGATTTGCAGCAAGTGGCTTTGTTTCGATCTAGGGATTTCCTGTCTTAACTTTTCATGCTTTCTCAAATATAGATTCAGTTCTACAACTGAATAAACATACAAATAATGCAGCTTGTGGTCTGGTGATTGTATTTTTAAAGAAAACAAGGAATCATTGAAATCATCTTTTACCTTTAGAACTAGTTATTCTTTCAGCTCTGCTCAACCTAAAAAAGAAAACTCTTTTATTTAACACAAATAAAGCATATACAAACAGCATGATCTGTCCATGCTATGTTTTTCACTGACAAGTGTGTACAGAGGGTATTTTTATCCCTTCTTTCTTTCCTTAGTGTTCTTTAGCAATCTTGTTCAAGACTAGCACCAACTTTAGTAATATTCACTATATTAGCAAGTAAATGAGGGTCCCACTCAGCAGTAGAAAATTGATGTCAGTACCATCTGACATGTTTATAGCAGCATTTAATTATTTAATCAATTTAATAACAGAATATTTAAACCAGCATTAAAAAAAATCACTAGGCATAACCATTTCAGCCTATAAATCAGACATTTTGCTCTCTATTTTCATTCTTCAATTACATTCTGTGAACTAATCAGCAACATTTGATGGGAATATAGGATGTAGACAGACTATAACAGGTGGAGCAATCAGCTCTTCACAAGAAATTAATTTGTACAGCCACTATTACTTTCTCATACACACACATTCAGATTTGCACACACAGCCAAGCAAATAGCCCTGAGTATTGCTAATTGTGATTACAGCCAAATGTCATAAAACACATTTCATTATATTCAGGGGAATGATAGCTGTGCTCATTCATTATCTTTTTATTTTCTTTTAAATTATCTTTGTAATCTTCAGATATGCTTTTGCTTCATTTTCTTCTTGATTTTTGAACAAAAAAATTGTTTTGTATCCCAGTATTCATACTGGGTTTATTTGAACTTCATTAAAACTACACTGTTAATTTCTGAATTGAATAAAAAGTATGTCAAAATGTCTAACGATGTTTCTCATGAGACACAATGAACACTTCAGTGCAAAAAGTAATAATAAAATGTTTATAAGAATATTCCATCAAGACTAAATTTCTCCCACCATGTACCCTCATTTCAACCAGCTAAAATCCTTACTTTATTAAAGCAAGCAAATCTGGCCGTGGGAAACTCTCTTAGTCATTAAGATTACCTCTCTGGGTGGTGTGCCATCTTTCTGAAGCCCCCAGGTGCTTCTTTGCACTCACAGCACGTCTGCTGCTTGGCCTCTCCAGTAGGAGTTGGAGCTGGTGACTTGTCCATGGGCTGGACTTTCTCCAGCAAACATCAAAGTCTGGCAGGCATTGGCCTGTAAATGGTGCTTGGGAGGGTTCAGCAGCTCATAAGAAAGCCTCTTCCAAGGCAAACTGTAATTGAACCTCTTTTTCAGAGAGCTGTTAAAATCAGCATACAAAAGATAGCACTGCATACAAGGTATCCTGTGCTGTGTTTGCTGGTCCCAGGGACCCACACTTCTTAACGAGCTGAACTGGGAGTTGAAGGATGATCCGGGTTATTTAAATTTTGGGGATGGCTTCAGGAGCAGAGTGGTTAGTCAAAGCACCTTGTATGGACTAGTTCTTCAGAAGTTCAGCACAAGAAACTGCCAAACAGCCATTTGGAATGGAATTAGACAGGAATGCTTAAACCTCTATCCTGAATAAAAACTAGATTTCTCCTTTGTGCAGCATCATTATGCTGGGGCAGCATTGCAGCAGAACCCTTGAGATTCTCATAGGAAAGAATAGATACAAGATGCATATTTGCAGCCCAGACAAAAGGACTGGCAGCCACATGTGGTTTCTAACTCCCACTGTCTCTTATGCCCCTGATATCCCTTCTCAGCTCACCCACACTGCACATCTCCACTCACACAGGAACTCTCTAACAGGTAGGACTTTCAGACTCCTGGAGAGACAAAATCCTCTCCATTCTATGTTTGAATAGTGTCTGGTCCCCTGCATCACCCAAAAACATCTTGTCTTCAATTTACCATCACTGTACTGAAGTATATCACTGAAAGAGGGAAGCATTTACCTTTTAGTCATCTGACTGGAGAATAAAAAGCCTCATCAGTAATCGCAGTTGTATTTTGTATTTCATTGTATTTTGAACTGAAAGACATCCACTTGCCCAGAGACTCTGGGGCTGCTTTACTGGGGTTTATCTTTCGTTCTTTTGACCTGCCATTAAGAAAAAGAAAATGGGGAAATACTCTATTATTCTCTGGGTAGAAGGAAAAGAGGAATAAAACAGAAGGTGATAGAGAAAAAAAAAGGCTCCTTCCCATCGGTATGTGTCTATCTGAGTTCCCAGTAGAGGAAAGACATGTCACCAAGAAAGTTGTGTCTAGGGGTGCATTCTCTGAAATCTGTGCTTGTGGGTAGTAATAGCTCACATTTAGCAACAAACTTGTTATTGCCGTAGCTCAGCAAGATGCTCTGTCTTCCTCTTGCACAAGCCTCCCATTTTGGCTGACATTACTGACATTTCCGAAGCAATCAGAGCTACAGACAGAGCCTGGCTGGCAGTCAGCTTCAAGAACCACCTTTGTGCTGATTACTGTTGCCCAGAGGGCATTTCTAGCAGGGGTTTTCTCAACATCAAACGTTGCTCTCCCATTATTTGGTGGTCAATAGTTCATTGTTCTCCAAAGCGTAAAGTGAAGCCCATATATCTGCTGTCAGGGGGGAAAAAAATTATGGAATTCTGTTGTAATATCATCCAGATCATATCCATCCTCCTGGCTATGTTATAATACACGCAGGTTATTTGTTAAAAAGTAATCAGTTTTTATAACCACATTTACAACAAGTGTTGGAACACCTACAGCAGAGAATTCAGGCTGCCTGTTTTCATTTTATGAGTGTACAAATGCAAAGAAATACATTTGGAACTTGAATTTACAGCAGCTGAAATAAAGGCCTTTTGTTTTCACTTTCAACCAAGCTCAATAGGGGGTGGAGCACAGTCAAGCTAACTTACTAACTTTTGTATATAATAACTTTACAGAAGTAAAATAAATTTTGTACTTAATTAATAGCAAACAGAATGGCTGCAAGTGATAAATCATCCAGAGCCAGGAATGCAGAGTGAAATCTGATGTGGAGTCTCTGCTTCACACCATTAAGTTTTTGTCACAGCTTTGGGGGTTAGAGGCAGAGCATCAGTCTTAGCCTTAAAATAGGAAATATGTCTCATCCTTCACATTTTTTCAGTTTAGCTTTTATATTTAACTGTAGATTACCCTTCTTATGCAGAGAGCTTATTACGGTTTTCATTTTCTCTTGTTTTCATACCAATATTTTCCCACCAATCTGCAATTTAGAGGCTGTTCAATGACACTAATGTTAATAGCATATATTACACTTCTGTTCCACAACAGTGCATGTTTTTTAAAATCATGAAGTGCCCATTTTGCAGATCCTCTGACAGTCTCATACTTTTATCCCTGCCTCCACTCTGCAGTTATACAGAACCTTGACTTACCCAAAAGCAAACTCAAGAGATCAGAAATATCTAAATTAATTCTATCCAAGGTTTTCTCTCACGATCTCACCACAGTCTTGTCAATGCAAACAAAGAGCTTTCAAAGAGCTAAACAAAAGTGGAAGAGCAGATGTTGAAAAGAGGAATTGTTCCCCATTTATCACTGAGGAACTGTCCAGTGTCAGGATGTCATTGGAGATCACAGCAGGACCGTGAAGGGGATAAAATACAGGCAGCACATCTGCCTTCATAGCTTAACATTCAAGCAAGTTTTAGGTGGGGAGGGCTGCAGTGTTCTCAAGAATAAGGAGATTAAGGTCTTCCCTACTCAACCCAAGTTGAGTATTTTTCCTAAACAAGCCTGTGAAAACACAGAGCTGGCAATCCCACTGTACTTTATACCCCAGAGTGACTGCTTTTGTCAGGCACTCACAAAGCTTTCTGAGAATTTGTAGAAGTCATTTCAGAAAAGATTCTCGTTTCATGGGATTTTTTTAAAATAGCTGTATGGGGCCAATACAAAGGGTCTATCCAGTGCTTGCTACAGACAACATCGAGGACAAATGTTGATCTGTCATGCTAGCAGTAATGGGAGAGCTTTAGTTGTTCTTACTGCTGAGCAGCAAGATCAGGTCTGCTCACACTGAGAAAGTATTCAGAACTTGTTCCAAGGAAAATGGATGTTCATTTTTATTGCTCTTTTTCAGCAGTAGTGGTCACAACTGTTGATTAGGCTTTTTGTTCCTTCACAGAAACTCGAGTTCCCACATAGTTGTGTGTAAAAGGGAGTGGTGGAGAGATCATAGGGGCTGTTGTGGGAAGGAATGCATCAATTTTTCACAGAACTGTTTTTCATTACAAACTTAAAATTCTAAACATTGAAATATTTTGTATCCAAAGCACTAAAATAAAAGGTCCGTTCTTCTTCCCATGCCTTCCATAAAGTCTCTTTTGTCTTATCTTTTCAATATAGGCTACATATACCCCTCCCCTTCCCTCCTGATCAGAATAAGTGCGTCCACAAGAGACATATTTATCCCTTGACAGAGGAGATGGGATACAGTTTTCCTACTGCTGCATCTAGGAAACCTAGATGGCCTTATGTCATTTGTGCATGTCACTACTAACATAGGGGACTTTGGCTAATAGATTCTACTTGTTCTCTCGGACATACGATTTTTTTTCCCTCCTGTGGGGAAAACTAGTGGACTATATCAGTGGTTCAGACTGTGATGTATAACACCGTGGGGAAAGGGATGCAGTGTGCATGGATGGACCAAATATTCTCCAGAGACTTGATCTTACCTCTCATGAATGAAAATAGAAGACCTCAGCTGTGTTAGCACTGACCAGGTCAAACAGGAGAAATGTTATTTGCTTGTTTACTGGTTCAATGGCAGGTTTTTCAAGGTATTGCTTAAAGTATGAACAGCTGCCTACATACATTCACAGCTGGCTTGTCCTCATTTCTCAGTTTTCCTACCTACATGCAGCTGCGAAGAAACAAAATACAGATATTGCTGTAACTTTGCACTAATCTTCCCCATTTCATCCAGGCTGTTTCTCCCGTTTATTTTTTTTTAATTAGTTTTGAGCTTGATGAGGCCCATTAGAGGCAATAATTAAGACAGTCTTATTTTAAGATTATGGCAGACACAGGTAACTGGCAGAATTTTAGTTCTTTTAAAATTAAAGTCAATTCCTTGTACTACTACAGTTGAAAAAATATTTACTACCCCAAATTTTTTCAACCCTCCATCTTTTTTTCTTGTATAACCAGCAAAGACAGAAAAGTGATACACTCTGGTCCACCCACTGCAGCAAGATATAAACACTTGATTGTGTCCTACCGACAGGGCTATTTTAGACTTTAATTATATGAGTTGTCCTTGCTCATTAGCACTGTACTACTGCAGTGCAACAAAAATAAGTGATTCATTGCTGACACATGGCACTTCATGAGCAGTCATTAATTAGCAAAGTAGCACTTGGATATAAATTGGTGAGGAGCATCAGTAAATGGAACTTTAATCAGGATCTCCCTTAACCCTCCTCTTTTTATGTGCCTCCATGGCATCCAGAGACTGAGCTCCAGTGGAAGCACAGCACATCCCCACAGCAGCATCCCCCTGCCAGCATCACCAGTGGCATCACCACCACTCCAGCTGCAGCTGTGTTGACATACACCAGCCAGGGCCAAAAACCTGCTGCAGTGGGGAAGGTGTTTTCTTCTTTAAATCAAGAAAAAAGGAAATTTGTCCCTTGTCAGACACCCTTCAAAAGCCCTTTTCATCATTGAAGTTTGCAGGCTGGGGGAGGTGGGGGGTGGAAGTGAAGTGGGTCTGCCTGCTGCATGCAGTCCTTTGCTCCTCCCAAATCCAAATGAACGCTGGCAAATGTTCATTCAGTACTTGATGTATTTGCAATTTTGACATAAAGGGCATTGAGTACAGTGGACAAGAACAAGCAGAAGGCTTCATCCTCAGGAAGGATATTGAGGTCCTGGAGCAGGTCCAGAGGAGGGCAACTAGGCTGGTGAAGGGACTCAAGCACAAGTCCTATGAGGAGAGGCTGGGGGAGCTGGGGCTGTTCAGCCTGGAGAAGAGGAGGCTCAAGGGAGACCTCATCACTTTCTACAACTACCTGAAAGAAGGTTGTAGCCAGGTGGGGGTTGGTCTCTTTCCCCAGACAACTATCAGCAAGACAAGAGGGCATGGTCTCAAGTTGTGCCAGGGGAGGTTTAGGTTAGATATTAGAAAGAATTTCTTTACAGAGAGGGTGATCAGACATTGGCATGGGCTGCCCAGGGAAGTAGTGGATTCTCCGTCCCTGGAGATTTTTAAAAAGAGACTGGATGTGGCACGTAGTGCCATGGTCTAGTAACCCCAGTGGTAGTGGATCAAGGGTTGGACTTGATGATCTCAGAGGTCCCTTCCAACCCAGCTGATTCTATGATTCTATGATAATCTACTACTCCAGGTTCTTTACAAGGTATGTGTAGCAGGCTGCTCTGCCTAAGTGGGAGTGAAACAGCTCAAACTTTACCCTATTTGCATCAATGGATGGAGAAGGGAGGTCATACTGCTTTTGTTGTTGAAGAGTGCTGAGACCAGCCTAACTCAACAATCCCCAAGTCAAACACTCCAAGAATGTGAAAAAGAATGTTTCCTGACAGAAACTGTCACTGGTGAGGATGTGGAAGAAAAAGTTCCTGATAAAGGAACCAACAAGAGATAGTACTGATAACTTATCTAAAGCTGCTGAGCTGAAGGCTGCTGAGCTGACACAGCTAGGCTAGAAACATATGACTGACAGTCAATCACTTTATACTACAAAAAGCACAGTCCCACTTTTTAATGGCAGGGATTTCTAGCATCCCTGTAAGGACACACCTCAAGGTTACACCTGGAGGCTGAGTGAAAGATATTTGGCCACAGTCATTAGTACAGAGTAACATCAATCTCTACTTACTAATTATTTTGCTAGCTTTGAAATTATTGATTTAAGAAATAGTTCACTGTTAAAATCATGAAGTAATTGTACTTGTAATTGTAAATATCTATACTGTGTAGTAACTGATTGAGATTAAAGTCTTTTAGTCTAATCATTATTATCATCAATTTAAATACTTTATTGGTTTGCCATCCTTAATCCTGCAAGACAAAGTCACACAAAGGCTCAATTACACCTATATAATCCATTAGACATAAACCGTTAACCACGTCTAGGACTAGGATTAGATCCAGCTGCACCTAGACTCCTCTCTGAGAAGGAGTTCAGAAAGCAAGGGGGGTCCTTTCTGCACCTCATGACTCAACAGAAGGGTCTCCCTGGTAATCTTTGTCTGAAGCTTCTAAGCCCACAACAGTATGCAACAGTGCTTTAAAAAGAATAAATAAATAAAGGTGAAAGTATAAAAGCAAGAGCATGAGAAGAGGGATTTCCTCACCATGACATGTAATTTTTGCTAATACAAATGGACTTAGGTTCAATAAATTGCACTACGGTGAGAATCAATGGAATTAATGATTTGTCAATTCTGCAACAAGGTTAGGATAAATCTCTATTCTACTTTTCAGTCCCAAGAAATGGAAAATCAAACTTTTACAACAACAGATCTTTGTGGTCCCCTCAGAGTTAGTAAATGAGGCATTTATCCACATGACATTACAACTCTGGAGAATGTCATTTACTCAAAAGCACTACCCTTTAAAGGGTTTCAGACCACTTTGTAAGTTTGTGCAGTGATTCTGTGTATTGCTCTAGTGTAAGCACCCTTTGTAGGAATTGTATTTAGAAGAGAGATGTAAAACTTGTGCTGGTTTCAGCTTAGGCTGATTATGTATTCAGGATATACTTGTGGATACCTAAGGCTGCCAGCTAGTAAACCAGAAGAGTTTAAAAATCAAATTCTCTTTTGAAAGTTACTGTTATTTTTCTCAGCTGGAACATCAATTTAACATTTTAGGGGAACTGCTTCCTTTTTAAAGTGATGATGTGAAGAGAAATTTCCACTGGTAGGTGACTGAGAACAATTTATTCATCCTGTCATAGCTATGCTAAGTTCTATCATAGATAAAGCGTTATTAGACAGCAGATCGAGGCAACCCTCTTCCTGGAATGGTCCTACTCTTTCTGCAGGAACATATCTGAAATACTCTACCAACTTTACTCATGAAATTATTTTAGAGACAACTTATCACATAGAAAACCTCAGGGAGATTTTTAGAGGACTTGTGAGGAGCAGGCATTCCTTTAGAAAAAAATACAGGTTCCACTAAAACAAAAACAAAACCAGGAGAGAACTCCTAATGTAGGTAGTTTTGGTGATTTGTGCCCCGAGCTGACCTGTACATGTTACAGTGTTATTCTAGACTCACAGGAGAGGGCAGATATTTACAGATGCCACAGCATACTAAGTCTACAGGGAAAGAAAACTGTTTGTTATTTGAGAATTCACACTTGTAATGTGAGGGCTGTAAATATAAGCGGAGGGGTCTAAAGTAGGGGCACTTAAAAAGGATTGACGAAATAAGCACTGGTTCATGGGTTTTGGCAAAGGCAGCCCCAAATGCAGTTTGGAGAATACCCAGTTCAGTCTGACAAGGAGGACCAGGAAAGGTCAGAGGTACGAGGTCCAGCTACATTAGCTACATTATTTCAGATCCATAGCAAAGTTTAGCCATCCCCATGAGATGTGGACCAGCCTGGGAGTCTCAGGGGATCAATAAGCAAATACAAACCCCTTTATCCTCAGGCAACCAGTTAAATTCTTGTTCCAAATGTTGCCATTAGTTGACCCAAGCCTTTCGTTTGCTCTCTAAGCCAGAGTGAGGGTGTTTTGAATTCAGCTTCACAGAGAGCTGCAATGTCACGGCTGCAGATCCTGAATAGCAACTGTGAGACCGAGGCCAATGATTTAACAAACACAAAGACACTTCACCTTTTGTGGTGGATAATGAAGAATAAAGGTGAAGTTCATAGAGTCAGGCATGGATTCAAATTTTGCTTTCTTGCACTGTTACCCTTCTTTTCCAAACTCCCTCACAGTACAATTCCTCTTTCATGGATCAGGAGAACAAACAGACCTGCATTTCCAACTCTCCAGTATTCCTGACAAAAGCCAAAGCTATATAGGAAACACTGGTAAGGAACTGTGCAAGATTTTTATTCAAAACAAACTGACTGAGGAGTGAAATTTAATTGCTACACCTGTGGCAATGATTCATCAAATGGTTGATATTTACTTCTATGTAAGAAAAAAAACTTCATTTTCTTGTGTTATCATCTCTTGAAACTAAATAACATGCAAGAAAAAGATACTTCTTTTTAACCAACATAATGATCAATCCTGTGAAAGCCTTGGGATTGTTTCTATTGCATTTTCACATTAAATGAAAAATGTACTGTCCTTTGATATAGCCTGAGACACATTTAAGATGCCAATAACAGATGTCATTAGTCTCAGCACTAAAATGGACCATGAGTACTATCAGATCGCTAATTATTTAGAAAAACTAATAAACAATATAGAATTTAGTAGACATTAGAATAGATCAATTAAAAATTTGCACTAAAATTTTAGCTAACAACTAAGTTCAAAACTCTGTGTTTCCTGAGAAGGAAATAGAACAGCCTCTGCAAATTAGTAAGAAATACACTACATACTGAGTACATTTTTTTGCACATACATTACGAAGTCTGTTAGTTTATGAATTCATCATTTAAAATAATCCTGAGAATACCTCTAGGAATATTTACACCATTCTGACAAACAAATCAGTTCCAGGCCTTTTAGAGGTGACAACTGACCTACCTAGTTTGTATAGGTTTCTAATACATTATGCTAAATTACATTTGTGTTCTGGTTTATGTTTTACATATTTCTGTGTCACAAGAAACAGAAGACATTTTATAAAATAAAGACGAGAAATTCAGCATCTCAACCTGTAATTGAGGTTAAGCATATATCTCAGTTTAAAACTTATTCTTCTATGAGTATGTAAGGTGTTGCTTTAAGATCATACAGATCTCTATTTGAGACTCAGATGAGATATCATGTGGAAGCCAAGTCCTGTTTGTTGCAGAATTGCCTCTGATTTTGAGACCAGAACACAGGACACAAAACTTAAGTCTTCTCCAATGCTCTTATGATCCTCTGAAAATCACTAATGGTTTCCATAAGTGAATTGAATTATTATGTTGTAAACTAGTCTTCAAATACATGCACACGCTAAACCACAAGCAACCTCATAGTCTGTCCTCATTGGATGCTGGCCTGTTCTGGCAAGGACAGTCTCACATCTAATAATCTACCAGAGAAACTCAGTGCAGCTCCTGTTCCTATTGCAGGCATCACATGTGATCTTAGGAGCTCATTTACTCCACCTCAGCTACAGTTCTCTTTTGTGAGACTGAACAAAATATCCCACACTGACACCTGGAGACCACATTCACTTAAGTGCTGTGTATATTATGAGTGTAAACAAGAAACAGAGAATGGGTAGATTTCAGTATGAGTTTGTATGTGGTCTCAGTTAATGGTGAATCGTCCCTTGGTCTAAAAACCATTACATATTTTAATAAAACATATTAGAAGCATGAGTTTAGGTAAAGTAGAATACACAGAAGATATCAGCTTGGTTTGTTGTTATTTTTTTTTATGGCAAAATTTATGATTTTTGACTAGTGGTGCATTATCACTGCACTAAAGGTCACTGATGTGATGGTATACCTGAACTGCAGCTGTACTTGGCTTATGTTAGGTGATGCCTCTAGCAAGAGGTCTGAATGTTTTCTCAATTTTGGATTTTTTTGCACTTCAGATTTTGTGGTTTTTTCAAGACATGTTCTTGTGCAGCCTTAATTCTTAGGTAAAACTCTGCGCCCTGCTTGTCTGTCTGCAGCAGTTATATCAGAGAAGAGGTTCTAGGGACACAGCTCTCTGTCCACAGTCCTACTGAAGGGACAGAGGGACAGAGTTTCTCAGAAGATCAAATAAAATGACAAGTTGCCCATATGTAAGCATGACACTTAGATAAGTAGGTAAGCCATTGCAGCTCCACTCCTGATGTTTGCTGGTAATAAATAGGCAGATAGACAGGCAGATAGAACAAGTGTGCCTGAACAAACAGGCAGATAGACAAATACATCTGTAAGAGCCACAAACAGCTTTAAATGACAACCCCTTCCTAAAACTTCAAAGACTATCACAAACATCTTTGCTAAAAAAAAATGGGCCAAACTCCTTGTACTCTGTGCCAACATGTCCCCCACCACCACCCCACAGAGGATGAAATTATACATTAGCTCAGCACTTGACATGCCTCAAACACAGTGAACTCTGCAGTTGCTCAGCCCCAGCTCAAGCCAGAAGTCACAGCAGGCAGTGAAGGAGATGGAAATGTGAAACAGGACAAAATTACAACATGAGCAAAAATTGTGCCAAGAGTTCTGCCTCCAAAATGTTCATTGTCCCTGCATCTGAGCATGGTGAGCTTCAAAGAAAAAAGTATGGCTACTATGAAATCACATCAGAGTAAACCCCAAAGAGAGGAAATACGAGACCAAAGCTGATACATTCTAGATATATCTATTTTATTTCTCTGATGGAAAGCTGTATTCCCTGAATGCATAAAGTATTTTCTAACTCTCTTGCAGACAACTGATTTGGATTACACAGAGATCTCACGGGTATATGTATCATTTCTCTTCTTTATTTTTGATGTTTATATCCTTATTTTCATCTGTGATACAGGAACTAATGTTCCAAGAATCCAAAGTTGCCACTAAGGCTCCATATATTTACTGGCCATATCCTAAGAAACTAGCATATATTCCCCCAGTTGCATATTTAAGCGAGATTGAGTACGTATTGATATGCATTGGTCCATTTTGGTTTTTTTCTTGTTTGCCTATTTTTATGACATTTCTTTGTTAAAAGAAAAAAAAAAAGATACTACCAGTAAATCATGTGTTACCATTTACATATACATAGTATAGTTGCAAATACATCTTCCTTTCCCTTCTGGGTTTCAGATTTTATCTTTTTATAACATCTGTACATCCTGAATTCAAGATACAATATGACCTTTATTTTCTTAGTCTGCTGTGACCTTTGGGATAGAACCAATAGTCTTTTTTTTTTTTCATAAAAGCCAATTCAGATGTTAATTGAGCTGGATTCAGCAATTGGCTGACTCATATAAGTGAAGTGAAAATACATAGCTCTCAGTCAGACTCATTTTATGAGTTTACAAAGGAAAAAAATACTGAGAAAGATTATACATCATCTACTACTGAAACCAGAACTGCACTCATGCAAATGAGTACAATTAACAGATTGGATCACAGGTTTAGGAAGAGTCCAGATCTAGATCCACCAGACATGACAGTCTATCTGGAAGCTCTCACCACTGCCCCACAAAAAAACTGACAGATGCTCATCAGAATCATTACAAAATTTTCTGGCTAATCCCTAACAATTTCAAAACAGATGCTAAAGTCCCTACTTTAACTCATGCTGAATTCAACAACCGAGGACACAATAAAACTGGATCAGGTGGGTATTTTAAAGTATAAACCATAAAATGGTATGTCAAAGTGCTGTTTTCCCAATGATAAGAGAATAGGAAAATATAATAGCGGATAAATGGTCTGTGTGGGAAGAAGATACAACACATTGTAGCCAGCTCCCCATTGGTGTCAAAAATAAAGGACATTGAATATAAAGGAGAGGTAGGAGAAAATACATCTTAGAGGATTTAAATGGCACAGTCCAGAGATCATTTCATTAGCAGTTTTGAATAATATGATGTTCTTTTTGCCAAAGTTTATGACCAAAAAAAAGAATCAAAATAATTTATGAAACCATTATTAAAACATTTCACCTTCTGAAAACTGCTTTTCCGGGGTATCTTTTTTTTTATTAGACCATAAATATGTCAATACAATTTCATTGAAGGCATAATGAAAGACATTACCAGCAATGGTGGAAAATGGGTTCATTTGACAATTTGCAAAACAAGAACTGTCAGTATTCCTCTAAATTTTCCTAATGACACTTCAGGCTTTGGACTACTTCCCCAGGGGAAAAAGCAGATAAAATGAATACATGGCTTACGCCCAGCGATGTGAGAACTCTGTTAGATGGCTTTGTGACTGTGTGCTTTCTAGGAACAGGTGTTTGGCACAGCAGAAGGTGACAACCTCTTCTGAACTAAACCAGGTAAAATTTAGGACAAAAAAAGGGGCTCAATATCTGCCTCCTCCCTAGGCGCTGCCCTCCAAGGGGGTAGCACAGCAGCACATTTCCAAAGGCATGAAAAGCTCCTGGGTAGGGTCACTGCATTGGCAGAGGAAAGGGGAGTTGGTGAGGGACAGAGGACCCAAGAGGCCAGAGTGTACCACCAGATCAGCTCCCCAGGGAGGAGAGGTGTTCCCTGCCATGGAGGCAGAGCACCAGGAGCTGGGCCACCAGCTGGGCCACCCAGTGCTGAGTGCTGGCAAGGCTCCCTAGGGGTTTGTTCAGTTTCTCTTACTCTCTCTCTGAGGACCCACTGACAGCCATCAGCACAGACAGGCTATTTGGCACTCTTCATTTCTTACAACACCGTGGCTTGGTAAGGCAAACTGTAATTTTTCCATCTCTGAATCCAGAAACCATAGGGGGCAGCAAAAGCAGTGCAGAGTTGCTAGAAAACATTTTTTAAATTATCTCAGTTGAATCCATTGCATTTCAGGGGTCTTGTTTTGATCAAACTGCTCTTGAATTCTTGACAAACTATCTCCTTTTCTAAATATACTCCTTCTTCCTGCTTCCCCTACATCCCAAGGGGGGACCAGTCTAGGATATTAAATGACATGGACTGAAGCTACAGCGCAGATATAATTTTTCCTACAAGCAGAAAGAAATTAGAGGAAAAGAGAGGAACACCTATTAATTCACAATTCCCTTAGGAGAAATAGCTCCAGCCTCAGCCTCCCTCATATGTACTATTACTCCGAGGGTTGCCTTCATTAAAGAATATTCCCAGTGTAAACAAGTAAGTCTGTATTTCCTCAACATTGAAAAAACACATTTTTGCTTTGGTTTAGTTGAATGCTTCTGCCCTCTTCCTATTTAAGGAAAATCAAGCAAGAAAACGGCAAACAAACACATCATCCTTCTAACACCTTTACACTATGCATTTTAATCTTTCAATCACCAAATATTTGAAACCCGTCACATCATGAAACACCAGAAAAAAAAAATGCCATGCAGAACAAAAATATTTTATCCCTAGAGATACACAGCTCAAGAACAGGTTCATGAAGGAAAATATTTTTACAGCATTTCCTGAAAAATTACACATAATTGGATAGCCTCTACAGTGGAGCTGCCTCTTTTTCTGCTGGCACTGAACAAACTTCTTGCAGCATGGAATTACTTAGTGTCTGGCAGTGGGACTAGCAATAGTCTCTCTCTGTGTCATTATGACTGAGATTGGACATGGCACTCATGTTAACACACCTTGTGTTTGAAGTCCTGCAGACCACAGGCAGGCAGTTTTTGTGTTGGAATTCATTCATGGGAAAGCAGAGTTTGGGATGCTTTAGGGTTTGATTTATGAAAGTTTTCTATTACCACTTACAATGAAATATATAGATTGGAGAAGACTTGACTGTTCTTTTCCCATGACCTTAAAAGTGGACCAATTTTTAAGAGCTTTTCCAGTCACATGGAGGCTGGATATTAAGTGAAATTGGAGAATACACCGAAGTGCGAGCAAAGAGGGTACGTGAGCAATTAGATTGTATGAAATCTTGAGAGGGACTTCAGAATTGTTTGAACAAATATTAGTCAAAAAATACCTAAAATGTGCCAGTCACTGCACCTCAAGTTTTTGCTTAATCCAAGACAGTCCTCTGAGATCAGTAATCCTGACTACTGGCACATCTGGCCCAGACTGGAGATGCTGAAAGACGTGTGGTCCCTCAGCTGGAGCCAGTCTGCTGGTGGCTTCCCCCAGAGTACCTTTTCGTGGCAGACACTGGCAGCTGCTTGGGGAAATTGGCATCGCTGCCCATTCACGCTGGAAGTGGCAGTAAAAGTGACAAGAACACCAATCTCAGCTGAAATGCCCTGTCCTGGGAGCTTGTCACTTGGCACAAATTTCAAAATCAGAAAATTGCTTCTACTCCAAATAACACTATCATCAAACCCAGAGAGGGAGGGAAAGGGAAGTTATTTCATATTATGGAAGTTTCTCTTTTAGGCTGGCGCTTCTCAAGGATAACAAATATCTTTGGTGGTTTGAAAACATGCCCTTTGCTTAGCTCCAAAACTGCCACACCATCTTTCAATTCCACCTTGATACCCTCCCCCAAGGAATCAAGAGTTTTCCAACTCATCTGAATTAATTTGAACACAATGAATTTCAATCAAACAAGGCTTCCAAAAATGTATTTTAAACACTTCTGATTAAAGAATGCAATGAGTAAAAGTGGCTGGGAGGACTGACAGAGATCTACTAGGGAAATTTCTCCTGCAAAGGAAATAAATAGAAGGTTGTTAGATACTTTTGCACTGCATAATCAGTTTGTACTGCTAACATCCCCAGACAGTGATATGTGTACAGAGGATGCTGCAGTTGGGATCATTACTCCTCGTTGGCAACAGCTGCAGCAGCATCTTTCTGACACCAGTTTTCTGCAAGAGACCCAGAGGACAGAACAGCGGCAGATTATAAAATTGCTGTGAGCATAATGTTATTGTCCTCTCCCCAGAGTATGACCTCCACAAGCAAATGCTCCCTCCCCAGGCCCTGAAGTTACAGTTAATAAACTTCAAGTCTCTGTCCTGCCAGTGAGACTGCTCTCCTGGAAACAGGGACTTGGATCCCACCCCAAATCTCAGGACCATCCACAGATTTTACATGAAGCAATCATTGCACAAAACATGGAAATAGCTGGCAGAATGACAAGATGCTGCCTGCAGTGGATCTCCAGCAGTCCTCCCTCTTTTACATGCATCTCCCTCCTGCACTGCAGATTAACAGGGATCCCTCCACTGCTCTGTTCTTATTTCAGTAATAGATTTGAGCCTCCTCCACTCTGGGAAGGTCTCTCCTGCTATTGTACCTTGTTGTGCTGGGCTCCTCCAGGAGCAGAAGGAGGCTTTCACTATGAACCTGTGCATCCTGAGTCCGTAGGAAAGGTATCCATATGCTGTAGCACAGCCTGAGATTTCGAGTCAGGAATTCTTTCTGCAGCAGAGTTGAAGCAAAGCTTTAGAGGCTTTCTGTGGCTCTGCTAAGTGAAAAGTGCAGAATGGGTAGGAGCTGGGTCCAAGTCTTTCACCAACATGAAGCAAAACAAAACCTCCACAAAAGTATTCCTGATCTATGATATCATTTTCCTACATTTGAAAATTACTCCCACTACGTGGCATTTGAACCACGTCTGTCTTCATAACAGAGACTTCCCATCTTCCACATCAATACATTTAATTCTTTAGTATTCTGGTGTCAGCAAGGACATTGTTTAAAACTGCTAAGAAACATGCCAGTAAAACATATGCCCATTAAGTAAATTCTATGAATGCAGTGGCACTAAAAGCTGTGCCATTATGTTAATACTATTGAAAACATGTATCTATATGTATATTAATAGATATATGTATGTGTAAGTAGCTATTTTGATACAGTAAGTGTATGTGTGAAATCCAGCCTACTGCTGTCAGTACCAAAATTCCCTGTGGATCCAAATAGAACTGCATCTTATATCTAATAAACAAATGTATAGGTATTCTAGCTGAGATTTTGAAGACTACTAGGAGGAATTGGCATCCGAATTCCATATGGAATCTCAAAAGTCTTTGCTTTGTGTCTATGTAGTCAACTGCATTAATCAGTAGTCATATACAACTCCAGGTTGCTGTCAAATTATTGTTCACTAACTGCAAATAATTTCATGTGCACATTTGTATGAACTGTATTTATGAACATGTTTTCCAAGAAGCACAGCTGTGAGTGCAAATGTACACATCCTGTCCTGACAATTCAGTCCTTATCTTGGATCTGCTATTTAGTCTCTCAAAATAAAAAAAAGCCCACAACAGCAAACAAACAAACAAAAAGAATTAAAAAGCTTTTCCTCAGACTTCCCCTGGAGCAATATCCAAAATGCACTGTTGGGTTTATTCCTGATGAAATCTTGAAACAAAACAAGAAACCCTCTTAGATGAACTCCCCAGGCCTGAGCAGATCTAGTTTAATTTGCCACAGTCCTTTGTGGAGCTGCTGTTTCTGGGAAAGCAGCAGGTCTTGATCTTGTCCTCTAACAGATGGCCCCAACAATATGACAGTAATAGCATCTGACATGTGTTGTTTCAATAATCTCTCTAACTCTCGGAGAAGTATGCAAGCGTTACATACCGTGTGCTGCTTCAGGTTGCTATTTTTGGCATGTTTCTGCTGGCATATGTTATGATGAAGCATTCACAACATCTTACATTTCCATCATAAAATAAAGGGGAATTAAGAGAGTAGATCCATAAGCCTATCATTTAACCTTGTTCCCAAGGTAACACTTCCTTCGCATAAGGATCAGCTCCACAAAAACCAGAACCCAAACTGCATTTTGAGAGATTAGCTGTATTGCAGAAAGTGGAGTCCTGGGGGTGTAAGAGACACAAGTTGATGGAAATATTTATGGCCCAGCTCTCGAAGTGTTTCACACTGAAACATAATCAGAGTTTTCTACAATATGTATTAAATAGCAGCAATCTACAATCTCAATGGCACCCGGTGATTAGGGAGCTGTGAGGAGGAGTATCAGAGGGGACTGAGTGCCCTGTCAAGATGAAGTTTTCCTGCTAATTACAAGGGTAATGAACACATCCCCTTTCAAGCCCAGAGGACTTTCTTAAGGAACTTGTGATTTTACTCATTGCCAGGTTTAACAAAATAGTATTTCAGGCAGGGAAATGCTTTCAACTGCAAGCAGCAAAACCTAAAGGAGAAATATCACTGATTTTCACTGAGTGCAAGTCATTGAAATGTCTTAGCATCATAAACTACTCTTGATCGCTTTTTTTCACAAATGAGCTGCTGCCAAATAGAGGACAGACGGCAACAAGGAAACCCATCTCAGCTGCTTTCCTCCTCAATTTGCAGCTACACCCCCTACCATTTTTCCCTTAAAAGCTTATCTAGCTCCTCATAAAATTATTTATTGTTAGTGCCATGTGGGCTGTTTATTCAGTTGATGAAGGGCAGGCTCCAACAGCCCTCCCTCGCCTATCCCTTCAGGCCCTTACCTCTCCGTGGCTTCAGTCGACTGCCTTTTCCTCTGTCTTGACTCAGCCCTGCTCAGCTCTCGTATCCCCATCTTCCCCTCACAGTCCTGTGCCTTTTTAACTATCTCTTCTCCAAAGAAATAAGGACTCCTTTTAGTGCCTCTGAAGGGGTTCTTAAGTGGAGAGGTGTGAAAAAGCTACAGCATAGAAAGAGAGGCAGAAAAAAATCGTGGAGTTTGGTTCTTAGCTTTAAAAGAAGAAAGATAACATTTTGCAGCATAGCTTTGAACTTTCCTCTGTCATGCATCCAGAACAAAGGTACCAAAGCTGGAGCACACAAAGCTACAGTATTCCCACCAGAAGTATTAGAGGTATTTCAGAAGTCATAGCCCCTAGAAGTGGCCACTTTTCTAATTCTGGGTATAGATCAGGAAAACAGCTTAGAAAAAAACTAAAAACAGAGTCCCATTCAAGTGACATGTAGAAGAGTGTCTGACCGCAGTATTGAAAACCCTCTGGGGAAAGGTGAGGGAAAACACAGAGAAAGCAGGGAAGGGGAGGTGGAAGAACTTGGGCAGGAAAGGAACCACTGTGATGTAGACATGGCCAAAAGCACACTGCTCTTTGGATATCGGGAGGACAGAAAACTTGAGCCTTCATGGAGCTCCTGGGGTGTCAGTACCAATGCCAATATCTCTGCTCAGGGTGTTCACACTCAGGGTGTTCACAATACGGGTACTCACACGGGCCTCCGTGATGGCTCAGATTACACCAGAAAGAGTGGGACAAAGCAGAAGGACAAGAGGCAAACAGCCCACTTTGCAGGAGGGACAATCTCAGCTGGTTTTGGGGAAGGATTTCTACCTTTGGCAGCAGTGCAAGATGTGAAGGGGCTGCCCTCAGGAGAGGTTGTGATGGGTGAGCTGGTCAGAGCTTCAGCTCCCATTTGTTCTGCTCTCACCAGAGGGGTTACATGCCCAACATGTCACCAACAACTACATGCAGAGGACGGCTGATGCCTTCTTCCTTTCCATGTCATTGCTCTCCTTTCTTATGCTTTTCCTACCCTGCATATCCCAGCATGCCCTTCCAAACTTTCAGATAAAACACTCGGCAATACAACAGGCGGCACTGACATTGAGCGAAACTAAGGAGTGTGAGGCTGGTACTTTGCTGAGATGAATGGGGTGGAAAGGGTCACCCTTTGCTGATAAGCCTGTCTGCAGATTCAGACAGACAACATTAATTAGACTGTGGGAAGGAAGATTCTCTTGGCAAACAAAACGGTTAGAAATTCACTTGTTTTGGTAGAAGCTTAGGTTTGGTACTCTATGATGCAGTCATGTCAGCCAAATAGCTGAGCCTTGGACACATTGCAGTTAAAACAACATCCAGAATTCTTTATTTTTTTAATCAGGGAAAGAGAGGTTTTATGCTAATTCAAATTCCCACTGTACCTCTGGGAGGAATACTGACTCTAAATAGTGATAGTTAAGCTAAAGGAGAAGAAGTAAAACCCAAGTAACTATGTCCTAACACCAGGCTTCATATTGCTCCCTCCAGTTCTTAAGGCACAGAGCCCAACATGGACCATCTCCTGGAAGAGATGGACCATGCACTGGTGGCTGGGATGTCCAGCTGACGAGCAATGCTGGGCTCTCTTCTTATAGGCAGAAAAGCTCTTATGCCTTGGGTCAATTCTGCTTCCAGATGGTTCCTATATTTTGGAGGAGGAGGGAAGAGACTCTCCCTGCCCGAGTTTTAAAACAGAAAGATCACACATTCCTAATTTTGTGAAATTAGTCCTGATTCAAATCAACTTATTCATGACTTTCAGACTTGCTAAGGGAAATGCCTGACTGGAAATCCCATTTGAACTTACACAGTTTTCTAGTCCTAATAATGGCACTTCTGGGTTTTTCCCCAAGATATAGGCACTGGGAAATGCCAGAGTCAAGCCTTTTAGCCCTTAAGGAATTCAAACACCTTTCGAGTGTAAACAGGAAAGGAGGTGGTATTTTTCATGGGTTTTGACTTAGGTATCTACACTTTATCTAAACTACACTTTTACACCCTCTGTTTTGACACTGGTGCCTAAGTTCAGGAAAAGACCTGTGAAAGAAACAGCTATTCTGCCACATTAATTAGCTCCTACATGGACAGAAAATTGACAGCCTGATGTCAATGCTGGTGACATTAAGGCTGACAGTAAGTGCTTCTCCATTCCATAATGAGATTGGTACTTCATTGCCTCAAGAAAGCTGGAGAACAGGCAGGATTAGGCTGGTAAAAGATGAAAAATTTATTGGGAGAATCAATCAAGGAACATTATAAACAACCTTTGAATAGAAGGAGCATTACTTTGGTTTGCAACTGAAAGGCCTGGTTAGCTGCCCAGCCAGCGCCCAACAATCATGTAGTTGCATTAGCTAGCATGGGGTCTCTCAACTCCAGCTGGTCAGGAGCTTGCAAAACTACTGTCCATTACATCTATTATCTCCCAATTATTCTATTTACAAGATGGTCTCCCCAGGGACCCTCCAGGACAAACTGCTGCAGAACCACTGAATGCAGCAGTTGTACTGGGGAGGCTCCTCCTGTAAGCACACACACCTTGGGCACTCAGGAATCTCTACTGGCAAGCTGTTAGTTTTCACTTATAATTACCAAAATGGCTTGGGATCTGCCTGTCTGCAAGACACTTCTCTCCCCAGGTGATCAGACTGTCACAGTGGCACTCAGGGAACACACTCAAGCTGTCGCCTTCCCAATTTAAGAAAGGGCAGGACCTGCTCACAATGATTTTGCTGGAAAGGGCTCTAAGCTTTGAGACACTTTCCTTAGCTTAAACAGAAAGGTAAAATTCCCTGAAATCTCCTGACTTTTACAAGTACCCCATAAAATCTAACAAAGCTTTTTTAATGCTGATAGCAGTGGTAAAAAGGAGGCATGCAATCAGTATGTGTGAGCTGGGCAGATTATTGTTTATCTACATTTTACTACTCAGCATTTAGTCTGTAAATAAACAGGACACCACTGGATTATGCATCCAAATCTCTTTTTGGAGAACTTTAAGGAGGAAGGAAGGAAGGAAGGGAAAACAGGGCACTAACAAAAAATAAATCAAATTAATGGTAAGACTTGCACTGGCAAAGAGATTTTACATTTAAGAGTGGGACATGAGAGCCCTCCACATTTTCATTAACAAAAGAACTCATGACCTACTATTTCCGAACAATCCGCCCACAGCATACAGATCAAACACCCAAACTATCAACGCAGTGAGAACAAAAAATGTAGCTTGAACTTAATTTGGTTCAATTTTTTCCTTTGAAAATCACCACACATCTTAACCTGATATTCGTTTTGCCTGCAACTCCCTACCTGATTTACATTCACATGCCAATATACCTGCTATCAAATTTGCTCATACCATTTCCTTGTAGACCTCAAGAGCTGAGCACAGAAAGTTAATGCTGGGAGTTTAATGCCTTGAGAAGGAGAATTAAAAGCTGTTCTCCTGGCATCAAATTAACCCCAGGTTGTTTGAATATAAACTATATAGCAAGGGGTGAGTCCCTTGATCCTTATCAGATGGGTGAAATATGCCCACATGTATACAGACTGAGATTAGCATGAATTTACATTAAACAATACGCACCTGTGTGGAAGAGTGGGCTGTATGAGGGAATACAAGCACAGACACACTGCCCATAGGCAATTGCTATTCAGTAGGAACAGTCACGTTTGTACTATGTGATCGACGAACACTGACTGTGTTTTGGCAGTAACTTTGGAACAGAACCTTGAAATTAGCTGAAGTCTAGATAAAGAGGTCAAAGAGATTGAGAATATGAACTTACTGACTTTGGATAATAATTTTTCCATCAATAAAATATCCTTGCTATATGTCCTACTTCACCACCTCCAGCAGCTCAGGAGAATGAGGTTCCACCTGTGGCTCTCTGGAAGCTCCTCTAACCCAAGAGGTTTCCAACACCCTCAGTGTGGAGGATGTGACCTGGCACAAAGTGACTCGGCCTTTGGACTTTGGGCTCTAACACACAAAATGCTAAGAAAATTGCTCTGATCTTTGTCCACAGTGGGAGAATCTTCACGAGAATTCTCTGCTGACCTGAAGGGGCTGTCAGACTCTTTAACCAAAGCTGCAGCTCACTCTTAGGAATAAGCCAGTAGCAGCACTATAAATTTAATGAGCTCTAAATTGCTGCTTTCTTCTGCAAAATCGCATTGCTCCATGCAAAACTTTGTTTTAAAGAAAATTTAAGTTTTCTTTCATCCACATGAGAAGGAGGAGAGAAGGATCTCCTGGTGCCACCTCATGCTATGGACTCTCCTTCCCTCTCCTGCCTAACCAGACGGGGAGCATAAAACTAAAATGCCACCATCCTTTGTGCAAGTCACAGTAACAAAATATAGCCTCCTCACACTTTCTACACATGCATCAGCTCTGGGACATCATTCAGGCAAAGATTTTCCCAGCTTTGCCACCAAGATGGTGACTGGCCTCTGAGGACTCCCATGAGGAGAGCCCCCTTCATGCAGAGCGAGGACATGAACCTGTCATCAGTGGTTCCCTAGGGTTAATTACCTCCTTTAACACAGCAGCTGTAAGTTTTTCAGGATTATATAAACAATGCCTCTCTTCTTATCTATTGAAGTTCCAATCTAGCCCCTCATCACTGTACTTTCTGGGCTGTAATTGTAACACTATTAATGGTTATCCCTCCTCTGTGAAGTAAAGTAGTCTTGAGTACACCAGTTAATCAATACTTGAACAAATGAACTGAGCTTTTCCCTGGGCTAGGATAGTAATTGTGAGATGTGATCAGCTGGCAAAGTAATGTTACTAACACTTGCATCTGGCAGAGAAGTGAAATTTTAAATATCTATCAGAAGATTCTCGTTTCACAGAGACAATATTTCTTTAAGTCTAGTTAAGTACTTGTCAGAAGCCATTAGCTTTAGCTAATAGTTATCGTTCTTCTGAGAAATGACAAGCAAGAGTCTAGTGGACCGACTCCTGAGATCCCTTGTTGGCACCATCATCCATCTGTCCATGAGCACTGAGCAGAAGGCATCGCATTTGCAGCGAGGTCACAGGGCATCAAAGGGAAAAGCATCAGAAGGCAGAGGGGAGACAGACCAAAGAAAACAGTAGTTTACTACAAGTCCTGAACACTTTGAGGCATCTGGTAGTCAATATGGGTTAGTTACGTTATGTTTGCTCTGTTTTCTGCATGAGAACCACACATGCAGCTTTGCAGAACCCTGGGCAGCAATTGCGATACAGAAGACCATGATAAAATCTGCTCGGAAAATAATCTGGCCTCTTTTTAATTTACATGTACATACACACACTGAAAAACTGTATTGCCTAATTGAGGAGCCACACAAGATTAATTAGGACAAATGGCAGTAAAATATCAGCTTGCTTGTTTGCTTTAATCTTCTAAAAAGACCAGAATAGGTTAGTTTTTGTTCAAGGTTTTACAGGTCCCAGAACTGTGAAATGTCCAACAGTGAAACACTTATGCAAATGTGTGAAAGTAGATTTACTGACATCTCAACAAAAAACATTTTTCAGGAATCTGCAAGAAAGTCTCTTTCTGCAGTACTAAAGATGAAGCCATCTTCTGAAAAGGAAACACAAGTCATCTTTCACCATGCTGCAGTGCTCCAGTCAACTGAAAATAAGGTTGCAAGAGAGAATCACAGGGAACAAATGCTGCCTACAACAACTTCTGAGGTGAGAGTGCCAGGGAGACTGGAAGTAGAGCAGTCACTCTCTTGAACTTGCTGATGCTGGAAACGGAAGTTTTCTGTTGGTACCAGTTTCTTAACAACAGAGGGAAAACACTTTTTTCCCAGTTTGTGGTTTCATTCCTTTATGCTATGCCCAGTAGAAAGCAGAAACTCAAGAATGTAAGGGAATCCAGAGAAATCTGCTGTAGCTCCTTAGTCACAGCAACAGTTTTGTGCAAATTCTGCCCAGACAGCCCTGGAGCCACCATGATCTTCTTAGCTCAGTTACTGCCAAGGACCACCACAGCATGGTAACTCTCTGGGTAGATTCCTCCTGCTCCTCCAGATACGTGACTTATTTCAGAGCTAACAAAATGGCAGATTTCACTTGAATTCAGACCACTGCCAAGGTTTGCCTAGAACTTGCTACAGTCAGAAAGATATGGAGTGAGAGCCATCCAACTGAATGGAGGTACCTAGTAATAACACATTTGCAGGAACTACCCAGGACTAACTTCACAGAAAAAAGCACTCACAGGTTATGTTTCTTTCCATCCTGTAGTAAACACTTCGTAAAATTAACTTGTTCCTGTTGTCCTATAATCCAAAGAGAATGCTGCATTTCTCTGTTTTACAGGGAGCAAAGTAATTGTACCAATGCAAATTCCAGCACCACATTAATTGTACCACTGTCAGCACTGCTGGCTTGCCCAGCTAATCCAGGCCCAGTGCACTGCTTCCAGAAAGGGCAGCAGTACAATCACCCAGAGACTCAGCGCACATTTAACCCAGCACCTCTATCCCAGTGTCATTGAGGGAGGCAGCCCTGGAACTGAGGATTCTCCCCTTGTGCTTGGACAGAGGTACTTATACCTTAGGACTTGTAAGGAATTTTTAAGGATTTATAAGAATGTTTTTAATAAATATTCTTTTCCTTAATAGACTAAGATTAGATAGCTCTTCTGCTACTGATAATCCCCTACGAAAGTCATGTAGGACCTTCTATCCTTTTTCCATTATATCTATAGGAAAAAAGCACATACTTTCCCCCTGCTCTGCAAAGTTCCCTCTTGGGTCTCCAGGAACAATGTGCAAAATGGTGCTATGAAATGCATGCTCTTCAGGTGCTCTGAAGCCACAGGTGGATGCTGTTCCCAACAAGGGCAGGTCACCTCTGCTGCCCACCCTATCTCCTCAGCCAGATCCCAGATTTCAGTGCCCACATTGACAACTGCTGCTGCTGCTGCTGCCGCCATCAATTTAAGTGGCTCTCGGACTAACAGCATTTTAGCATCAACTTTATACTTGTATTTTATGGTAAGCAAAAGGATTCTGAGGTTCTTCCATGAAGTGACAGTCTCGTCACCATTTAGCAGAAGGGGCTGCAACAGGTAATAGATGCAACTGACCTCTATTTTTTTTCCATTTTACCTCTGCAATTAGAAATAGGACTCCTAAATCCTCAACTGTACAGCTTGTTACACTTATTAATAACTTTCATATCCATCTTTATAGCCATAACCTTCCTCCACTGAACCCACTGATTCTCACTGGTTTTTAAAAGCTCTATGGAATTTATAATTTGGGACAGGGATTTCCCTTTTACAATATATTTGTCTAGAATCTCTTTCCAAATAACCCTGATAAACACTAATATATCAAAAATAATCAAACTTAACAAGCAACTAATTACACTTCTCTGGGGGGCTGTTCCATTCAAACACACTGTTCCCACGAGCAAGAGATATGTGCAGTCAGGGCTGGCTCACAAACATTCCCAGTTTAAAAACTGAAACTCCTCATAGTCCAAATGATTTCTGTTCTCAACAAAACTGGGATTAAAGGCAGAAAAATATCCTCCTGTCTTTTAAAGCATCTTAGCCCATTTACCAAATGCCTCTGGGAGAAGCATCCCTTTTTCACTAGAGTTTTATGTGACCAATTCAGCTGTAACAGTTCTGGCTACTTTACTATTGACAATTTGACAAGTGGACTCAAATGAGAAGTTTTTTGTGATTTCCTTTCACAAACCTGTATGGGGGAAACATTAAACAGAAATTGAAAACCGACTTCCATTAGCATTTTTCTTTTGGACCTATTTTCCCTGGGAATTTAACTTTATTTTTAGAGGAATGTTCCAATAGACTGCAGGAAAGATAACACCTGCTTCATTTCCCTTCCCTCCAGCCTTAAACATGCAGGATTTATACAGTTATTTTTATTCTTTCCTGATACCACAGCCTTGCCTGTTTATAAAATGTAAGAGGTAGATAGATAATTGTACTATTTCACTAGGAAACAGGGAGGTGAACATGAAACTGAGCTCAGAATTGGAAACTCTGTCAGAGTGTTGGTGAATCACTGTATGAAATAAATTGTTCACTTTCTGTTCAGTCCATTAGCTACAAGGACGGAAGAATTGCTCTTACAATGCATAATGCTGCAATTTCCTATATTCACTTAGCACTTCCCCTCTCCCTTCTGCAAATCAGAAGCATTACATTTGAGGTTTAATTTGCTCCCTCTACCCACGTTTTCATTCCCAATTCTGACAAACCAAGCTATTCCTCAGTGAAAACGCACCAGCTTTTACACAGCATTCATGCATACAGTGCTCTTCCTCCCCTTTGGAAATTAGGTAATGGCAGGAAAATAGAGGATATATAGAGGCCCCTATGCCTATCCATCTGCAAACAGATGATCTTTTGTTTCTCCTGAGCTTTTTGAGAGATGGTGTAACAAAACTGAATTCACAAGACCCCCCATGTCATGTGTGTGCCAGATTTTGTGCTGACACTGTGATGAGAAAATCCATACTTGCCTACAGGTACCACACAGTTGCCCATCCCCTTTCCTTGTAACTCTGGGGGAGCCACTGACATTTTTAACAGTCTCAAGAGTTAGGCTTGCTAAACAAGCTATTTAAAGTAATTTTTCCCTGAAATGGGGCAAGGAAGATTGTATTGACACCGAGACCCCTGACTGTCCTGGAGGGCTTCACTCCGGCAATGAGGCTGGGCTTAGCACCTCAGACAGACTTGTATACTATACACTGTACTCAGTGCAGACCTGCACAAGGCTGCCCACCTCTGCACAGCAAAAGTTCCGCAGTGGGAAGGAAGCATGGAGGGATGGTGCTCATGGGCCTCTATTTTGCCTTTTTTTTTTTTTAAAGCAGAAGCCAGGTTTGAGAAGAAAAGATTTGAAAAAGGAGATCTATGAAATAAAATTCTTGGCACTTCTCAGCTTCTCTTTACTACTTTTCCTGCACGTATGACAGCATGTGTTAACTGATCCCACTACACAGACACCCACAGACAAAGCCTGAGGAGTTGCTCCTCAAGTCACAGGAAGACAAACAGTGGCTATTTGAGACCACAGGAGCAGCTTGGGGTGGGAGCTCTTCTCTGGGACTCAGGTGGCTTTGTAACTTCTGCCTGTCAATTAGTATGGACCAAGAGTCTTCTCTTGGATGCATGAACTGTGCTGACCAGCACTGGAAGGGAGCAATGAATGAGATCTCAGACAAGAGCAGACCATGTTGCCTCCCCATCTTCTGCACACTGCATTTTTATTCTGGAGTTAACATTTTCTTTTAAAAAATACCTGCAAATGAAATAAGGAACAGGCTTTGCATGCCTGACTTATTACTCTAGCTCTGCTCCAGCAGACATGGATCTATTTCAGAAAACAGTGGCTGGGTTGAGACCTGCAGGTAAAATTTAGCCTTTCTATTTCAAGCTACTTCTAATTGAACTGACTGGTGCTGGCACCAGAACGCCTCTTAGAACATGTGCTGGCTTTGCCGCAGTTGAGATTTTGACTCCCTGGTTCCCATTTGATGAGAGACCCTTGCTTTTTCATAACTCTACGGGCAAGTGATCTATCAGGGGTGATCAATAAAAGGGAACTCAGATTGATCTTCCTGACAAATTCTGCTAGAGTGGCAAAACCACTATGTGTATAACCTTAAACTCATTTACCATTATCTGGCCTTATTCACATCTCTGAGGTTTGCAATTCACTGCAACAAGGGGTGGTGAGGGAGGGTAGCATTAGGGGTACCCACCAATTGTCAAGCCCTGGGAAATGGCAGCATCACATAATCAGCATTACTCTACTTTCACATTAAGTATCAAGACTGGGTTTTAGTGACAACTAGAAAAGCTCCAGGCAGAAACTGCTAAGAGCATCAACCATTCCATAATTAACATCTCTTTACTACCATTATGAAAAAATAAAATAGTACCATATTCCAAAAGTTCCAAAAGGAAATAAAAGTGATTTTACTTCTGTCTTGTTGGTCTCAAATCACCCACTTTTTCTCCTGTGGGAGAGGAGGGCTGTTTGGCTCTAGAGTGCTTCATTGCTGCTCTGTTATAAGGATTGTATTCATGCTGGAACTCTCTCAGAAGCCAGCGATGTAGGCATACTTGGGTTGTGTTTCAGGTCATGTGCCAGTTTCACACAGACTGAAATCCTGTTGCTTCACAAACCCAACTCCTTACCTCCAAACGTGGACCGTGGCAGTGGCAGCTTCTTCTCCATTATTTTTCCTGGACATTTGAGATTTCTGACTACATTAAAAAAAAATGTCCACCAGAATATCCATCACCCACTTGCATTTCAAAGTATGTGACTATGTAAACATTTCACACTTATTCCACCTGAATAGTCCACTCCGGGTCCAATTCCAAGAAGATGCCGACATTTATTTTTAGTCTTACCCTACCTCAGCTGTTGGCAAAGAAATATGAATTCTTACTCTAAGACGTTGGAGGGCCTCTTTAAACTAAAGAATAGACATCACTGAATCCTGATGGTTTTGTGTTTAGTTACCTTTTCTCTAGGACCAGATGCAAAATGAAATAAAAGAGGTTTCATAGAGCATTTCAACTGAGAACAATGTTTACTCTTCAAGCTCAGTTAACTTAAAGAAAATTGCCAATAAGGATGCCAAGGACACCTCTACATCCTTCACTACGTTACTAGAGGGACTCATTTCTAATAAATATGTCCTAGTATAACCAGAACTTTTCTCTTCATGCCCTGTCCTAAACATACTTTGAAACCCATTAGAGGAATTGGTCATTGTTGTCCAACTCTTCACTGAGAAGATGTGAAACATCTCCAGAGTTGAAGCGATCGATACCACAGAGCATAGTCATTATATAACAACAGCAGAATTACTCCCTTCACAAATTATTTGGAAATATGATCATAGTTCCTACTGAGATAGAAGGGAAGCTCTCATATTTCTAAAAAGCAACACACTGACAGATGAAACAAGAAGAGAAGTTTCCACGTTGGCAAAGCTGATTCCCTGAAAGGAAGAGCATTGCATCAATCCTTACCTGGCCCTTAATGTGACACCAGGCTGGACAGCAGGTGCAGTCCCCAAATTCCCTGGGAACTTGGACCTAAACCAAAGTTCCCTTCTGGACTACACCAGTGGGTTTCTTTTCCTTGGAAATCAGGGGAATTAGGGAGAACAGGCTGCTCTGTGCCCAGATTTCACCAAGACACAAGGCTTATATCTGGCTGGAGCACTCAAGTTTAGCAGCTTGGAAGAGCTCCAGGTTCTCTGAATTGTCCAAGGAAGCACAGTCTTCCTGACAGCCCAAATGCAGGCACAGATAGGATGAAATACACATTTCTGTTTTGTTTATGAAGTTGAACAGATTTAAACCTTGTTTGTAAAAACCACAAATGCTGATTGCATCTCAGTCTTCTGACTCTGGGCAGCTGTAACTAGCAGGTAAATCACATAGAGAGCTCTCTCAAATGGCTGATGAACTTAAAATAGAACACCATAGTCAGTCTTTAAGGCTACACTCTGACCATGCATTCTACTCATTCTCTAAGAGAAGATGGAAAGATGAAGAACCACCCTTTAGGGTTGGTCAAAGACTGAAGGAGGAGGCAGAAGTGCAGGTGACATATAAGCGCTCTACAGTGGTGGCTGTTGACCATTACTGCTCTTATGAGCCATCTGAAGCCTTTTCCAGGTTGTTGCTCTAAGGGACTTCAAGATGTCATATTCTCTCTCCTCTGGCCTCAAGATGAGACTGACTGTGCCAGCATCTTTCCTGAGAGACAGCAGGCTAACCTTGTTCACTTAAAAAATTATGGAGGCTCTGCTGTCTCCCCAGGCAATCTATCCCTCACGTTTCACTGTTACATAACTTAATGTTCCTTTCCTGCAACTTAAGTCCATTAGTTCTTGAGGCTGGAGAACAGCCTGTCCCTTCCATTTTGCAGCTATTTCTATGTGTTTGAAAAAGGTTATCCACTCAGCCTCCTCTACTCCAAACTAGGCAATCACAGCTTCCCAGTTCATCACACAGAAGCCAGGCTGCTGCTGGTTAGCGATAGCTTTCAGTAACTGCTGACTGGGCTGGATTTGCATCAGCAGCCTGTAGGTGAAAGCCTTCAGCAGCTTTAGCTCTCTGAGCCAGCCTGTCCATTCAAAGACATGAAACTTTTTTCTGTAATCCAATACAGTGCATCAGTAAATACACGTTACAGTACAGTAAATTTCCGGAATTTTCTCCATCACATTAGGATATCATAAGAAGAAGAAAGGAAAAGACACCCTATTTCACAAAACTGCATTTTAGGGCCAAACTTAAAACAGGATTCCCAACAGGTCTTGAAGAGTAGAGAGGGAAAATGCAATATATTGTGTTAATACCTTCCCCATTCCACCCCCTCTATCAAGCAAATTAAATGAAATGCATGAACCATGTCTCAGTTGGCAAATGAAACCTGGTATTTGTATTTGCTGCTGCCATGTCTCAGAGTGTTGTTTTTCATTTTAGACTTTGCACAGTAGTAAACACTGCAATGCTTTACATTCATTAAGCTTGGGCCCATTTAGTCTGTGCAGGCAAAGCAAGTGCATATATCTCAGACCCATAAAGCATCAGTGCAGAATTACACAGGAAATAAATGAGACTAAGCCAGAAGTCCAATTTCCAGAGTCCAGCTCACTAAAGCTAAACAAGCGCCTTAGATAAATATGGCCTATTCTAAATGAAATGTTAGTGTAATTTGATAACTGTCAATAATTCCCTCATTATGCCTAAATGAGCTTGTCATCCAAGGAGATTGCTGTATGGCTGATCTTAATTTGCTAATAAAAACTGCAGAGAAGAATTTCAGCTAAACTGGAACTATTTGATTCATAAAAGTGCAACAATGCACTTTTTAAAGCATTCCTTCCCAGCCCTGGCTCCTGACTGGCTGAAGCCCAAAACCAGTTTGCTCTGCAGCCTGTAAGAAGGCTGCTTTGCTATGTAAGAACAATGAGTGATTGTCTCTCTAAATCACTGTTATTCCTTATCCCATTATAGTTAATTTATTTTTAATCATGTTGTATAAAAGAAATAAAATCATTGGATTAAGCATATATCTAGAAGCGGGAGCCCATTATCCTTTGACAACGTTCTGTTTCATTGACATTATATCTTCACTGTAGACAGTTTCCTTGCCATCATTAGTCCTAAAATGACTATTGGATTTCAAGGGTTTCTCCCTAATCCATAATAAGATTTACTTGCTAACAGCACAAAACAAAACAAAGATATGCTTCTATTATTTTACTGCTGTTGAATACTTACGTTAAGCTATTAAGAAAATTCAAGTACAAATCCAGATATTATAAGCATTTAAAGTTTTCCTGCATAATTCTGATTCAAGGGAAAGCCTCAGCAACTTTGAAGCTTTGGATCTTTGTGGCTTTATTTTACTTAAGCAAGCAACAATACTTTGTCAGTTCTTGAATCAAAAAAGGTCTACTATTTCTTGCACAGTGATTTTTTCAGACCAGTTAAAGCAAATCTCAGTACAGTTCATTTTCTCCAGAAATGGCTACAAGTGGTTCATCAGATTTCACATGAAGAAAGAGGCGCAAACTTTCCTGCTAAGGTTGCCAGCAATTCCTCTGTGCTAAGTGCTAGCGAACAGTCAGCACTAATGTTGGGAGGTTAAAAACTCCTTTGGCATGCTGATCCCCATGGGATAATTCAACAGTTCTCCATTTGTACAAATGGCAGTCACAGTTAAATCTAAAACTAGATTTTTCCACACCCTATTAACAGCAGCATTAGAATGCAGCAGGGACCATCCAGAGAAAAGAGCCTTTTCTGTTATCTCATAGTTATCTTTGAGGACGTGGCAGATTTCCCTGTGAAAATTATCCTTATAGACTGCCTCTTATTTAAGGATATGCTGGCACTACCAAGTGGTGCTCTTTTTATGCTGAAATTGCCAGAAACACTTAGGAGTTTTTGCATGACTCTTTCATCTGGGAGAGCAGCTTCAATAGATACCTATTTTCCATATATGTAGACAAGCTGTGACACTTTCACCCATATTGACATAATCCACATAAGCCATGTGGTTTCCATTAAGAAGGGTCCATATAATATAGTCAATTCTCCATTATCTTGGCTAATAGGAGAATAGAATAACCCAGATGAAGGAAAGACATGCATAATTATTGCTTCCAGATAAGAGCTGGCTCAAATATTTCTGCACTGTGCTCCCCAGACAGAGCTTGTACATCTGTCAGAGCTTGACAACTTAGAGTTTATTAACTCAGGCATTACCTGCATCCATCCAATACAAGCAAGGCAGCTTGGGTGTCTCCATGATTTAATCACTCCACAAGTATTCTACTAACTGAAAATCATTTTGGCTATAATTAAATAACAACTTCCATATTCATCGTTTTATATGTTCTGATACTAATACGGCGTAGACCCAGTCATGCATGGACAAGTCAAGGTTGAATGGGGAATAATGAGGAAAAGTAAATTATGCATGAAATGCAAGAGGAGTACATTCAAAACGCAAGGGAATGCACAAGGTACATAGTGATGTATAGAAGGGCTTGTGGAATTACCTTATTCCCAGATAGCACTCGCAGAGGAAGCATGCTCAGGACTGTCACAGGTAGCAAGTATGAATCAGAACTATCTTTCTACGTGAATTGTCAGAGGTTTCTTTTTTATTGTGTTGCAATTACTCAGCCACACCGAACTTTTGTCAGTTGAGAGTTCTCATAATGTGTAATCTCCGAGACCTTCTAGTACCAATACATAGCCTTCCTGATCTCAGCACAAATTGTATTGTTCAGTCACAAGAGACACTCAGTTCTGTTACAGATATATGGACAAAACAGTGTCTTTACCACTATAGAAAGAAATACAGATTCTCTTACAAAGAAAATGAAAGCATCACAAATAATTTTTTCTGGATTCTTATGGCAAGAAAGGGATTATAAAGAAATAGACTTAATGAAATCAACATCATCATTTCTTAAACATTGAAGTGAATCATCTTATGGAAACAAAATCATTGCCAGTCAAATTTTTAATGGTATACTTGTACATGGCATTGTGTTGAGGAATTGATGATTATATTCTGCCACATTCCATGTTGCATTTACAAATTAGCATTGCCTTGGTTTGTCTGCACATTACATCTAGACAGAGGTACACAACAATGCAAGACACAGGCCGAGCTGTAGAGGGAAAACTGATGGGTAAGAGAAGTTAGCCATCTCATGTGACGTAACTGGCTACAGAAAGAGCAACTGACAGCAAATCACAGTGCCAGACATATCAAATCCCTAAATATCTGTTCATTTTGCTTAAAGCATCACATACAGTGTTCAGATCGCTGCGGAGGTCCTGCACAACATTTTCTATACTCCTAGTATCCTTCAGAATCTCAATGCTTTGCGTATATGGATTGAAATACACAGAGAAGGGACGAGTAATTGATTTGGCGAAGTCCCTGAAAGAAAAAAGAAAATTAACATAACTTTTTTTTGAACTGCTAAAGAAGAGAAATTTGGATTTTTGAGTCAGGGGAAATAATTTACCTCATCTTTTCTTTGGCTTCTTCAAAACTTTCTGAAACAAAGTAAGCCTCCTGGAAAGTAGTGATAAGGCATTCTTGCAAACAGGTTGTCTTTGGATCGAATGCTTTCACATTGGCCTTGTCAGAGAGAGCATGCTGCAAAATATACCACAGAATCTGGTAAACTGTGTTTTGATACTGCTGTGTGTCTACATACAACTGCTCATATATACAGCTTTTATATCACTGTGCTGTATGTTTCCCACGAGCTGGTAGCCCCTCTTGTTTTATGTACAATGTTTTTTTCAGTTTGAATAGTGAACATGGTGAATTTGCTACTTAAAAGAGCTCTTTCTATGGAAAAAAATTTTTCCCCTAATAATGAAATTATTAGAGGAGATTAGAAATGCACCTGCCATGAAGATATACAGACGTAAATGTTCAGCTAGAAACAGGAAAGTCATCAAATAACCATTCTTGAAACATTATCTGTACAACTGCAAATATGTATGTCCCCAATATGTCATTTAACTGGCAGAATTCATCACTGTCTTGGTGGGTGAATTGAGTCTCAACAAACAGTTCATACAATCTGTGCTTTACATTTTCAGGACAGCATCATATACTATTTTCCTGACAGTGAAAGTGAAACTATTTATCTCAAAACCCATTACATAATGCCAGTGTATTGCATAGCAATGAAATGCATTGCCCTTCTGCCACATACACCTGAGCAATAATGCTCCATATAGTACTGCAAAGAAAAAATAGCTAAACAGACACAGGTAAGTACAGGGCAGACACTGGGCAGATGAGGCATCAAATGCTGCTACCCAGAATATAGATTTCTGATTAGCCTTTCTCTTTAAATGACTTGCACAGGCCACTAGAAAGGACACGAAGATTTCAAAACTGGAAATTAGGTACTGAGACATTTTCCAACACAATCTTTTCTAGCTCCCCTTTTGACTTGAATACTTGTGTTAGCTTTTGGACCTACCTTATCTTCTAGAGCATACATATTTTCATTCTCAGTGCTCTGTTACAGCAGTGCAAGGTAAGGAAGGAGAGCATATTTAGGTCACCTTTCAACCTTCTTTAGTCCCCTTATATCTATACACAGTGAAGATGTGCATGAAAAGCATAAAGAAATGATATTGAGGAAGCAGATCCCTGAGGTCCAAAGGTGTCTCTGATTTCTTTACTTTCTATCTGCATGGACAGTCTTTACAGTAGAGTAAGGTATTAACCTTAGGGTATTCACCACAACTTTTATCCATGCTCTTGCTTATGCTCATTCCTAAATCCCTGTGAAAGGCACTGAAAATATCACATCAGCTCTCAACCTGTAGTCTCCAAATAACAGGACAGAAAACTGGAACAAGAGCCTCTTCCTCCCACCTCCTCCCTCTCCAAAAATAAATACATGAAAAATTAATGCATGGAATCATGAAATGTCAGACAATTACCTTTCTTTAGTACATGTATCTTTTCCTTCTCACAAGGTTTGCTGTTTTTAGCCGGCCACCAGTTGAACAGGTTTGAAAACAAATATTAAAAATGGTCTGTCAACCAGCATCCTCTTCTAAATGGATTGCAGAATCAGGCTCACCTTATTAGGCTACTGCCTATATCCCTGTTGTCACTTTTTCTTTGCAGAGCCACCATACAAGTGAATGCTTGTAAATTTAGGCACTTACCTCCTTCTATCAAAATGAATTTGCTTTTCTTCACTGAAAATTATAATAGATTCCCTGGGAGGTTAACTATAGATTAAAAAAATCTCAAGGTGTCTTTGTACTTCCAGGTGAGACTTGATGCCTCAAATGTCTAAAGCACAAAGTTTTAAAACTCTGAGAGGACGGAGTGAAGCCCTATGCCTGGAATCAAGATTATGATACAGGCCATGATTTCTTAGGAACTGAATCAGTAGGTGACCACTTCTGGCTTATGGATTCTTTTCTGTACTGTGAAAGCTTCAACAGAAAGGTTGACAGTGTTATTTTCTCTACTTACTAATGGCCTCTGCCGGGTCAGGCCTAGTCCTTGGGACTGAAGCCATCAGAGACGAGAAGGGATTCAGCCTGTGGTTCCTACATCATGAACAACTCCTCTAGTCACTGAACCCTGATTTTATAAAAGGAGAGAGTTTAAAGAGGAGGAAAAGCTGATTGGTTATCACAGGGGATGTCCTCTGAGAAAGCCTTTCTAGCTATTCTCCTCAGATTAACTATATGAAATGACTCATACATTCTGGATTCCAGTTTAGTTTACACAGGAGCAGAGCTGTTGCTTCACAAAGCAATTCTGCAGAGACTGGGATTTGAGGACACCAGAGAATGTGCAACCTGGAAACAGAGGGTAAAGAATTCAGACGTGCCTTCAAAGTTAGGTGACAACTGATCAATTATTCTTAGGATTGCAGTTTTGGAATGAAGTGCCTAAATTCCAATGAATTCCCACCTGAGTCACCTGTCTCCCTTCTAGGACATAGTCTTCGGCTCTTGGATCAATTAGGCATTGTCATGGCTACCAAAGCAACGTTTCCATCTTTGTAAGTCTGAATGGTGCTTTCAAATTCCACAATCTGGCATCTGCAACATCTGCTATTGAGTTGATATGCTGACACCAGCAATGCCAGACTTCAGCAACTGAACTGAGCCTGCAGACAAACCTTCAGAGGGATCATAAACTGTTTAGTGTGAACTAGAAGGGTCAGGACACTGACTCAAAGCTGACTAGAGCATTTTTCAGAAACATTACAGTGTTCTAAAATGTTGGTCCTTGGCACTCTCAACATTATGAAGCACATAATCTCAACAAAAAAACTTGGTCTGGTGAGTCCAAAAAGCTTTCAAGTTCACGCTATTCACTTATGGTTTGGTTGGACATTCAGTTCTTCAGTGAATTCAAATGAGAAAGTAGATTTCTCCATCAGAAACTTCTTTTGTTATCCCCCTCCAATGAGATGTCAGGGCTAATACTCATAAGGAAAATAGGTTTTGGTAAAATAGAGCATCTTACCATCTTGTGGATCTGTAATAACTGTCCCTAATGGCCCATTCATATGAATCATATAACTGCTTATGCCAATAAAACTACTGGTGATTCTCCTTCAGTTCGAGAAATTAGAATTTGGAGTGAAACTTCCAAATTGATCATCACTGATTCTCAGGAAAAGCAGCAGTATCAGACAACTGGACAGCTTCAGAATTAGACAATTACTCATTACAGGTCTCTTGGGTCTACGTTGTCTGATGCATTGTACAGAAGATGGAAGATATAGCACAAGATCTAAAGAAGACTTACATGTTTCCGCAGTGGCAGCCAGTCAGAAATACCGGGGCATGTCAGATGGCACCAGGCATTTACACACTGCACAACAGTGAATCATTTCTTAAGTGACCACTATCACTGACACATGAAAAAAGAGTTTGGTCTTGTAATTTCTCTTGAGTATAAAAATTGGAGTGTAATAATACAACCCAGAGCTTTTCAGATTTGAGAAAAAATAAACAAAACAAACCCCAACAAGTAAAATTTTCAGCCAGCAAGGGGAAAACTTGAGTTGTGTGTGTACCAGTACTGATTTTATCGCCTTGTTATTCCTGGTAGAGTACATATAGTCTTGGAAAACCCTGCTCTTAAATGTTTTCCTGCTTATCTACAACCTAAGTTGCAAATCTGACAGTGTCCTGATATTACCAGAAATTTTTTTTCAGTGGTATAATTTTATATATTGTCTAGACAAATAAGGAAAAGACTTTCTAAAGAGTACTAAAATGAGCATCTGGGATCCAGGAGTTGTTTTCTTCATCCTCTTCAGAAAACAGAGCCAAAATTTGCATTTGAATCTTTTTGGTGTTAAAGGCTAATGCTGGCTCTTCTTAAAATAAATGATCATTAAAACAAAATAATACAACTGGATATTGTATTTGACCTTAAAAATTTATACAGAAAGATTTGAAGACTACCTTTCCGTCTAATATAGAAGCATACAACAGGGATATATGACTTGATCTACAGCCAACTGAAATGGATAGGAGGCTCCTTTAATGAAAGAGTTCAAGAGAGCATCATACAAAGTAAATGGATTAAAATTTCCAAAGACATTTGAACTGCCTTTTAGAAATAGTTTTAATAATTGAAATGTACATTATTTCCACCTTATCTCTAAGCCCCAAATACATACTGTGTAATAGTGTTAGCTAGAGTTAACCTGACTATATTAAGCAGAACATTTTATAACTACTTACTGTATTATTCGTTTCCCCCAGGCTTCATTTTTAATCTTCTCTTTCTCCTTATTTTGTTGTGCTTTCCAATTTTTTTTTACTTGATGCTTCCCTAGTATGCACATCATGAGAGGCACTTTTCAGTATCTGAAATTCTAAGTCTAAATACTGAGTGGGGAAAAAAATTTGAAGGGAATCCTATATTGATAGGTTGGTGCCCACATTTCTCTAGCTTTTACAGTTATTTGTTACTAAAACTGTTGACCAGATTTGCAGAGTGAAGTAGTGTAATATAGAAACAGAGAAGTCTGAACAAGCCATTTACTGCACTGAAAAGACCAAATACTGCTGGCCGTTTACACCCTGCAAACAGTGTGGCTCAATAATTTCTAGAAATTAAAATTGACCACCATGTTATTTCCTGTGAATACCACTGCATTGAAAAGAGAGCTGATGGGGAGAGCAGTTGGAGAAAGCCTTTTCTTCTTGCTCACAAAAGCATATTAATAACAAATGCCTCTGCAATCTCGAATGCACCCTCAGTAAATTTGGAGACAAGACCAAGCTGGCATGACTATTGTTCTGCTGGAGGACAGGAAGGCTCTGCAGAGGGATCTGGATAGGATGAATTGATGGGCCAAGGCCAATCGTTGAGGTTCAAAAAGGCCAAGTGTCAGGTCCTGCACTCGGGTCACAACAATCCCATGCAGAGCTACAGGCTTGGGGAAGAGTAACTGGAAAGTCGCCCAGCAGAAAAAGACCTGGGGGTGCTGGTTAACAGCAGCTGAATATGAGCCAGCAGCGTGCCCTGGTGGCCAAGAAGCCCAATGGCATCCTGGATTGTATCAGCAATAGCCAGCAGGACCAGGGCAGTGATTGTCCCCCTGCACTCAGTACTGAGGCCACACCTCGAGTTCTGTGTTCAGTTTTGGGCCCCTCACTACAAAAAGGACATTATGGCACTGGAGCGGGCCCAGAGAAGGACAGCGCTGAGGTAGCTGGAGTTGTTTAGCCTGGAGAAGAGGAGGCTCAGGGGAGACCTTATCACTATCTCCAAGTACCTGACAGGAGGTTGTACTGAGGCGAGGGTCAGTCTCTTCTCCTGAGTAGCAAGTGACAGGATAATTGGAAATGGCCTCAAGTTGCACAAGGTGAGGTTTAGACTGGATATTAGGAAAAACTTCTTCACTGAAATGGTTGCCAAATAATGGAATATGCTGCCCGGGAAAGTGCTTGAGTCACCAATCCTGGAGGTATTTAAAAGATGTGTGGATACGGCAACTTGAGGACACAGCTTGTCCAGTACTTGACAGTGCTGGGTTGACAGTTGGATTCAAGGATCTTAAAGGCCTTTTTCAATCTAAACTATTCTATGACTCTATAAAGTCAAGGTATAAAGATTCAACCTTGAAACAAGATCTGCCTTCCTAGTGACAAGGATACTTAAGTATTTCAACTTCTTCACAGAAGTGACTGTGGGCCCACAATCACCCTGTCTTAAGAACAGCAGTAATTATTTCTGAAATATTTTCACTCTGACACCTATGAGAAGTACGTGTGTTGCACACACAAGGGTGAGACTTCCTGGCCGTGCAATCTGACTCTCCTATTCATCCCCACTCACCACTGAAATAGCTGGTATTGTCATCATTTTCAGAACAATTGCTGCCATCCATTAGGATTTTGGTTTTAATCAGGATATTGATATAATCAGGATCTCCAGAACAGTCTATTAGTATGATTTTTCAGAAACCTTCAGATCAAAGAAGACATTTTCCCTCCCAATAGGTGCTAAGAGAAAAGGCTGGTAAGGGAGGTTGCTTTCCCACGAAACAGCAGAGACTGGCAATGGCTTGATGCAAGGCTGTGCACCGAAGTCACAGGTGCCCAGACATTCTCCTACCTAAGCACCTGCCTGATGTATCTTGTTGACAAGAAGCACATTCATGCCAGGCTTGTGGTCTAGAAACAGCTTCTCCCATGGTCACTTTAGCAGAAAACTTAGTTGTTTTTTGCATTTTTCCTTACCTTTTACCTTCTTTTCTACTCTGGTGCACAGTCCCACAAAGGCTTTCTGGACATTTTTCATCTTATCAGGCCCTTCATGGAGACTATGTCTACTTGTGGTATGGTGCTGTTCTGTTCCCACAATACACAAATTTTCAGTAACCAAAATGTCTCATTTAAGTCTCTAAGCATATGCACAATCTGGTGAAATTTAATATCTTATGATACACAAGAGATCAAACCAAATGGTCTAATAGTCCCTTCAGGCATCATATCTACAAGATATATATGTAGTGTAATGGAAAAGTATATAATATTACCGATTTATGGCAAAATTACTATGATATATATATGGCCATACCTTTGAAGAAGACCAATATAGTCGATTAATGGGCAAATTATTTAATTTATACTGCTGCTTTTCAAAAGGATTATTCTTTGCACTTAAACTCTGAGATTATTGCTGAGCAAAGAATACAGATCTGGGATCACAAATGTGTGACACCAAAATATGCACACTTGACAAGAATAATGCATTTGTTTATAAAAGTGATGGTAGAAGACATTATGTTCTTGACTATCCATTTCCTCATTTTTATGCCCTTAGATTTTGTAAATTACATGATAGGTATTTTCAGGGTCATCACCTAGCGACCGTATCTCTTAGTTTAAATAAAAGGCCTGATTCTGTGCAAAATACTGCACAGAGTTTGGGGCTCAGCACTGAATGTTGCTGGGCCAGATGAAAACAAGCGGGACATGTTCATCTCTTTGCATTTAACCATCTTTCCGCTGTGAGTATAGAATATTGCCAGGCAGACAAAGAATGCTTCTTTGGCTGAAGTATGTACAGAACGCAGAGCACCTCTAATACAACCAAGGAAAAAATACTGGAAAAGGTAATTTTCTTCAACCTTTTTCCTACTACTGAAAGAATAGCAGTTTGACTAATGAGCTTCACCAGAAATATTCTGTTACAGGTGAAATAAACAGCAAAAAGAGACTGAGGTATTTCTATTAAACTGCCAGATAGTTCACTGAAAGCCAGCCCAGAAGGCTGGGAAGATGTTTTAACACAAATAAACAATCGATATATTGCAAAAAAGTTTGAAATACTATTCCATACATGCTTTTGAAAAACAAATATTTACCTGCAAAGCCACCAAGAGGTCATTTGGGTCCCTGAAGATAGTACTCTTTCCTCTCTTTACCCTTCCCTCCCATCTTGCCAACAGAGAGATGTACTAAGTCCCAAAATACTACATTTGTGACAAAATACCTTTTGTTTATTTCCTGTGTTTTGTAGGCATAAAAAGAGGCAATAAGTGATCTGCTACAACTAATCACACCATGCAAGGTTAAACACTTTCACCTTTAAAAGAATAGGGCTCTATGTATTGTCTAATAGGCAAGTCTACCATGAGTTTATACACATTCCTTAATTGTAAATATGAATAATCTACTGAATCAGGACCTTAATGAATGTTGGTTTTTTCATATCAATAATGAATCCGTTCAAATACACTGGATTACTTACAATACAATCATGTCTGATTTCTAACACTTTATTGTGGGTGTTAAAAACATATGCTTCTCATCCAAACAAAGCTTTTAGAGGCCCAAGGCAACCTTACCTGTTAGAAACCATAAGCCTCCTTTTACAAGAAATGAAAATTCAAACAGAAATAAGTTTTGTAGTTTATAGTTGTTTTGGTACTTTGGGACTTACAAGTCTGTTCATGCTTCAAGTGCCAGCTGATACTTCTAACAAAGCTTTCAGGTCAATACCACATTTTAAATATCAGCTTTTTATCTTGAGACTTTTAACTGTTATTTGAGAGTCAATATATTTATATCCGACTATTATTTTGTTAAGATTAAAGGTTGATTCTGCTTTAATGGTACATACCTTTAATTCTCCAATAGAAGACAGAAGTCCTGCCCCATAAGCACGCAGTTGTCCTTCTTGCTTGCAAAGGCCAAATTCAATCGTAAAAAAATAGCACTGTAAAATATACAGATATTCAGATACATATAGTGTAGTTGCAAATGGGCACTTAAGCAATGACAATCAGTACCATATTCATTCACTTGCCCCACTTCTTCAGAATTACCTGTCTTGAATATAAACTCAGATACAGTACATTATTACTGCCAAGTGATTTAAATGTCATGTTCTGCAGTAAGGGAGCTTTGAACAAAAATGTGAGATTCTGCTCTTTGTCTGGGCAACCAAGCAGTTCCCAGGAATGGCCAGTTAGGAACAGACAAGCAAGATCATTTAGGTATCAAATGCATTGATAGGAATCTGCAGAGATTTTTGAAACCTTTTGAAACAAACAAGATGCCTTAAAATAAAATTCTGCAAGGTAGTCAGTCCGACTGTCTAGGAACCTCTCAAGATCTCTGGGATCTAGTTCAGTTTTACACTCAAGCTGATACCGCTTTAAAGTCTGCAACATAATGAATTTACTTAAACGCGTGTGCGTAAGAGCCTTCTTGAGTTCAGGCCTTAGTCTTCACTAGATTTTACTCTGTAATAAATGTCTGTCATAAATGAAGAACTAATATGGCATTTGAATTCCTAAATTACAGAAAGAAAATTATAGTCAGTCAAATGAGTTTACTTGACCAATCCATTACAGTTGTTTTTTAGGTCTGCATTCAATCAGGTAACATATCTGAGCTGTAAAATTGATGAGAAACTGTGAAAGAGATATGCTAAATGAAAATAACATTGTGGTATTTAACTATGCTGTAGCCACCCAACAAAGTTAAATGTTAGGAAGACCTTAAAAAGCACAGATAGCCCACTGTCCACTAAATGCAGAAGACGACAGTCTCTTCTGCTCCTATGGTACTGAGTTTTAGTTTGTTTTTTTATGAGACATCAAGATTGCTTTTTGCTATTAGATCAAACAGTTGAGATCAAGATAGTAACTATTTCTACATATAAAGATTTTAGGAAGCTGATTCTAACTTACATGAAAATATTGCACATATATACACACATATCTGTATATACGTGAGTTTTTTACTTTATCTGACAATTTCAGGTTTTGTGTAAAGAGACATCACTGAACCTAGCAGATTTAATTGTCTTTGCAAAAAATATGAATTTAAGATAAGAACCAACCCAGTATTTTGTACTAAATCTTAAATTTTTCAAATAACTTAAGAATGGATCCTAACACAGTGATCTTTTCCCATACAGTTCCTCCTTAATACTCCACTCTTCCAGTATTTAGCATACTAAATGTAAAAGAGTAGAAATTAACACCTCTTTTAAGTTCAACAAATGTTTAGAAATTCAGAAATTATTAATTGCTTTGCCTCATCAAAGTTTCTGCAGAGCTAGTGATTCATGCAGTATGGCACTGTGCAGAAGGGTGTAATAAAGAACGAATAAAAACATGAGCCCTGTGTCTGATCCAAACCTGCTAAGTCAGCTGAGAAGAAGAATCAGTCGCAGAAATTTCAAATGTTTTAAGTCAGATTCCATCACAGCAGTCAAAGGCACAGATATCCACAAGGGGAGGTGAAAACACATCATCATCAAAGAGAACCAAAAAAAAATCAAATTTCCAGCTCTGGCTTTGCTATTGACTCAGCTAAGTCAAGTTGGCATAAAATTTTTCAGTACATGCAATGAGCTAATGTCCCCACTTAGAAGAAAACAACTCGTTTCCAAAAATGTCATCTCTGGGACAAACCACTAGGTACACAAAATGAGAAAGGTATTGCTGTAGGAGCAATGAGTGAAGCTGAGAGACCTACCACCAAGAGTACAAACGCCGCTTTCCTGGCCTAAATATTTCACCAGAAAAACCTTCAGGAGGCAACAGTCCTTGTTCTCTACATGCTGACACTGTCAGCAATGAACTACTCAGCTTTACACTTAAATCCCATCTTTGAATTTGCCCCCTCCTTCCCAACTCCTTTAAAGGAAACCATCAGGTAGTAGGCCATATGCTGTAAACATGAACATTCTGACAGATACACAGCAGGATTTGGCTCCCAATAAAACACAGTGATCGTGCTCATTTTCATTCTTAAAAGCAACAGCGGCTAAAAAGAGGGAGTCTGGTGTTTGTCTGTTAAAGACCTGTAAGAGCAGCCATGACTTTGTCCCCATATGTGGGACACCTTTCCTGTCGACCTTTCTCAGGCTGAGGAAGACCAAATCAATGTCATGCTGGTCCCTGGAGAATGTCCAGTGCCCACTTAGCAATCTATAGGGCCAGAGGAGCAAGTGAAGGGAAACATTCTCCACTTCCCTGAGGATGTGCGCTCCAGGGAATGAAAGAGGCAGAAGGCAGAGAGCTAACACAGGCACAGGAGAGAGCAACCCCTGCTGTCCAGGGTGAATAGGTATCCTGTTCACAAGACAGAGAGACCTAAATTCCACTTCCTCCTTGAGCTTCTTTTACTTTAGTTCAAAATTATTATAATTGTTACTATTATAAAAGGGAGTTATATTTATGAGCCAACACTTGCTGATGAGAGCCAACCTTTATTATTTACAAGACTTGTACTCTCAGTATAACCAACCCAAATAACACACATACAAAATGGCAATACATCTGCCTACTACTAACTTGTGGTATCCAACTATAGCATTGAGAAAAGCCCTTCAAATGAAAAGCTGATTTTTTTACAAATTTGCCATATGGAGCAATTACAATTTTGTATTTAAGAGAGTTCTGCTTAGCCAAGAAAACGCGATAGTTCACCCAATGCTGCCATCTTCAGATCATCAGTAAGTGATACATGATTCCCTCCCACCTTCCCACTCACAGACATGCAGAGATGGCTCAGTGCATCAACAGTTTGCAGGCTCAGTAAGCTGTGCTCTCAAGTCTACAACATCAAGGCATACTGACAAGGAGGTTAAATATTACCTGTATAGAGCCACTTTTCATAGACCAGACACAGAGATACCCACTAGATGCCTCTCTTTGTATGGTAAACCAAAATTGTGGTATTCTATATTTACACACAGGATAACCATTCTGGAGTGGGACTGACTGAACAAAGAAATGGCTGTGGAGATAAATACATTTTTTAAAGCCTCACCTGAAGACAAAAACTGAGTATTACACTGTTGTTACAAATAGGCTGATGAATGCAAGCACAAATGGGGGCATCCAGGCTCTCCTGCTCTGATTTCAAATCTTGGACCCGTCTCTGGCATACTTCCTATACTGTGGCTCCAGACATTTGGCTCCTCTACAAACTACAGCAATATCCTGTCATCTGCCTTTACATTCAGTTCTACCTCATCTTTGGGGTGAAGTGTGGGTTTGCTACAACCTACAGAGAGGCTCTCGAAGTTTCTGTAGTTTTTGAAGAGCCTTACACTGAAGTGCTGCTCTGTTAGCCAAATCAGCAAAATGAGATGAAGAATCAAAGTGCCAAATGAAGGATTAGAAACAATTTTTATGCCGAGTGACATCAATGTAATGATCAAGACTGCGCCAGGAGCACAAGACAGTGTTCAGTATGATCTTAATTTATTTCTCTTATTTATCAAAAATATATGAAAGATACTTTACAGTCGTACTCATAAAACATTGTCTACATGAGTTTAAAAATTGTTAATCAGATGAATGGAAGAAAATCCTATTAAGGACTATAAAATACTAATACAGCAGATTTCTTCCTTCAGAGTCCTTGAAACAAAAGTCAATGGCAACCAAAGCAGTACATCTGGAAAATATCACCGTATGGCTTTAGACATACACTGTCCTCCAGATGTCTGCAATTTGCCTGTGTCAGAGACAAGATATTGGGGTAGCTGGTCTGGCAAAGTATATGTGTGATTTTAAGAGTCAGATCAGTTGTCCTGCTATTGACAGGAAAGATACAGGGAAGATCAACCCCTGGCAAACTCCAAAGCTGGTTTCCAGGGTAAATACAATGTCTGTTCTTCACAATCAGGTACTGCCCTGCATTATAAACTGGACTACCAAAAGAAAAAGAAAAAAATCAGTGACAGCTATGACAGCTAACAGAAAAAATCGTTATTCGAGGGTGCTTAGAAATTTTCAAAGGCAGGAAAAAAGGTCTGATAAGCTCAACTCTTCTCACCTGTCTGATTTCTAAGGCTTTGAAAATCACTTCTCACATCACATCATTTTGCATTTGAGAATCTCCCTCTTGGGACCTGTGCAAAGAGCTTGTGTATGGTATTGGATGCTAGTGTCAGAGAGTCAGTAGTTCAAAATCTGACTTGTCCATAAAAAGGCCTTTCAAGCCTTTCCACTTTGCTTAATTTTCTTACGGTACAGCTTAGAGACCGATACTTGTGTTCACTTGGCAATTTTCAGCATGATGTATAGCATGAGATTTTATCTGTTCTCTTAAAGTACCTTATAAAAATGTTGTCAGGATGAGTCCTGAGAACACCAGCCATGTCAAGCACTGATTTGTTTGTGCTCCCTGTCATGAGGGGGGAAGAATGAGAGATTGAGTAATTGCATGACTGCAACCCTGGCACGTGGGCAGGAAGAGTCACCACTACAGGAACTGCCAGTGACAAGGGGCTACAACCCCAAGCTGACATGTAGTAGCACAATCAAGTTATACATATAGAAAATTCGTTGCCATGAAGACAATACAATTACTAATGTATGTAAGTACTTGCAATACTAGTGCCAAATAAATATCCTTAAGAAAACATCTTTACATTGTTTCTACTGGATTTAAGATTTCAAAGGATATTTGAATAGACCACTCAATTCAAATGCATGCAATACGTTCACAATATGCAAAGATTAATTCCTTTTTCTTTAGGAGTCCTTTGATATTTTAGCTCTAAAAACATTCACATAGAGATAAAAATCTCTCATATAGTTGTAATTATCTCATAAGTAAATAGTTATATATAGCTGAAAGACTTTTTCTAACTCCCATTATTAGAAATTAATCCTAAAGATTAATGAAATAAAGGTGTTTTCTTTCCCCCCCGTAAAAGTTGCTCAAATTGCAACCAACTGTTGACTCAGAAATATTTGTGACTCTCATCTGTGCTTTCTTTCTTCATTCAGAGCTAGTGCAAATAAATTTTTGAATAGTTGCTTATTTTTCAAAGACATCAATAGTCTCCAAAAAAAACCAGTTGGCATTTCACATTTGACTGAATTATTCAAAATTCACAGTCTGTTGAGTAGTATCAGGAGTGCTCCACTACAAGAAACAGATAGATGTAACACAGGTAACCCAGGCAACTAGCCAATACAGTACAGTGTTAGAGTCCGGACATCAAGCAATACTGGCTATTTGACAGCTATTCATGCAGGAACATTACTGAGTAGAAATGCAGGGAGATTTTTGAACAACAAATAAATCTCATGGTGAGCTTGTGAATAGATCAAAAGCAGAAAAGAAGTAAAATTCAATAGCTAAGTCTCATTATAGACAATTCACCTACCTCCAACAAAGGCAGTGACCCTATTCACAGCCAACAGCATTTCTAAATAAGAAAACAAAGTTTAATTTTTTAGAGTTACCTTCTTAAACTATTTTGTTTAGTCTGCCACTTTGAAATGCATTTAGGCTCGGCAAAATGAGGTTTCCTTTGGGGATTTCAAAGTGAATATATTTAACAATATTATCCTTTTTCCCTCATCTGACAGCTTTGCATTCAGACCTTTCACTAAGGGTGAATGCTTGGAACAATCTCTTTATAAACAGACATTTGGGTAGATGTGGTGCCGCTCATTAGAGCACTGGGGTATAGATACACACCAGCCTTCCCATTTCTGTTGACAGCCACAGCACACAGCATCACCACATGCAAATTCCTCTAATGCAGAGGCTTGACATGCTCAGAGAAAGCACGGCCTACAGTGAGCACAAGGGGGCTCAAGCCCTTCTGAATACTTTGAAATTATGTTTCTTTATTCAGGAGTTACTGGAGAAAAACTCATAATGGTAAACCAAATAAAATTATCATCATGGGTTTGTAAGGAAGCAAAAGTGTACCTCAAGCAACACAATGCTACAACAGTATCAGTAAGGAGGTAACACTATACCTCCAACACTGGGGAGCCCAGACAAGACAAGACAAGGCAATGTCTATGGCAGCTGCCAACCTTGCAGGTGCAATACAACTTCTGGAATAAGATCCGGAGGACAGCCCTACTAACCATATTGTGTCTCCTGAGAGAATGTCTTTCTGTTGTTCATTCTCACATGAAGGAGGTCCTCTTGCTACTCTGAAGAGCAAGCAGAGAGAGTGGAGGATGAAGCATTTTTGGGATTTTTCTGCTGTTCCAAAAAGTTACGTCCCACACAGTTGAAGCCACTGGATATCCCACTCCATGTCTAAATTACTTAAAAATAATCTGAATTTAGATTTGCTCTGCACAAAGATGATGTCTGTCCAGCCTTCTCATTTTATCTCAGTTGAAAACTTTGGAAACCTTTGGAGGTGCAGAATCAGGAACTTCAACACTTAACACAGAAAGTCTTTCTGTATAAAAGGCTGTGTTTCCTGGCAAGGCAGCAAATTCCCTTCCACCAAAGCTAGCTGTCACAGAGGTGGTGCAAAAAACGAATGCCCCAAAAAGCACACTTGCCTCAACTTGCTCAACATGGCCAGAGAAAGAACTTCTAGCTTTTCCAACATAACTAATAGTGCTGAAGCTTAATATGCAGCTAAGGAGACAAGACCACTTAAACTGTAAACTGGTGCTTAGGTCATTTGTTAAACATAAGGCCTAATGCTTTGCTAAACATGAAGCCCTAATGCTTTGCCCTTCCTATTTCCCCTTCTCTATCTCATTTGACTCTTATCTTGAACAACTTCCAAAACCTAGGGGTTTAAGGTTTATTAATTTCATGTGGAGTTATGAAGAAAAAATGATGTGCAATAATAACCCATTCCACTTTATTTTACTACATATAACGTGAATTCACATTCAGCGCTCCCTACATTTTAGCTAAGTGAGTATTTGCTCATTTCTTTTTCAAGCTGTTGCTTCAAATTTCAGCCGTGCAGAGATTTCACACAGGTATTGCAACAGGGACAGTGAGGTCTTTTGACATGATAGCTGGGACTCCAAGAGATGGGGTCCTCTGAAAGTCAAACTACAAAAGAAAAAAAAAAAAGCTGAGCAAACACATGTCACTGCTGTCCAATCATAGTCTTCAGTCTGCGCTGCTTATATGACACACTTGGTTTGTTACAATCCTTCACAATTCACAGGCTGCAAGCAGGCATTGTCTTTACAGCCTTGCCATTCCTGTTTTCCAGATCTTTGTCCTGCTACTCTTACAAGTGAGGAATTGGCATAAACACAACCTATCAAAGCAAGAACAGTCCTGATTTTATAGGCTACAGGGACAAGGGCTGGCACCCCATAAGTGTTCTCCTCAGCCTTGTAACTTATGCTACAGCTTGGAGAGTATGACTTCTCCAGCATGGGCCAGGAACTTGAACACTGAGGTGTGGACATGCAGGCATGACCAAAACGAGAGCAAAATTTGAAACAAACATACAAGAGATCATTTGTCTGTCCTTTGCCTGACAGCATGCTCATTTTATGGGTCACTGACCCTAGGACTGTTGCCCCAAACTGAATTGCATTGCTTAGAAAAACACCCAGAGAACAGACATGAACAAACTCACTTTTCTTCCTACAGCATCCAGAGCCAGAATCTCTACAGAAGCCTAGCCCAGTTGTCAGGATCCATTTAGCAGTTACCTGTAGACTTCAGCACTGGTCCAACATCGTTTGTCCTTCTCTGAAAAGACCAACTTCCACTCCCCAGCAAGCATGCTAAGAAGGACACTCAGAAGAGAAGGCATAAAGCTGCAACACTCCATGAAATACCAAGAAAACATCTTCAGACTGAGGAGGTAGAGTTCATTCTTTTGAACAAGCTGCAATGCCAGAAGGAAACTGCTTATGGGGAAAACTGGCAATGCCACAAGGAAACTGAGTAAAGGGAAAACTGACACAGGATTCTCTTCCACTTATCCTGGGACAAGCTTTTGATAAATCCACAGCTTATCAAGAAGCAAAGGTGCAGCAACTAATCACAGTACAGGCAATCCTCATTTTATAAGCATGGAGTTTACTGAATCACTGCCCTATGCCAGTCCACTGTCAGAACTGATTACTGCAAGATGCAAGGCCTCTTTAGTAACTACCCTTGGTCAGCCCAGAGAAAGACCCCAGTGTCCTCCTTTACTGGAATTCCCATGGGGAAGGCACCAGGCTCATGTGGTGCTTCCCACAATGCCATTCCCTGGAGCAGGTTGTGTCTCCTCTAACTGACAGGCGAGTTACTGTAGATGACACTTGCACTGCAGGGAGTGATGCAGGAGAGCCACTGAGCCTCCCACAACATTTTAGCCAAGGAGGACTATGAGGTTCTTGTACACACGATCGGCTCTTAAAGTCCTATTGTACCTACTAATGAGGGAAAGTCCTATCTTCAGAAAGGGGAGAAGCCTCCTGGGGCTGAAAGGATCTCAGAACTTTTGCAAGCCCTGAACCTGTGCAGGCAAAAAACACATTGAAGAGACAAGAACAACTGGCCAGTGAAGTTTCAGAATTCTTATTTCAAGGAAAAAAATTGCACTATTTCTTCACATCATATCAATTTCAAATTTATATCTGAAGAGAAAAAGAGGGTAGGACTTCATTCCAAAATTACCAGCATCCACACTTATTTTCTAAATATTTTAAAAGAAAATTAAGTTCTTGCATCTATTTACTGAAAACTGATTTAGTAGCTAAATGTTTTCAAACATCACAGTTTCTAACAGCAACACTGCATTTAAACTCAATGTTCTTTTAATCACATAAATGCCAAGGGACTCCCAAAAGCTTTTGTGACTCTTAATGCATTAGCTCAACCTGCTTTGCAAAAAAGAAGCAAAAAGAGATAGTAGGCATAAGTACAAAAGTGTAAGTTCTATTCATGTCAAGCTGACAGATAGATCAAAGAAGAAAAGTAGCTCTGGGAATTTTAAATATCTATTAATTTTGCTACTAAAAATATATCCAAATTGAACATGTTTTTCACAGCCCCAAACAAAATCTTTGTCAAGTGCAGTTGAGCATCTCCTTGCAGCACCCTGATTTTCAGCAGTGAGGACATGTAAAATGAATATATCATAACCACAGAACAGTCAACTGAGTCACCACTGAGTTACTTGCCAAAAGTGTGTAAATTCAAAGCGACACACATGAATGTGTATTCAGCAATACATGGAAAAAAGTTATACTGAGCAAGTACCTGTGAGCAGAGAGATCACAGTTCTTCACTGTACCGAAGTCAAAGGAATTTCCAGTGGCTGTGGTCCAGGAGTAACTTACCAAATGTGAAGATCACTCTGAAATGGTCACTAGTGATCAGCTCCCACCGATATGCAAGAATTCTGTGCTTGTACAGGTCCTAAATTCATTCCAGATGTATAGTATGGATCTGTACATAAGCTAATATGCTTACTGAAAGTCAAAAAATTAATCCTACAAAGGTGTTTACATTTTAGAAATGTAAAATGTCTTGTTAAACTATAATCTTATCCACTTTTATGTAGTCAAACTATATAATTATTACAATTACAGCTTACTGATTCAAGGGAGGGAAGAAAAATCTTCAGGAAAAAAAGAGTAATATGTTTTATGGGGGGAAAAATTATAATATGTGAGTGCCCATTCTTTTCAGCATGTCTTGAAAAAGCTCTGAGCTCAAACTGCTTTATCTAGCACTATGAGCAGACGCCATCTTTATGAATGCCATAGTGATGATCTATAGAAAGTTCTCTGTAAGTTACAGAATATATAAAACTTACAGTTAACAACTGAAACAAGGTTACCCAGTCTAAACTCATGCTTTGCCTGATGCAAAAGCAACCTAACAAACAGAATGAGGAAGTGGAGGGGTTGTTCAAAGTGTGCCTGAAAGGGCGCCATGTTGATGTTCTGTTGACCTTGACAACTTCAGCAACATCTGGAATCAAACCAAAACAACCAAAATTAACAGTCACAAGGAGGCTGTAACCTTCTCTGTAACCTTTTCTTTGGCTTCAACAATGCTCTCAGGCTTAGAGTATTTGCTTTAACTTTCCAAAATCATCAATAAATCAAACAAAAACCTTTACACAATAACTTCATAAGGCCTACTATGTCTAAGGAGTAGCTAACAATTTGTTGCATGCTGTACCACACAAAGCTGGACAAAGTTCGAGTTTGGACAAAGAAAGAGACACAACTGCAAAATCATGTGTCCTCCAGAGTTAATTCTTTTTCCACCAAAATCCATACTCCTAAATAACCAGTTTGGGCAAGCAAATGATAAACATTAATTTTACAGCAACAAATTCTCTTTTGTTTGCCTGTGTACAGCTCTATTAGCTTTTAGGAAACAGTACACATAGAAATGAGGTTAGTATTTTGCCCATGGACCTAAACTCACTGAAAGAAATGGCAAAGCCCCCCCGGCGTTCTGTAGCATCAGCATTGGACCTATAAATATATAATTAAGATATACTTACAAAATTATTATGGTAGATCATCCAAAAACATCTCAATTAAAAATTTATGGGACCATATTCCATCCAGCACTTTGATGCCATTTGATAGAAAGATGATGACAGGCACAAGAACCACTTCCAAAGTTGCAGCATTAGCCCTAGGCATACTTAGCTGTTTATGGATACCAGCCATATTTTGTCTTACTTCCATACTTTAATCTCTGCATACAAAGAAAATAGCCAAGAACATGCTGGATGAAAGAATTAGACTGAACGCATGAGTCAAGTCCAGTCCTTGAACCAATATTTAAACAATTTAGGTGGTTTGCGTGGTTGCGAACATTGTTAGGATTTTTTCAGCTCTCTACAGATATGTATTTGAAGACTCTTTCCATAAGGTAGTATTTGGGTTGTGCATAGTAGCTAAATGTATGAATGTCCCCTTTTGGAAGCAAAATTATTTACTGAAATATTCCAGACAATAAAAAGAATAGTGCATGGTTTGAGGACTTTAGTGAGGCTGCATCTGGAGTACTGTGTCCAATTCTGGGCTCCTCTGTACAAGGGAGACACAGCTCTTGGACAGGGTCCAGTGAAAGGCTACAAAGATGATTAAGAGACTGGAGCATCTCTCTAATGAGGACAGGCTGAGAGAGTTAGGTCTGTTCAGCCTCAAGAAGAGACAAATGAGAGGGGACCTCATCAACACCTCTAAGAATCTGCAGGGAGGGTGTCAAGAGGATGGACCTATTGCTCTGCTTGGTGGTGCCAGGCAATAGGACAAGAGGCAGTGGGCAGAAACCGATGACAAGAAGTTCTATCTGAATATGAGGAAGAATTTCTTTACTGCATGGGTGACCACACACTGAAACAGATTGCCCAGAGAGGTTGTGGAGTTTCCCTCATCAGAGATATTCCAGAACCATCCTGACACAATCCTGTGCAATGTGCACTGGGATCATCCTGCTTGAACAGGGAGGCTGGACCGGATGACCCACTGTGAGTCCTTTCAGCCTTACCCATTCTGTGACTCTGTGATTACACATAACTGGTTTGAGTTTTGCCTGAATGCAGAATCTCCTGGGTTTCTTCTCCTGATGTGGTCACCGACCACCAAAAGAAGGGTGGGGGGTGCAGGATGGCAGCCATGGTTGCACCGCACAGTGCAGCAGAACGCACAGATCCCTGAGCACAGGGAACCTGGAGCCAGTCCGCCCCAATACCACTGTAGGTCCCAGTCAGCTAAGCAGGTACCTGCATTCAGGGAGCTGCTCCCAAGAGAACCCTACCTGCAGTCACCAAAGCTATTTTTGCACAGAACTCCTCAGCTGCTATGGCTCCATGGAAGGCATGGGTAAAGCTAACTCCTCCACCTGCACACCCACAGCACAGACATTCCCTCGGTCATAAGCAAGACCTAGAAATGGCTGAAATGCGCCATCACATGCTGAACTCCTTCACTTCCCCATCTACCTGTGTGCTGCTGCCAGAGGACGTCCATGTCTTGTACAAATGACTCAAATAACGTGTCAGTATGAATGATACCAACACAGAGCCCAGGATTACCTCTTTCCTTCTACATACAGGTGCAGTTAGGAACAGCAGTAGCAATATATTCTAAACCTTTACTCTATTGCTTTTCCCCCCCATTATTTAAATCTTTATTCGTGTAACTTATGAGCACTTTGTTTATAGTTGTTACCTGAAATGTTTGTCCTATTGTTGTTCACTGGAAGCTTATGCTGAGTACTTTCTTTTGTCCCAGTTACATATGTTGTATAAAAGACACCTTATGCCTTTTTGCTCATACATTATCTACTCTAGGTCAAAAGCAAAACCAAATACGCAAAAAACCCTATCAAAATTCATAGACTCCTTTCACCTATTCCTCAACATATCTCAACTGGATCCCACACCAAATCAGCAGATGTTTGCCACTTGCATGCACTCCTAAATTCCACAATTTTTTTCAAAGCTGTTTTTCAGGCTCACTTTCGTTACTGTTGTAGCAGAGCAAACATTCAGAGTGTGAGCTACTGAACTACCAGCAAAGATTACTATTGCAGAATCTGCAATTTCTTAATGAAAATGAAGTTGCTTCCGAAAATAAACAAACGTAATTAGTAAGCCAGTGCTGTGTGAAATTTGCACCATTCTCTTGTTAACCTATATGTCCAAATGTATTACTTGTGTGCATGCAAATTTACATTCGCAGTTCAGTAACCTCACAGATTATGATCTAACCACTTTTGGAAACAAAATGCTACAAGAAGTAAAAGCAAATCCAGTGTCTGGCTGCAATTTGTTATTTTAATAGAGCCTTTTTCTTTAGCGTTTCTAAGTGCTTAGGGCTTGATCTTCATAAATCACATCCTGTATAAAAGGAGCTATATTATTTCTACAGCAAAATTTCTAATTTCTTCCCTGATCCAAATTAAGTCAAATTAGTTCTCTCTTGCATTGAGCTCCCTCATTACAGGGCTGGGCCCAAGCATACAAACTTACAAGCACATTATAGAACAACACTATTTCTAGTTACTTGTGAGCACAAAATTTTGTCTCCTAGGGCAACCTGAGATCCTTTCAAGAAGCAGGTTACTGACCTGACCAACTGGGCACCCTCACAGCAACAGGTGAATCCTCCTTCACCTCCTTAACTTTGAGTGACACAGTACAAAGCACAATAATATGTTTATTTTTCATATTAATACATCCTGCGTTGACCTATCCTTTGTACTTTCTGCTGATCAGAAACTGAAGGGACTCATATCCTTGAATAGCAATGGATCCACTGAATCCTACTTCTCTCCTGCATGCAGCCTATTTCTCCCATCTCTAAACAACAAACCATGTCAGCTCTACAATATCAGGTTCACTTTTCCTACCGTACCAAAAGTTCCCACTTCTACAGCAAGCACATTCAAAACTGGCTTAAGTCCACAGTATTACTCTCAACCAAAACTCAGATTAGGGTTCAAACTGCTCATTTACCCTGCTCCACAGACTGGTGACTGAGATATCCTCCCTCTTTTCCAGTTTTAGCTGGAAAGGTGAAAAGGGTTCAGGGAAGGAATGACATCTCAATAGCATGAGGAATAACTAAACAAACTGTTGGTTTTCAATCCAGAAAAGGTGAGAACTAAGCAAGAAAATGTGTTCTGTAAAGTCATGATGGCATACAGAAAGCCTACAGGGATGATTTGATCGTTCTCTCCTCAAATACAAAAAAACCTAGCAGGAATCAGGTTAAAAACAACAAAAGGAGATAGTTCACCAGGCAGTGAATAGTTGAACCACAGAGCTCGTTGCCAAAGTTACCACAGGTACTAAAAATCTACATGTCTTCAAATATAAAGAGCTGTTTCTGGACATCAATCCTTTCAGATTGATTACATACATAAAAACCATATTTGGTTCCCAAGTTTCTGAATGGTCATAAGCTTGGAAAAACTTTGAAAATAATCAGAGATGGTCATCCTGTTCTTACATCTCCCCTAAGTATGACTTGGGTACTAGGCACCAGCCATGGGCCTGACCAGCACAGTAAATCTTACAGATTTCAAACCTGGAAACAGACTCTGGAAACAGAAGAAAGGCCTCAGCAGACTATCACAATTCCTGCAGAAAACACTGTGCATTTGTTCCCATTCTAGCAACAAAACTCTTCAAATTCTCCTTGTAGTAACTTCTCTGGAGTGCTAGCTTATTTTTATGTAATACACAGCCACCTGGTTTTGAGCTACAAAGCTGGTTAGATATTTCTGCTAAGATTGTTTTCTCTTCTGCCACAAATCCCTGATGTGATGACCGTGAAAATGCACTGCAGGAGAACACCGCAGTATTCTAAAATATTAAATATTTATCCCTGGAACCTACAAATTTGTTTTTCCCCCTTTAGTCCTGTTCTGTGATATATGTACTATCTTTTCTGCCCATCTGCTTGATTATGCATACTGTAGGAAGGACTTCACATCAGTGCTTCAGCTACTTTAAAAAAAGTATTGCTGAAAGAAACCCTTAAAAATGGACACCATTACTTTTTATTAATTCTGTTGTAACATTTTGCAGAGCAAATCCACAAATTTCGGAATGGTTTTAGAGCAACAGTCAGTGAGCCCAGCAAAGCCTCACCAATCAAAGGAAAATAATCCATCAGTAAGTAATCTTTCTCTCCTGATTCAAACACACCTGTGTGACTTTATAATGGCTAAGAGAGCCACAAAGTTTCATCAGGTTCCTCTTCTGCTTCTTCTGTAAGTTTCAGGTTTTCGACTTGGGCAATTTCCAAATACATCTGCATATGGGTACTTTTGCTTGGTGGAAGTCAGGAACAGAAACATAGTCCAGGCCATCTACTCATGAACAATACAGATCATAGTATTTCGAGTCTCAAGCTGAGTAGCAGGACAATGTCTGGCTATAGTAATCCATCATACCTGATTGCAGCTTTATAGTTCTAGTTTTTATCCTGGGAATTGATTCATCTTCCCTAAGGGACACACAGCCAAAATCAGAGTAATTTCATATGTCTCCTGTAAGCCCATCAAAATTTACTCAAGCAGTTTTTAAGTCATATTCACTCCCAGCTCTTCGTGCTGCAGCTCCTTTATTCACTAACTACAGGTGTAGCTGGAAGTAACTCTTTTGCAAGAAACTCAATTATGTCACCCCTGGTACTCACTCTTGGGATCTGTCACACATACATGGCATGCTACTGGAATACAGAAAAAAAACTAAGCAGAGATTTGAATGTTAAACTTCAATATGCTCAGTGACTGCCATAGCTCTTGAGCTGTAATACCAGGTTTCAGTTGGCCAATACCTAAGTATTTTTATATGTCAGAAAAGCTTCAGCAGGGGAACTGGTCACAGACCTACAACGGTGGTTAGTTCTCTATCTATCATTTTGCAACTATAAATGAGAAACACACAAGTAGTTTTGATTTGTCATACATACAGCTGGAATGATCAAAATCTCACCTACTTTCATACTTTTCTTCTCAGCTCCATTTGCTCATCCGTGGAGGAAGACAGTAATCCAGTTCACAAGCTGTACTTATGGCCTAGCACTACCAGTTAGCCCCTCTGGGAAATCTAATCTTATGTTTGTGAAGATGAGAGACTGCAACAGTCAGTCCTGTCTAGTGAGACCACGAATGCTGTATCTTCCCAAAGTTGCCAAATGCAACTCAGTCTTTATCCGCAATGCTCCTGTTTCTTCCATTCTGGTTATCTCCTCAACAAACATAACAGAGAATTATCCTGAATTATGTGCCAGTTGTTCAGCATGGGAAAAGGACTAGAATGAAGCAAACAAGACCAGATAACATAGATCCTGAGGGAAGACAGGGAAGTAAACTCACAGGAATTACCACCACCCAGAGAGACAGCTCTGAATGTTGGTTTTATCCCACCATATAATTTTAAAATATTTTGTTTCTGATACATACACAGCTTTAGAAGTGAACAAGTCAACTTTAGAAATGAACCATTGGCCTCAGTCACCATGCAGGCCAGATAAAACATTTAGATCCAAAAAAAGCCTGAAATGCATTTAAAAGATCTCATCTCAAATTCAGAAGCAACTGTTGTGGTTTTCCACATAAAGGATAATAAGTACAAGACTAATTTCTTGATTTCTACTGTCCCACGCTGTTAAAATACAAGAACTAATATTAACAAGAGAGATGAAAAAGTGACAGTTTTACAGTTTAAAGAACTTAATGTTTAAATATAACTTCCAGTGAGAAATAATTTGGAAAAAACTTGCTGCAACTAATTAGGCCCTAATGACCAAATTCTTGGGTGGAAAGATTTGGTGATAAACTGCACACAAAGATACTCTCCTATCCTCTTTTCTGAAACACCACCAGTTACTGTGAATTTTACATATACAAACACATCCTATTCATATAGCATCTTGAAGAGGCAACCTGAGCTGTGCTGAAACAACTTAGCAGGAGTCAGGTATCATTTCTGCCATTAGCAAGAGAGGCAGGTTCCTGCTTATCAACTTGCAGCTTTACAAAGACAGCTGCTCTCTGGCTCCCAAGTCCACAAATTACAAGGTAACACTGAAATGTAAACCAAGATGTACTTTTTGTACAATTTTCCTGACAAAACCTTATGTTATGTGCTGTTAAATGTGTTGTAAATTATATACTATATAAATTAGTTGAAACACCTCATGTCAAGTCCTCTCTACAGCTTATGGATTGATAGGTAAGCAGAAAAGACAGCCTTTTTTATTTTTGTACTATGTGAAAACAGAAAGACCAGGCATGCTTGAAAAAGCAGCTCAAAAGTGGTTTTAGAAAATCAAAGAGAGCAGCATGAGTAATGAGGATGATAATAATTAGCACCCAGACATGCACAGCAAAATTGTGTTCCTCAAACAGTAACTGCATTATACCACACTACAAGCAAAAAAGTGGATTGTGCAAATATTTTGTTCTGTTTCAGTAACATATCTCTCAGTCACTTTTTCCTTTGTGTTCTTCCTCTTTCTTACTGTCCTAAAACATAGTAAAGGAAATGGAATCTCTCAATAAACCTCTACAAAGACAGCCTTTTGGCTCTTTCAATATTCCACTCTCATGACAAAGCAAAAGCAATTCCCTTCTCCTTTTCCCCATCTACCGGACTCCAAGAAGATGAAGTAACTTGCATACTTTCTTTTCAGCCCTAGTCCCCTGCAGTCATCCTTCTCCCTCCAGCCGGCCAGCACCAGGGCCTCTGCAATGCTCTCCCATTTAATTCTTGCTGCACAGACATAACCAATTGCAATCTACCAAACACTTCTAGTGTGCCCAAGGCACCAGACTCCAGCTTGTTCTACATCTAATGTGTCAACCCTGTGGGGACAAAAACATCAGACATTTCCTTTGCAGCTCAGGACTGATGGGGACAAAGAGCAGATCTATCAAAGCTGATACACAGTGTCTTTTTGAGACCAGAATAGAACAAAAGATTATGAAATCACCTATAATAATTCTTCTCTTTCTGGTCTGAATTCCTAAGAGGTGTTTTCCTGTCTTCCTAAAGCCATTGTCCTCCCTGTAATGGCTCAGCTGTTAATGTCACTGTCTTTTGAAACAGGTCACCCTAATGGCAAGCTTGCTTTAGGCATATTGATTCAAGCTCATTAATATGCATGCTCTCTCTCCATTCATTTGTTTCTCTATTTACTTTGAAGTCGCTTTGTTGGAACCTGCACTGCTTCTCTGTGTTAAGACTCTTGGCTGGCATTTCTCAGCTTGCTGCATCTCTGCTTTTTATCCAGAACGGAAACGGGACCGAATGTTGCAAAAGCTACTAAATGGTACCTCAAGTGACATTTGGTGCCCAGCTGAATGAATTTCTTGGCCTCTTCACCCTCACCACTGAGAGATACTTTTTCTACTTGCTCTCAAGTTGGCTGTTTACATTGCACATTTTAGGGCAAGTAAAATCTCTGCATTTGTTAAGCATCTGTCCCAGGAGAGTACAGTCCCTCACTGTGCTTCTACAAAAAATAACACCACCTGGGTTACCTGAAGTCTCTTTCTAGATGTTTCTTCCACTTGAAAGAGCTATTTCCAGCATGAGAGGAGAAATCAACTTTGACTCAGATATAAAATTCTCAGTGTGATAAGGGAAAGTGATTCAGCTGTCTTCTTTTATTTTTGGCTTTGTGATTCAGGAGCATTGTTCAGATGACACAGTCAGTCATAACTGGAGACTTCTGTGAGGGGGAGGAGTAAAAGCATTTATATAATATTAAGAGGTCACTTTATATTAATATCTCTACCCAAACAGATCAGTATCAACTTTGTCCTCAGCAATAGGCCTATGTCATCCAAGGTTATTTTGGGGTAAAATATTTGGACAAGCCATTTTCCTCGAAGTACCTACAGGAATGGTCAGTTAGGTAGTTTCTCTTGAGACTGCATGTCATGTCAACATAGGTCTGCTTACTACTAAGTCCTTTCCTAGCAAACGTGGAAATAGCCACACAATCTTCATGATTCCCTCCTACAAACACCACTTTCTTCTCCATAGCCATCTATTAGAAACAACCTGAGGTATGTGAGAGGAGATGGCCATGAGCAAGACACTGAGCCTATCTAACTAAGGAGTGAAGCCAGTTTGAATAACTAAATTTAGTGGCCTTTTCTGGAGGGCTGCAGGATTCAAATCAAATAGGTACAAACACTTGTGCTTCTTGTAGAGAAAAGCAGTAGTAAGCGAGATAAGGTTTAAAGTAAACAATTCTTCTGCTTGATCTCACAGAATTTTTCAGGAGATAAAATATTTACATATGGAGCTGGTTTTTAATCCAATATAGTTCATTAAATTATTTTCAGCATTAGTTTTAACAGGATCCACAAAAGGAAGCATATAGTAAATTAACACAACCAAACAGAGCGAGTGGTATAGAGCAGGAGTCGCTAACCTATGTCACAATGCAAAGGGCTGCATATAAGTTACTGGAATATGGCAAGACAGCAGGGCTGACAGGTGGTCAGGAGCTGAGAGTCCTGACAGTTTGACAGGGTCCCTCACACAAGGGCCAAAAAGGCTCCAGATACAATAGCATTTAACAGCTTTAACATACAACCTCTTCCAGTTCACACTGTCAACTGGCTTGTGCCTCACTTGATGTAATACAGAATCCATCTCCCAGCTGCTGGCTGAGGTACTTGATCTTGGTCTAGATCTACTGCTGCACAGCCTTGGCTTATTAACTACATATTGTCCAACAGGAGCAGTAGCAAGCATGCAATGTCATCTGAAAATCCATCACACACTGCACTACAATGAAGAGCTGCAAAACACAACAGTGAGTACAGAAATACCAGTGCTATGAGCCAAAGTGGCCGCCTGTGGAGGAACAAACAGTGTAGAGATAAAAGCACACACCAAAATGTTCCAGGTTAATTTTTTTTTCCAGGTTACCCTCTCTACTTATTTTCAGCACCTTAAAGTATACAAAATCCATCTCGGATAGCCCTGAAAATTCCTGGTTATTGCACTTAAAAAGTAAAACTCAATACCTAGTGTGACCAGCTTTTGTCTTATTAGAAACAATGGAAAAACACCTAAAGCTCTATGATTGTCATGTCATAGTCACCTGGAACCTGAAAATGTAGTCAGCTCTAATAAGACAATGCTCATCACTCCATCAACCAAAGAGGAGGACAGATGAGAGAGCATGCCACAAAAAGATTTTGACTCACCGTGGCTAATTTCTGAACATCTTCATCAGATGCTCCCAGTGAAGCAAGTCCTATCTCTTGTGAAAACTGTGCAAACTTGGGATCAGCAAGTAGAGGTACATGTCCCAAGAGTTCATGGCACGTATCCCTAAGGAAATGGAAATGAAAAGAATGTCATTACAGAAATTAATACCATAATAAATCCATAATTAATTTAACATAAGCCATTTTACATGGGTCTGACCCCTACTTTAAAAGTCTTAAACTGAAACACAGTTTTTAGTGTAGTAGTTCTTCTACTAGTAGTGAATGGTTTCTGCATGTATGTAGAAACATACACATTTGCTTCTGTTAAATAAGTTATATGTCATTTAACCCTACCTGTTCTGTGATTTTCTCATCATTTCCACATTGAGTGGGAGAGCCTGAGCACTACTGTCTTCCAGACTTAGTGACATGAAGACTGAACTGCCCAAAGGCAAGAAAGCCAGGTGTTTCATAAGTATAGTTTTCAGCATTTCTTTCCATATGAATCAAGTTCAAAATCCAACATATTTCCTCTTCCTCTTCTCCATTCCCCTTTCCATACCTGGGTAGAGCTCCACACCAAACATTTTGCCACTTGGCCCTAGAAATTTGGAGCAATATTTACAGAGGTTTCTGTGTGCTTAGTTTCTCATTTAGTCATGAGATCCTATTGCCATTACTGTGTACTTTTGTTATGCAGTCCATTTCTCAGCAAACAGATTTAAGAAAAAGCAGGAAACCCAAATCATTTCAGAAAGAACAGCTGTTCATATCTGTATGTGCATTATTAGTCATGACAAAGTGCAGACATAAGTGTACAAAAAACTCCTAACAAAAGTGCACATGCATCATCTACAAAAGCTCTCAAACAATTCTGAAAGTTTTGGTGCATTTGTTCACAGGAAATAATGGACTTGATAGTAAAGTTCACTTTAAAAATCCAATCTGACATTTCCTTTGCTTTTGTCTCTTCAAAGACATTTCTCTTTTTTTTTTATCCTGAGTTGTAAACAAACATTTTAAAGGCAAGGGGAAAACATCATGTTTTCTGCCTTCTATCCAAAATCATCCAATTTGTGTTTTATAAACTATTTTTGTTTGAAAAGTCACAGAACCTGACACTTCAGTTAAATCACGAACAGAAAAACAACCTCTATATAATTTAAAATCTTCTTACTCAGTAACTTCACCAAAAAGTCTGCACCAACTATGTGTAAGTAGAGAGTAGTAGACATAGTTTCTGAATATGCAAATGAAGATTAAAATTTTTGGTATTCCTAGTCTGCCTCACCAAAAGCTTATCAAATATAGTTCCAGTGCCGGAGGGTCGCATACAAGCTTCCTTATCAGTCCAAATGGCCTCACTGACAGATGCGTAGCATCATTTGCTCATGTTATAGTTGCACTTTTTGGTGAGACAAGCATCTGCCTGAAGTTGTGTGTGACAAGTTTGAGCCAACTTCATACATGAGTAATTCATTCAATGAGATCCATGGCTTAGATAGGAATCCCTTTCTCACTGGACCTCAGACTTGAAAAATTGGTTAGCTCCACTGGTATCCATTTCTTTGTTCCCAAGGTGGTTTGCATCACCTGAGCAGATAATCATTAAAGGTTAATGATCCTTTTTTAATTAATTCAGTTCCAGTCACAACAATTTCTTCTATCATCTCCTGCAAGACTTAGCTTACTAACAATACAAAAGACCACTGGAAAATGTAGTTTGAAGTCTGACAGATACTCCCCAAGAATTCTCAGTATCAAGTGAACCTCAGTTCACTGGAGGAACATGACTTCTCCAACCATCATCTTTCATCACAGAAATGGGCCAAAAAGCCCATTCTCTGGAAGCCCAGAGCTCCAACTCCAATTCTTGCCTTCACTGAAGAATCGACAGTAATTGCTGAGCACCCGTGCTACACTGCATCAGTCCAGATATATTTAGCTTTGTATCAGTAGTTCAAACAACAAAAGCAAAGACGATCCAGTGGGACTGGCTTCAAATTCCTGGCTTCAGGTAAGCATGCTTGTCTGCAGGCAGGCTTCTGCAGCAGCAACACTGCTATTGATACCTGAGCGAGTGTCTACATCTCTGTTTTCCCGTGCTGAAGCCGCAGCTCCCAGAAACAAATAAGCAAAGATGTGTTATTCCCAGTTTTGCCCTGGGACACGTGGTCTTTGTTGCATCCACCTTTGCGGACAAAATGAGAACAGACAAAGCCTAATCCCATTAATTTGTCTCTCTTGGCAAGAGGAAGAGAATGAGGAGGCAGAAGATATTTCTCTCGTGCCTTTAGCTCATATATTCTTCCATTAAAACTGGGCAAAGTGGTATTTTGCTTGTGTAGTTATAAGGAGGGGAGCTTGAAGCAAAAAGAGCAGGAACAAAAAAAAACAAACCCAGAAAATCTTTCAGACAGAAACATGAACCAGCATTTGGGATTGTCATTGGAGACTCTTAGACTTCCTGCCAGTCTGGCCCTTTATAGATAGTCTAAACAATATAATTCTTTGTCTAACTACCAAAGCTTGATTCTTTTGTTTTGTTTTATTCAGAAAATAATTAAGTTCCTTTAATTTATTCACACACATTGCTCAGAGAAAATAAGACTTTTGTAAAGCACTTTTTACAGCAAAAGATTTTTCTTGGAGTAAATTAGCTGAGCAGAGGAAATCTACATAGCCTTGTCAATGTAGTAGAAACATAATGAAAATCAGGAAGGAATGTTTTAAAATGCATACAGTAGTGATATAGATCAAACCAAATGAACTCTCCAATTTGTATCTACAGTTTAAGTGTTAAATCTGATGGAAAGCCCGCTGAAGTCAAAGGGAGTCTTTTCACCAGGTTTATATCATGGAAATGCAATATTCACCAGCCAGGGATCTGTAGCAAACCTCATTATGACCCCATATATCAACCAGCAGATCTCAGGGCATTGCAGCTACTGCAGAAGATGAAGAGCTGTCCCCACTCAAATCAATTTAGTTTTGCCATTGATTTAAAAAAACAGCCAGGATTTCACTCTACATTTCTGGTAACACTTACTATGTGCTCTATGCTATCAAAAAACCCTAAACATTTTAAAAGGGATTTTCAAATTTTTCCTATGGAGTTCCTGATACTTAGTCTACATTACTTAACTAATGTGAACAAGTAAGTCTGGAAGAAGAGAGTATAACATTATTAGAAAATGACAGCTTAATTCCTCTGTTAGTCATATTTAGCGTGTTAAGACCATAACCTGGATTTTTAAGTTCCGTCCAAATAAGGAATAAAAATCTTCATTCTAACTGAACTATTGTTCAGAATGTTAGAATGTGACTTTCTAGACATCTAGACCATAAAGGTTACAAAAAAAAGCAGCTGCCATTACTACTAGGGATCAGCTATGATCCACTGCATAATTCTGAATGTAAGCAGCATCCTGAAAACTACAGGGCTCTCAAATGCACAAATCAATGAACCAGAGAACATCAGCAAAAGCACAGACACGCTTAATTGTTTCTTGGAAAATATTTCTTCCCTTCATTCTGTTGGAGTTATGTACCTAAATCTCCTATCAGTAGATGAAAACATTCCTCTAGTTTGTACTAAGTTAATAAATGTCATCATTCTTTTGCTGAACATTGGTACATGCTGCAGTCTGAAACTGGTTTCCCACGGGAGAAGAAATCATTGGTGCAAAACCTGGTAATTCCTAAGTATCTTTTTTTTTTTTGAAATATCTACAGATATTTTTAGATGGACTGGAAGAGGTTCAGCAGCACATATCCAAGCCCTTCTTTCAGGATTTTATGTTGTAGCAATTTGGCTACAAATTTAAGAAATTAGAGTTTAATTACAAAGGTTATAGAAGTGAATTAATTCCTTCAGGGATCACCACCTCCTCCCCAAAAGAAACATGTATACGAAACTAGCCTCAGAGCATTTCAGCAAATACTTTGCCCAGTTCAGATGCTGACGAAAAAGGTAGATAAGTGTCTAACAGCACCACCTGGTGACTCCTGCCAGAATAATACTAGCACATTTTTAGATACAGCTTAATATGCAGTTCCATGAAACCTTTTATATACAAAAATATTACTCCATGGTTTTGGCTGTCGATTCATGAAATCCAAGTTAGGCATGAGTCCAAATATTTACAGAATTGGAGCTGAATACATATGTATAAATCCTTTGCGTAAATTTGGGCAAAAATCAAGTACACTCAAGTAGTCCAAGCTGATTAAACCACAGCTACAATTTCATGCTAATTGCCTGATGACTGATTCACTGCAAAAATGTCAGTCCTGTGGTTACAAGATCAGCAGATGCCTTTGGTAAAACTACCTCCATATTATCTAACTGACATGTATTGTTCTCTAATTAGTGCACAGAACACACAAGACAAGAACTACAGTCACCTTGATCTTCTTTCCCACTTTCCATCAAAAGATCCTATGCCAAAAGATTTCACACAAACTCGCAATACTCTGTTTTGGAAAAGCTGCAATGCTGTCCCATGAAAGTTGTAATTAAAACGTTTCTTATTTCTATCATGTTCCCTGTAACAGGTTTCATATCTAATATTCTCTCTTGGTGAGAGACTAGTGCCTCATGACTTGCTTGCATTGTGTTATAGGAGAGAAACGAAGTTCAGCTGTGAAGCCTGGCCCAAAAAGAGAAAAATGGGAACACGGAAGTCCAAATTATAATTCTAAAAGCAATTCGTTTTTTCAAGAGATTCAGGGCTTTTTTTCACAACTTCTTTCTAGTTGTCCAACAGAAAATAAAATTTTATACATTTTTCTCAAAATTTCCAGTTGAAAATTCTATTTTCCACTGAAATATAATCCAAATAGGATTTCTGATGCACCACAATATAACCCAGTTATTCAAGATCATTGTAAAAAGTCACCAAAAAAGTCTTTGAATTAAATTCTGGCTCATCAACATGAAGTATTTTGTCATCAAATCCTTCATCAATGCCATCATGGTGTAAGTAGATTTTCACATTTGTAGGAAGGTTCCTCTTTTCGATCTTGGCAAATTCAGTTGGGTCTTTTAAGAATCTAGTGAGCATATTTTTTCAGTACCAAAGAAAATGCAGCAACTTACGGTTCCGGTGTGTAGAGAGGATCTGAGCCATGTCGTATGTACTGAGTACAGTGAAAAACTCTATATGCTAAGCCAGCTAAAAAATCCCGAGGAGACAGGTATCCAGCAACTGGTCTCACTGTGAAGCCAGACCTTTCTGAAGTGAAGGAGATAATAAAAGACCACATTATACATATATCACTATATCAGTTTCTGGTGACAGATCTGTTGTCAATTATTATACCAGAAGCATGACATGAAGAATCTTGGCTGAAGATCACCGCATATCATTTTCAATTATTATGTACAAGAAGCATTTTGCACTGCTAGCATATGTATAATGAAAACAGCTTGAGGTATTTCAAAGTTGGTTTGAATACCTTTGTCTGGAAAAAAATGCTAAGGTGCCATAAGTGATGTTCTTAATATTTTTATATCTAGTACCAAACGGGAGAGAAGTTTCCATATCAGAAGATAACTTCTGTAAAATATGTTAAAAACTAACAGAACAGAATAGGATTATAACAAATCTGTCATTACTTTTACAGATAAAATATTGCTTGTGACAATAAAATACTGATTTTTATAGTTGAGGTCCTCATTTAAACATTTAATAGTGTTCCTTTGTCAGATTAGTCACAGAGGAGAACAGCTTCAGATTCAGTGACTTTAAAAAGCACGTTTCTCTAAAAAATTAATTCTTCACTCTTTCAAAGTTTTTACAGGAGAATGTTTCAAGTTTTTCTGCAACAGATACTACTACTGCTATATGTAGTCTGAAAACATACTTCTGAAAGAAGTGTGAGATCTTGAATTTCTAGCTAGGGAGAAAGAATTCAGCATCATTCCTTAGAGACCATAATACAATATATGACAGACCCAGAAGGACACAGTCAAATTCAAAGAATGATGAATCAGCTATTAGTAAATGCAGGTGTTCACAAAAAAGATTTATGGATGAAGCACGGACTGAGGAAAGTTAGCCTGTCATTACAAATTTCATTATTTCTTTTAGCTAAGGATTTTCCATATATGTTTGAGACAAAATGCTCTGCTAATTATTCTCTTAACAGTACATAATTTTTTTTTCAAACACCCGTCTCTATAATATTTTAGTTCCTGAGCAAGAGGATTAAGGAACAAATATATGTATCTGAGGGGACCTTTGAGAAGAAATTAAAATCTTAAATTAACTCTTTGGTGGATTTTTCTCTAGAGCTAGACCCAACAGGTTTGTGTCTGCCACATCTTCCATATGGGATACATTTCCACTACAAATGAAAAACAAGACTATTTTCAAACTTAAATATGTCATATACTGATCCTTTAAAAAATAAAATGAAAGAGAAGTATCAGATCATCTAAAGTGATATATTTTTTTCAACATACAAATATAACAACTAGCTTCATGAGGTCTTGAGCACTCAGGAAAGCTTCATATTCATCAGGCTGTAAAACAATGTGCCAAACCTGCTTTCCTCTTTAAATTCAGTTATCTTTGCATGTGATTCCCTCTTTTACTTGCCTGGATATTTGGGGGATGCCCACTGCACTTATGAGAACTCCCAACCTGTGGCAATGAGAGAACACAGCTAACTCAGCTCTTTCTTTTCATTATACTGAAAGGCTTTTCTCCCTGTACAAGATAATCACAGAATCATAGAATCAGCCAGGTTGGAAAAGACCTCCGAGATCATCAAGTCCAACCCTTGATCCAACACCGCTGTGGTTACTAGACCATGGCACTGATGCCACATCCAGTCTCAGCTTAAAAACCTCCAGGGACGGAGAATCCACCACTTCCCTGAGCAGCCCATTCCAACATCTGTTACCCTCTCCGTAAAGAGTTTCTTCCTAATATCTAACCTAAATCTCCCCTGGCACAACTTAAGACCATGTCCTCTTGTCTTACTAACAGCTGCCTGGAAGAAGAGACCAACCCCCACCTAGCTACAACCTCCTTTCAGGCAATTGTAGAGAGTGATGAGGTCTCCCCTGAGCCTCCTCTTCTCCAGGATGAACCACCCCAGCTCCCTCAGCCTCTCCTCACAGGATTTGTGTTCAAGTCCTTTCACCAGCCTTGTTGCTCTTCTCTGGACCTGCTCCAGCACCTCGACATCCTTCCTGAACTGAGGGGCCCAGAACTGGACACAGTACTCCAGGTGTGGCCTCACATCATGCTTTACATGTTCAGCTGTTTAACTTCTCTCAATTTCATACATGCAATACCTACATAAAACTGTCTTGACTCAAAAAACTCCCTGCTATGGAGAACATCAAAACCAGAATGATATTTCAGGCTAAACCAAAGACCACTGACAATGCTGAGAATCTTTTCATTTAATATGCTTTGTATTCCATACTAAGAAAAAAGAATGTTTTCATTGAACTATATCTATTGATAAACCAAATATGAATCTTACCTTTAAGAAAAATAGAAACATCTTCCAACTGAGGAACATTATCCTCTCTGTATCCACAGTACTTGGTCAGCAGAGGAAAGTTTTTTAAATATTCACGACAGGCATGGGTGGGATAGAGTTTACTGAGTTCCCTAAATACCACCCCCCATGTTTTAACTTCTTCAGCTGTGTACTCCACTCTAGGAATGGGCTGACCACTGTAAAAAAAAAATAAAATACAAAATACATCTGAATACAACTAGGTTCTAGACAGATTATGGATAGTAACATTTCTGCAAAAAGTATTATTTAAATAAAGGCAAACAGAGACTATTAAAACTATTTAAACTATTTTAAATTGACAACTAGATGCTTTTTTCTCAAAATTATTTCTCGATATTATGATGTACATATTCTACCATTTTCTTAGGAACTGTATTTCTTTTTAAACAATCACATTGTTTCTTAATCTTTGCACATATCATAGTAGAAAGATGCATTTCTTATATGCCATATTCCTATACCATGCTAGTATTTCTCCACTTATTGCTAATGATGCCTTCGCAAGTGGACAGCTGAAGATCCCAATTCAGTCTAATGTGTAGTTTCAGTAAGACAGCAGACTGCATGCTCTATACATTCTTTAAAATACACAATATTCACACTGCATCATTACCTAGCATTTTGTGAAGTGAAGATTAGGCAATTACATAGATGCTTAGAAATGTATAGATCCAATTTAAAAATACATATTCATTGTTTAGACTGTTGCTTACATGTGAAGATATGTTTGGAACCCCAAATTCATGCAGGACTACATCATCAGAAAGCTCACCTCAGAGCCAGTTTCACCTGCCTAGCTGAAATTAAGTCTGTAAATACATCTCTCCTTTTTTTTTTAATTCTGCACTGTTCCTCTGCCCTCTCCCATTTACAAAGATGTACAGAAATTGCAAAGCAGGAGCCTTCCAGGGTACCTGCTAAACTGTTTCTGACATTCAAGATTTGCCTTGAGTAGTTACAGCTAATTCAAAACTGACTGATAGTGTGAACAGTGCGAAGACTTCCTTCCAACTTGCACTGCCTTGTACTTAGCTGTAAGGAATTTTCCATGTCATGGTCATGGGGCATCATGTCATGTCATTAATTCCCCCTAGAAATGTTATAATCTTTCTCTGGATTTAATATTCACAATCTATAATATGTAATCTCTGCCATCTGCCTTCTCCTCAGGTATCTTCTTTTGCCGCACTGTAATGATGATGTACAGACTGGTAAAGGGATTCATATGATCCTCCTCCCTTTCATCAGTTCTTATGTCCCATCCCCATGCCAGAGTTGGACAGGTGGGCACTTCCAGCCCAGTACTGCAGCTTCCGCAGTATCCCAGACAGCAGATGAACAGGTATACTGGGCACGGGGAACCCCACTGCAGCAGAAGAACTGCAGTGCTGGGATTTTGCTAGAGGTTGTTGCCCAGTTCATAATCCTGTCTCCACTGTACAAGGTAACAAGGAACGAGCCCTCATGTCACATTTGATTGCTGCTATGCAGTCCCTTCATGCACACGAGAGGATCACCTGCCCTACCATCGTTGTGGTTGTCCCCTCATCTTTACTGAAAACTTACCATTTAATCCCCCTGCCTTTTGCTATATCAAAGGATTTTGATCCATGGCAGTTATCTGTCAGTCAAAGGCTACTTTGTATGAGGTACTTGTACTTGTTAAGGTCTCACCGAATACCCAACACATTCACTAGTATCCTGTCAGCCACTCTTGCAGGCACGCCAAGAATTGCAACACATTTAGTGAAGTATTTCTCATCCACAGAAGCTGCAGTGGGAGTCAGTCCTACAGGTCTAGTATCTGTCTTCCCCCTTAACACTTCATCAGCCTTAAACTGCCTGCCAGCTCATGGAAAGCATAGCACAACTATTCTAAATTGTACTGTACACAACAGGCCCAAGCAGGTTGCTACTCCATCCACTTGGTGTGCCAGAATACCCAGCCTCATCCCTTTTCCTTAGGCCTGACCTCTACGATGGATACTGCGGTATGGGTCAGCACTGGCCCATCAAGAAGTAAGATACACATGCACCAGTGGAAAAACTCATGTTTCTATTGTCACTAGAAAGGTATAAACACAATCAAGGATCTGAAGCTTGTCCACTGCTCACTAAAAGGTTTATAACTCAGTTATTGTTTCAATTAATTCATTAGTACTAAAGTAAGGTTCACTGAACATTAATTCCTTAACAGGATTTATGCATAGGAGAGCCGATCTTACTTCCAGCTTATTATGATACTGCTTTCTTTATCAAGAGAATCAAGGCAGCCAGACTTGAGGGAGGATCTACACCTTTTTCCTTCAGCCCTGCAAACCTCATTTTTCTTACCTTCATATTTCAAAAAGCAGGACCCATCTTGCACTCAAACATTTCAATAAATCACAGAAAAAGCCAGCCTGCATAGCCAGCTTCCTTGTGGCTAAGATGACTCTACAAGCTAACCTAACCTGAATTTTTATTTCTCCTTATTAAAATAGGGTCTTTCCATTTTGCCATGGACATGAGCTATCAACTCATATTATAAATTCCATCTTAAACATTGTATGTTTCCTCCACATTTAATTTTCTCAACACTTTTCTAATCCCTAATCAGTCTCAAAGGACTAATTAGGAAGATTAATGCATTTTCACTATCTTTAGGATAGAAGCTAAGTGAAGGAGGGAGAAATATGGTTTTTTATGGTTTTTTTGGTCCATTTATTTCATACAGCTGATCTTCACTCCTGTGCTCTATTAACATGTCTTCCCCTTTAACACCCAACTCCAGCAAATATCTGCTCCTCCAAGCTCACTTCTTAGTGTTTTTCTCTTTCTCTCTCCATTACAGATGCCACTTTATGTTCAAAGAAAGTAGAGCATCTACCACTATAGAGCAGTCAAAATTCATAAAGGAAATACTGATCTGGGCTTTTCAACTTAACAACTTTTTATGGAGCCAATTCCTTGCAGTCAAATCTCTTTCTTATTTTTTTTAAGGAAACAAGTGTGGTTAGGGGTTTTTTTACGCTGGAAAACGAAAGGTAGAAACACATCAAGCTTCAGTAAGTGATTAGGAAGGTCAGTTACCTGGAAGACACTGGCAGGTGTTTATCCCCAAGGAAAGCAGCCCTTATAACACAGCTGGTCATTTTGCATAAATAAGTAAAAAGACACTAGACCACAGAGGTGAGTGTGATGAGACTGCAGTGTAGCGTCAAGACACCTATAACTCTGAGCTCCACAGCAGGGGTAGCAGAAACAGCTCAGCTGTAGCAGCACAGAGTCCTCCCTGAGCTGATTTGCCTTTCCTCAGTATGGCTTAGGTTGTGCTGCAGCAGAATGCCAAGCATGTCTCCATGGGCCGTCTCTACACATATACCCAGACACATCCTGACTGTACATACCAGCACATATGGCACATCCCTGGGGTTAAGGATAACTACTGCAGGAGACCTGAACTATGAATGAGATTTTGACATGTTAGATAACTGCCCTAAGCACTGGTCTGCTAGTTGTTGTGGTTCTGGCTAAGAATATTTGAAGCCTCCTGTTTTCTCTCTGCTCGCAATAATAGGACAAGTTTGAAATTTTTTAAAGGTTTGGAAAGAGCAGTGGAATAAAGGAGTACATCTGAGCAACTCTGCTGAAGTACAAGATCTGGCCCCCAAATAATCTCTAGTTATTTTATTTTTGTAATGTGCCTGTAAAATGGTTCTTAAGCCTCCAAAATCCAAAGAAGGAAAAGATTTCTCCTTTCTTTTATCTGTTGTTTTGGGGTTTTTTTCTGGGAATATGTAGGATTACTTCATGTGATTTTGTGAAACAATGTTTCTCACTAGTTTCAGGGTGAAAAAAACCTCACATTTTGAAGCAGAAGACCAACTACACCTTAGTACGCCAGCTGCATGACCTTTCCAGCATTAAGCTGAGAGGAAGAAGGGAGGAAGATATTTCCAGCAAGTGAGCAGGTGTGAAATGCATGGCACTACCGCTACTTTCATGGGTAAATGGAGAACTATCCAACTTACTGAAAGAGCCTAGGAGCACACACAGCCTGCCCTCATCCACAGGTATCCACTTGACATTTCTCACTGCACTAAATGCTAGCACTAACTTCACTGCAAGCATTAGACTGAAAAAAACCTAATAAATCAATCAGCTGAAAACAAATATACAAACAAAAAACTGTCTCAATTTACATTTGAAAGCTGGCTAAACTCAGGACTTACCTGGGCAGCCTAGAGAGCTTCTCTACCAAGCAACACTCTGTCCCAGCAGGCTCAGTGTGCTGGGTGGATATCATGAGCACCCAGCTAAACAAATGCCACTGTGGGCAGAAAGGGGAACGAACACTAGCACCTACACATTTGTAAGATTGGTAATAGCTTAATGACAGGAATGGGACAAAAGTAAAGGAAAATTATAATCAGAATTATACGGTCACAAAGCAGAGTTAATACTTCTGTCCCCCCAACCTTCTGCAGGCCCTATACTAGCCTTATAATGAAAAACCTTCCAAAATCCAGTTTTCAATGCTTCCTGACAGGATGTGCCTTCTATAAAGGGAGAAAAAAATTGTGCTTTTCATCTTCTTTAAACAACGTAGGTAGAAATCTCAAAGGAGAAAAATGAAAAACTTGAAGAAGTGTGGTAAAATGAGAAAGATCATGAAATTAGTATGTTCTTTCCCTTGAGAATGAGTGCTTAAGCCTGTTGCAAATAAAACCTAGAGTAGGATTAGAATTAGTTGAATGCTTCTGTGACAAGAAAATTGCAACACAGTAGGTGTTTGTAGGTAGAACAGAAAGTTTCTTAACTTCCAGGGACTGTAGAAATTGAAAATACTGACTTCAAATGGGAAAAAAATCAAAATGAAAAAACACATGCAGTGCATTTGTGCACAGGCACCAGCTCCACTGCAGAGAAATGCACTGACTAAATTCTAAGAAATTTGGAGCTGTGTAGGCAAAATTGATAAATGGCACTTTGCAGCATCCAGTATCATCATAGAATTATTAAGGTTGGAAAAGACCTCCGCAATCATCAAGTTAAACTGGTCCTGCTGGCCACACTATTTCTGATACAGGCCAGGATGCCACTGGCCTTCTTGGCCACCTGGTACACTGCTGACTCGTTCAGATGCTGTTGAACAGCACCCCCAGGTCCTTTTCCACCAGGCATCTTTCCAGTCGCTCTTCCCCCAGCCTGTAGCTCTGCATGGGGTTGTTGCAACTCAACCTGGCACTTGGCCTTGTTGAACTTCACACAACTGGTCTCAGCCCAGTACAGTACATGCATCAAAAAAAGAAATAATAATTTTGGTTTTTAGTGAGCTCTTCCAACTACATTGGGATGCTAGATATGTGTACTCAAAAGTGTGTCAGCGCGACACGCAAACATTTGTAAAATATTTTCTTAAGTCTAAGCATCTGTGAATAAAATGCTGAAGAGAAAGTGCTTGCCTTTCAAATGTTTTACTTGCCTGTATCTGTATCAAAAATGTAACAGGATTCAAGCATCAGGTTTGTAATTTATAGCCCACACTAAACTAGTCCAAGTTTAAAAGATGACTTTGTCTACCGTTAAACTTTATTCTACAGAATTAAATAGAGCATGAATTCTAATTAGTCAGCAGCACAGGGAAGAATTATGCCAGTACTTACTATTTATAGCTCATGGCAAGATCCACAAAGTACTTTCTTCTCTGTCGATAGACATTGTCTTTAAATCCCTTAAGCAAGGAAGAAGAGAGTCATTTACAATAAGGACATTAAATTAGCTATGAGAATTATAAAATAAATCATTACAGTGTTTATTTAGTACTTAGTTGCATTGTATTTTGATTAACATGGTCTACTAGAGTGCAACAGAAAACAAGGATTTCTTCATTTTTTTCTTCACCGAAGTCCCACAGGAGACCATTCAAGACAGTTTTGTGCATAGGTACAGTCATTCATCCAAGATGTTGATACAGGAAACTTTTTCTTGTCATTTCATCTCATTCAAGTTTTCCTTGATCTGAATGGAGATCTACATGCAGGCACATAGCAGAAGAATTTACTTATCCTTAATACATCTTTCTTCACTAGAATCAAGCATCTAGAGATCATAAGCAACTCATTTGGAAGATTCTTATTTCAGCAGTTGCCATCCTAACCAACACATTAGAGACTGAACCATCAACATCCAGCACTAAATAGGTATATTGCTTCAGTTTGAGTTACAAAGGAAGGGCTCTACCTCATGGGCTACAGTAAGCTCATACCTTTTCTATATTAAGTGCAAAAGAGTTGTATAGCACATACACACTGGCCACTTACAGCTCTTTGTGCTATTCAAAATTAGAACATGATCTCTTCTACACATATAAAATATGCAGACACTTCAGGTTTTGCATTAAAAGAGTTAACTTTTTTCAAGGTAGAACTGTCAATCTTTTGAAGATAAAAAGGATAAAGACTTATCTAAGTTCCCCAGTTAGTGGTCCATAAAGTGCATTTAAGTTTTCCCTTATTCAAAGCTGAAAATTAAAATGTCTTTTTTCCTTATTGCTAACATACACAAATGCAAATCACTGAACAGAATGAAAAGATAACATGGCTAGATTTGAAATATTTGTATGAGGTTTCATAAAACTCAGAAGACATTTTACTGCCCCATAACCAAAGCTGTGCTGCTGGGGGAGAGTAAGTGAGGATTTCAGAGGACTGCAGAAAACCTTCCTACACAAAGAAGCTTGTTTGCTGTAATCTGGGGGAGTCTCCTTGTCTCCTTAATACCTTTTGACATAAATGATGAGTTACTCAGGTGAAGACCATTCAAGACCTGGAAAGTCATGGAAGACAGCACAGGGGACTTAAATGCCTGTCAAGTGTAGTGAAACTGAGACTGAAATCATTAGCCAGTATGGAGTGGGTTAGGGCTATGCTGCTGAAGCAGTACTATCCTTACAGGTTCTGTAATAGGATAATTCTCTTTCGTCCTCTGGCACCTACACGGCATCGCTAAGGAAAAGAGCAGATATTTGGAATGGCTTTTTAAAAGCCAGTCACAGATTTACAGGTTTTTACCCCATTTCTAACACCTAGCATGCTGTATGGTGTGTAAATTATGTTTGTAAGAGTTCCCCCAAGGGTAAAATATATATTCATATAATGCAAATGTCTTTTTTTCATTTTCTGTAAAACTGAAGGCAAATTTTCGGCAGAGTGCTACAGTATTTAATGAAGGTACCAGCTCAAAACATAAACAGTATCAATAGTCTGTCACAATCATAAACTCAAAGTTGGAATGAGCTGTCACTACAATCTCTGTTTGAACCAAATTATGGTTAATGGATGAAGATAATCAACAGGCTTTTCCTTTCTGAGAAAATGTGAAGCAAATCCTAGTTTGTCATCAAGAAGCACATGGCAGAAACCAGGATCCTCGAACATGCTCCCTGACTGTGGGCCCACAATGTGGGAAGGGCTCACACATAGCAGAAGTAGCTGTGAATGAAGCAAGATGATAATTATTATTGTGTTTGATACATGGGCGAGTGACACCAGACAGGGAAATGGAGCTGCCAGGAGACATTGTGATGGTGTCCTCCTGGTATGTGTGCAAAGGTGTGAGAATCTGTGCCCAAACTCCCACCAGACCACAGAATGTGTGCAACAAAAAACAAAGGAGACTATCACCTACAGCTGCAGTTTAATCTGACTGTACTACAAAACAGTCTTATGGTCAGATATCTTAGTTTGCTGCCTACTTCCTTTCAGCTGAAACTTTCCTACAATACTAGTTTAATCCAGCCTATTTTAGGAATTAATACAACTAGCTACCACCAGTATCTTTCAGTCAAGTCGTCCAGAGGCAGAAACTGGGATTTATAAAAAGGAAAAATATTTTAACACAAATGCTTTCAATCATCTGCCATCTAAAGACTCAGAGGCTAAGCATTTATGGAAATTAGCTGAAAGACATAAAACAATAACAAAACCATTTTTCTGTCTTTTGCACTGAGCATTTGGCAACACTGCAAACACAGCTTGTGTGAAACGCAGGCTCATCGCCTGCCACCAAAGTCAGGAAATAATGTGAGATACCTTCTCACTTGCTGCATTCATCAGAAGCAGGAACATATTGCTCTGTTTTATTTTGTAGTTACCTCTTGAGTGACAAATTATTCCTTCATAATTCTTTCCTTCATATTTCCTTCATTATTCCTTCATAATTCTTTCTTCTCTGACACCTATTGACAATATCAGTTCTTACCTAAGAGCTACTCATGGCATAACTGAAGGTCGCATTGATCTAAACTCTTTAAAGTTTGAAACCTTTCTATCAACTAGTTAATTTTAAAAAAAAACAAGCATTACAAAAGGGGACATACTTGTTAAACAAAGAATAAGTTCTCTGGAGGACCTCCATCTTGTGTATCCTTCTACAGAAAAGGAAAATTAATTTACTGAAACTACTGAAGAGAGAGTAGTCCCCACGTTCTGAAGACAATCAGCAGTCAACAGACTTTTTATCTGACTGGCAAATAACCTGAGCAAATTATCTACGGGACAATTTTGTGTTACACTTACAGGGTGATCTGCATCCAGCTCAGATCCATACATCAAAACTCTCTGGGAGCATTTGTCCAATTCAGATATCTTCCTGGGGAACCAAGGGACACAGTCGAGATCTGTAGAAGAATGCAAGTTAAACATACTGGAGTGTAAGATTATGGAGATACCTGTGCAAAACGTTTGTCAGTGTCTAAACCAAGTGATACGAAAACAGTCTTGCCTTCTTCATCAGTCCAGATGTTTTCTGGTGGATTGAGAGATACGATATTAGTCTGAAACTTGAGCAACTGGATTAGTTCATTAAATTCTTTCTTACTGCAGTCACAGTCCACAAAAATTTCCACCTCCGAATTCCTTCTCTTTGATTTTCGTGATTCAATATGAACCATACTCACATGTTTTTCCTGTGGAAGGATGAAATAACACATGAAATACAGACATACCAGCAGAAGGGCAATATTGATAGCACATTCTTCAGGAAAGTTTTTCCAGTTATTAAAAGACCTTTTTATTGAAAGTAGTCCCTTTTTGTATTTATAGAATTAGTTAGTGACACATAATAAATACTGATAAAAAAAAATCTGTACGGAAAGTAAAAATAAAATTATTATAGTTAATGAAGAAAGCAAACCAATGATTTCATTTTATCTACCAAGACAGTCTCTTACAGAGGACAATATAACATAATTTTTTTAACAATGCAATTTTATATTATTACTTTTATATTGCTATATTACATTCTAATGCAATTTTATTGGGCAATGTGCATAAATAATGTTAATTTAAATAGACTTGAGCGTGCTTCTTTAAATAGATGCTATTAAACATGTATTACTTTAGTCTCTCTTATAAACATGCGAGGAAGAAAATATTTTTGTGAGAATGTGTATCAGTCCTCACCTATCTATTGTGCAGCAATTATTGATAGCAATAAGCATTAACAGTAATAAAATCGTATTAAAATTAAAATGTAATTCAATTTATTTTCTATTACAACATCCCCATCGAACACAAATCATGCATCAAACATGTGAGTGTAACTACTTCTAGCATGAAAACTTTCCTCTAGGGTATCTCTCAACCACAACTACTGGTCTGCCAAGGGTGTAATACAATGACAGATTACCGTAATGTGCTATGGCTGTCCTGATCTAGTGCTGTGACAGCCTTGCTTCTAAACAGAAGGTTGGATTAGATGACTGCTTTCAAACAATACTTCTATTGACTCTGATTTTTTCCTTTTTTTTGGCCAGACAGAAACTATCTGTTACTTTTCACAACTATCCTTTCACTTACTGAGTGAAGCCAATAAAACATTTTTTGATATCCAAATGGGACAAACTTTGTTCTTGTACTTCCACTTGCCTGCTGTATTTTGCATAAATGGTTAATACAATTTTACATAAATTTACATAAATACCATTTCAGGTGAAGGTCTCTTCTGGTACAGCCAACTAACGGTCTCTGCTTTTACACCTCTGGCTGTACATACATAATTCTTTCACTGGCATACTCCATAATGTATGTATACAGTGTAGCTAACCCACTCACATAACAAATTCACTCTGATCTACCCTAGGGAGAACAAAACCCCACACTTCCCCCTGCAATACTCAAATTGTTGTGACTACATGAATGGGGGTGATATCTCTGCTACATCTTCCAACCACATTTTGAGAGACCAGAGTGACTTATACACCTATTCCCAAGAAGGGGTAGTTGATGTGCAAATCCAAAATTTCAGATATAAACTCACACAAGCAATTAAACCAGACCTGCAGTCAGACACTTAACCCTTGGGGAGAAACTGCATTGAAAACATGACTCCTTCTGAAACTTCTATTCATTCCCTTAGGCTTCCCCTCTTCCTATGAAACACCCTGCTTCCTGGCAGCCTCCCTCCTGTGGGTCTAACTCACCCCTTTTCCCAGGCTGGGGAATGTAAGTATCTAATCTACATCAGCCTTGGGAATCTGCTCCCAGAGACAGCAACTCTGAGTGAGGACTGGCAACATCCAGTGCCCCTACACTTACATCCCTCTGATGGTTTGGCTTTAGAGGCAGGCTCCAGGCCACCTCCTAACTTTCTCTTCACTACACTGCACAGATTGAACAACCTAAGATTTTTATCATACTGCTTTGCTTTAACTATGCTCAGACGTACTTCCAAGCCCTCTTCCATTCATTAAGGTGGCAAGCAGACTACATGCAGTACTAGCAAGCAGTCTGACTGAAAAGTACCAACTGCATTGGGATCTATGGGGAAACAATACTTCACAATTTACCTTCCAGTTAGACACATACGTCCCCTACCCTGCAAGTACTTAAAGGTCTCTTTAACTTCGTGTCCAAACACTGTCCTGCAACAAGGCTGCCGCCGCCACCACCACCTGATTGTGTGTAATTTAGGTTTCAAAGTGCTCTCTGCAAGTGCCTCCTTTCATTGTGGCCTGCACAGACTGCAAATCTAATTCCCAGCATTGAGAGTCACACATTGGAAACCTAAAGTGAATGGTGTAAACATCAGCATCACTGTTAAAACTTCATTCCAGAAAACCCTTCAAGAGCCCAAAACGCTTTGTTGAATGGTCCATAAAATTTTAAGTTACTTTCATTCAGTTCTGCAGAGTGAGTGTAACTGCACTCTATTCCTTCTGCCACAGTCCATTAAATTTATACCAACAAAGAGCCTGACCTCAGTAGCCTTCATCAGTTCAGTCAGTGTAGAGATTTGTAAGCTTTACCTGGAAGAGTCGGAGAGCTTTCACCAATCCACCAACTTCATTCTTCAGGGAAAACACCACAGCTGTCTTTCCACCTTCAGAAACAGATTCACTTTTCCCATTTCCCTTATTCCCTTTCTTTTCCTCATTTTTCCCAGAACTTGATCTGTTTAGCTACAAATGGATAAAGAACATGATCATTTCAGATGAAATTGGGCATTTCCCGCAAAGAGAAATTTTTGTTAGAAAATAACTGAATGGAACTCATCCAGACTTTACTTATTCAAAAGGGAGTGTGTTTACTTAAAATCAGAATCACAGATCAAAGGCAGCTGCTAGAGCCGATTGTGTAAGAGGCCACTCCATTAAAAAAAAAGCTTAAGGAAAAGCATATAAATAGGATACAAATACGATGGTATTACTAGGGCAATACTATCAATAGTAATAAATATGAAGCAAATGAAGACACTCTACTGGAAAAGCCAGCAGCTCTGTTATTCTAACCTGACTATTGCTGCAAAATTGCAGGGATGCTATTCTAACCTGTACCAGTCAATTTACGAAGATTTGCATTGGTCTGTACATTTGTATTAACCATTAAATTTAAAACATAAACTTTACGGTTCTATTGCAGTACAATTAATGCTGTCATGTAACTTTTCCTGAGAAAACAAAACCTCTGTTCATTATACAAACAAGGCGGAAATACAAGCTCAGATTGCACCACAGAATATCAAGCTGGACGGGACCTCAAGGATCATCTGGTCCAACCTTTAACATGCAAAAGCACCGTCTAGACAAGAAGCCCCCAGCACCCCACCCAGCTGAATCTTAAAATTGTCCAATGTGGGGGATCCACCACTCCCCTGGGAAGATTATTTCAATAGCTGACTGTTCTCATTGTGAAAAACTGTACATCCCATAAAAGAGGAGTCAGCTGAGGAACTAAAAAAAAAATACAGAAAATTACACCATCCTTGGTGACTCCTACATTCTTCTCACAATTTGGGAGTCAAAGACTGCTTTAAGCCAAATTTCAGCCAGCATTTTCAAAAAAAAATGCAATTTTATCAGCTTAGATCTTGTTGAGATGCCAGTAGTACAGCTTTTATAGACAATTTTTATAAGATTGACCATGATTTTCAAAAAAACAGCCTGCATTTTCCAATACCCTGTCACAACTTCAGGAGTTGTGACTCCTGAAGAAATTAAATCTCCAGTGAGATGCTGCTTTTTCATAATCCATAATACAGTCACTAAAAATACAAAGATAGAAATTTAAAATCATATACAACTATTTCACATGGATTGAACTTTTACTAATTTATAAAGCAGCTTACAGAAAATAACCTGAAAATGAAGCTTTTCAAACAGATCTTAGAACACCCTTTAAATGGCACAGGTTAAACCAGCCACATTTAAACTAGTTACGGGACATGCTAAGAAGCCTCCGTGGTCTTTTCTCACTATTTATTAAACTACATGGAAACAAACTGGAAAAGCAATTAAGTTTGCAGAATGATATATGAGTGGTTTCACACATGTTTATTTTTTAGCAGCTGATATGATTCTGATCAGTAGGAGATTTTGCCCAGGGATAGTTATGGGGAAGGTCACTTTCAACTTCAGTAACATTTGGGATTTGGCTAAGTCCTTTTCATATACATCAGGCACACAACACCCACATGAAGTGACAAAGGTGCCATTTTTATAGCATCTGTGTTTTTTCCATGTGTGCTGCCTTCTAGAAGCTACATACAGATGATCATGGAGTCAACTGAGTGTCTGAGAATCTCAATATCATCAATTCCTCTGGAAAACAAGGGTGCTTGGCACCTTCCAAGACTGTCACAGGTTCCCTAATACTCTGATGAAATCATTAACTAAAGTGATGACAAAACCCTCTCGAGCATTTGAAACCTATAACACCTATTTGTTATGAGCCCAGTAGAAGAGGCTGAACTCAAATCTTATTAGCCCTGCTAATCAGTACATTTCATAATTAAATAACAAGTAAAAGATCAACTTTCCTGATGAAAATTAATTATCTGGGGCAAGAGCAAGTACTCAGGAAAAAAAGTCATCTATAGCGGAACTCAGTGAAGAAAGTAACTCAAATATAAAGACAGTAAAACAGATTTATTCCATTTAATTCAATACTTCCAATAGAAGTAAAGCATGTACAACTAGCAATATTCCACATTTCAATATAAAGACAATATGCCAGTTCACAACTGGTAGAAAGTGGTGCATTCTGTTGGTTCTACTCAGTTGATCCAAATCTTCATATGTTGCAAAATTTTATAGGAGGCAAAATCCTCATAATTCTAAATATTTCACATATTCAGATCAGGTTGCCTTATTAGCCCCTATTAACATTCTTTATTCTTATTTAGGCATACAGAAATTTATCCCATGCTTGAAATGACCCAAGCACCTGTTGCACCCATACCATCACCTTACAGAGAACTATTTCCACCTCCTGACAGGGTTTTCAGCAGTCTCTGCACGATGCTCCCAGTTGTCCCTGCACCCCTGCCAGCAGGCAGAGAGGCTGGGAACACAGCAGCAAAGCCATCGGCACCAATGCAGTGTGAGTGCAGGCGACTTCTGTTTTACCAAAAACGCTTTATATATCGTCCTGTGAGGCTTACGAGTGCCTTGAAAAGGCAGATTCTGCTGATGCAAATAGCCCGCAGGATTCACCAGAGACTTTCAAAATCCAAGCATTTAAAACCCTCTGAATGGGACCCCGCTGCTTTTCTGTTGTTCCAGTAGCAATATGGTTCCTTTCTGTAGTAAGGCTTGTATTACTAATGAAACTTTTTCTGTTATTTACAGACACTTTTAAGGCAGCGTTTTGAACGAGGCAAAGTTAATTTCACCGGGCCCTGCAACTGCTGAAAAACTACTGACTTGACCGCGAAAAGAAGCGGACGGGGGACGCACGGCGCCCGGCACCGGGTCCCGGAGGGGCCAGCAGACCCGACCTCGACCCACTCGGCGGCTCCCCCCCGTCCCCGCCAGGGTCGGAGCTGCCCCGCTCCCAGCCCCGCCACTTACGGTGAGGCTGCCGGCGGCGGGGCGCTCCTCCGGCAGCGCCGAGTCCAGCGAGAAGCCCCTCCGCGCCCAGTACTTACTGGAGAACATCATCATGGCGGGCTGCATGGGGCCGGCGGGCGGGAGGGGGGCAGCGCCGCGCTCTGCCCGCCTCGCCCGCGGCCGCTCCTTTTATACGCCCCCGCCGCGGCTGATGGAAACATGATTAGGGGACACCCGTCTCCGGGTGACGAGAGCCGCCGGCAGGCGGACGCCCACGGTCCCCGCTCACCTCCGCCGCCGGGACGGGACGGGACAGCACAGCGCAGCGCGGGAAGCGAAGCCGCCCCGGGCGCTGCCCGACCCCGACGCCGGCGGGAGCCCCCGGGGGAAGCTGTGCCCACAGCAGCCGCGGAGGTCCCGCTGCGGAGCGGCTGCCCCCGCCCGCCCCCCAGTCTGCCCTGGGGCGGTCCCTTCCTTTCCCTTCACACCGATGCCCGGCGCGGCTGCAGCGCTCCGAGCCCAGCCCGAGCAGCGGCGCCGGCCCGCCCTGTGCCCCGGCGCGGGCAGGGTGGGCAGCGGGGCAGCGCCGCGCAGAGCTTACAGCACGGGGGCGCTGGGACAGGGCCCAGCTGGGCAGAGCACTGCGGGAGCTGAGCTTCTGCACAGGGAAGTTGTGCAGAGATAGTGATGTGAGAAATTCTTCGATGCAGAAATTCATCTCTCTCCATTTTATAGAGTAACGCTTTGAAAGATATATTAAGGGATAGAAATTAGATCTTGTAAGGAGGACTTAACGTGCCTTATATATCGACGGTAGGTTAAGTCTAACTGCAAGGAGTACTTCCCCCGAAAAAGAGCACTTCACTGGAGAAAGCTGTTTAACCAAGGCAGCAATGGCTGTGGTTTATGCCTGAGCTGTGCAAGGGCCAGATGCTGATCATGAGACTCTCTTCTAACCACATCAGTAAAACAATTAATTACTTGTGAAGGTAAAACAATCCCTGAAGGTCTTTTATATGTATGACAACTTCACTTGTCTCTAAAATACTCGTGTATTGCGGTAAAGATTTATTTATTGGGGTTAAGAATTTGTTTACTCCTTAATTTCAGATTAGTACAGGCTCAGAAATTTTAAGTGAGCAGAAGGCAACTATTGAAACAAGAACTTGACTGAAGTGTTAAAGGTACTCAGTCTCTCAAAACTACTTGTGAAATTTAGGATTTTTAATTTCTCTTACATTCTGAGGTCAAATGCTCATTTTGTGACCTGCCACTGTCACTTGCTCTCCCACTTCCTTCTCACTTCTACCATTTTCCAAAACTTCTCCACTACATCCTTTGGATAAACCTTACAGCATGTAGCACTGAACAGCACATCTGGATTGGGAGCACTATGCCAGTTTCCTTCAAATACATACAGTTTTCTCTGTTCCAATGCTCCAGGTGGGGGAAATTGTCACCACTTCCCCTTGAAAAGCACCATCCGTGACTCACCCGGCAGCCTGCCCAAAGAGGGGCAGCCCAGCTGAATGCAACAGCTGGCTTCACATGGCCCTGAATTGGTATGCACAGATTGAGCAGGAAAAGTTGAAATCAGATTGACGGAAGGTGGGACACTGAGCAGGGAGCTGCACAAGGCAAGTAGCAGGAAGTGTCACTGACAGTACGAAGCTTCATGTCACATCTAACTCAGCCTTCCTTCACAACCTCAAAGCCCTTACTTTTGCAAGACAGCACCTTAGAACTAGAATTTACATATCAGCATCAGTAGGGAATCTGTGTTGTTCTTCTGCAAAGCCAAGACAGAAGCACAACAGAAGATTTGAGACTCTTTCTCCCATGGAGTAGCATTGAATCTTATATTTTATCATAACAAAGAAAAACCAGCAAAAGTTTCCAGACTAAACTGACTGCTGTCAGTCAGATGCCCCCCTTCGAAAAACAGATGGTCATGCTTGATGTTCAGGACCAGGCCAGGTCCACAGATGCCTCAGAACTCCTGGGAGACCTGACGTAAACCCTTTTACACTCACCTTTCCAGAGTTTCCAAAGTGTAGCATGCAATAAGGATCCTTTCATCTGGTTGATGCTAAGTTTGTAATAATATTTGGTTCCTCTAACCAAATGATTTGCCTTTAGTGCAAATCAATAATTTTTGTTATGCTAGCCCACAAAGTTTTACTTAATTTTCTCAGTCAGAGAAAAGCATGTCTTCATGTATTATTAGCTCCGTGTCGTATCCTAAGTTATTGAGATACGTTCCCTGTCCTGTTTTTTCATTACTTTTGATGATAGGAAAGCAAGTTGGAGTGTTTGGATTTTGATATTCCTACCTGCTATGCATGAGATACATAGACACTGTTCCAGCAGTTGAACAATTTATGAGAATAAGATTGCTTAGCACTCTTCAAATGCTCCAGTGACAAAACTGTGCACTACTGAGCTGACTTTTCACCTACTGGCATGACAGAGCATGATTTTATCTACTCTTAGATGCTGGCTCTGCAGCTGGGACGTCACACAACTCAATGACCCTACTACTCGGTAGCCTTGCTACTATCTGTGCAGTAACCGGAGCACAGCAAAGGTTTTCTGTCTCTCTCAACCTCTTCAGGATGACTCACGAATGCAAAACAAACAAAGGTACATTGTGTCAGCAGGTGCTATGTAACAGGCAGGGAAGACTCAAGTGCTTCAACTATTTTAACCATGCTGTCTGCCCATGTATCCCATAGGGAGATTGCCTCTCCCTGGAGAAGTATTTGCAAGTATTTTATAGGTGGATTTTTCCATATCAGTACCACATCAAAGAACATTTATGGACTGAGTTTATTTCTTCTTTGTTCTAGCTGCTGTACAATAGAGCTGGTATATGGCTCTGGGAATACTGCTAGACTACAGATTTTGTTTAGAGCTCAACTCCTTTTTCTATAGTTAACAGTGCTGTATATGTAAAATGAACACTTAAAATCACAAGACACTTAAAATGCAAAAAATTAGAAGTGTATTGAAGCAATTCAAAAATATGTGTTCTAGAACATATGTCAGGGTGGCACACAGCAATGTTTTGTCACCTTGGGAAATAGAGCTAATGTTGGTAATAAGAAAGAGATAAGCTTACTTTTATTACTAAAAGGCACTTTATTTGCCTATAATCAGAATTCAGAAACTGCAAGGTCCTCTTTACTTTACACACATATTTTCCTATCCTCTCACAAACAGTAGAGTCACTGTTGCCTGAAATCCTTAGCTATGCACTTTTTAAGCTTAAAAAATTGCTGAATTCTGAAGTGAAAATTTAAATCTAAAGCAAACCTATGAGATGTTTTCAATGTTTGAGTCATTTCCCCCTGCTGGAGATACTGGTGGCCCGTTTCAGCATAGTTTTCCTTAAAACCATTTGTAGCATTTACTGTAGTTTAACAGGAGGATTAAATTTGCAGTGCAGAGCAGCTAGTATTGACCAGGAAACTATCTGAATTAACCTCTGGCTCTCCCAAATCACCACCCAGTCTTTGTCCAGAGGCACTACAGCAGGAAGGAGAACTCTAAAGTCATCATGTGGCAGGACAGAGAAAGAAACAAAGCCATGAAAAGATATCAAAAAAACCGTAAAGAAAGATGGACTCCACAAGGATCTTAAGTGAAAACAACAATATTATTCAATGTAAGGTCAAAAAAGCAAGGTGGAGAACAGATGGGCTTATTGTTAATGTAAGAGATGCTAACACAAGCAGAAAATAGAAGTCTCAATACCTAATCAAATCATAACTTAGTTGGCAAAACGACAACTTTGTGAAACAATTGACAAGTGGACTAGCCAAAGGAACTTTTTCAATAAGGAGAGAAAGTTATACAATCTGCTCCTGTTTATCAAACATACCCACACCAACTCCAAAGTCTATTTCTCTGAGTGATGTACGTCTGGTGAAAAATCTGTAATAAGAACGTACACTTAATTTTTAAGTCATGAAGATATGGGAAGCACAGGTTTTCAACCCAGCAAAAGCATCCCAAGCTCTAGTAGCATTAAGGGGATTTTAATCAATTAACAACTATTGGGAAAGGATATATACCAAATGATAGACTGGCTAGGAAGACCTGGAAATACAGATGATATAATGAACATAAAGTGGATTCACAATCTTTTGATAAAGAAAGGTTCTGAGAAGGAAGCAAAAACTGACAATTTCAGAAAAAAAGAACTTCAATAAATTCAGTTATTACAAGTCCCAAGGAAATGAAACCTAGAGCAGAAAGACAGTTCTTTCCTTGCTTCAGGAAAAAAAGTAGTTTCATCAGGAAACTATTTCATTATAGAGGAGTTGTGGTCTTCCACTACACTTTTACTAGTAGTATCGAAAGTCACTAGTTTGTCATTACCTTCAGTTCAAAAGAGGTACTTACAGGAGATGAAAACTAGGACCAAGCTAGCAAATGCAGGCAGCACAACACATATACAAATTTTGTAGTACAAAATTCAGAGTAATTAGTACAGGACATCAAAAGCAACTATTTTAAAAATATAAATACAGCAGCAGTCAGAAGAACTGAACTATCAGACAACTACTGAACACAAGTAAAGGACAAAACAGAAAATAAACTTGAAATTAATTAAGTATTTAATGCACTCTTTTTACATCATTCTTTGCTAAAGAATCATCTGTGACCAGCTGTCTATCCTAATTAATAGCAATGGCAGAGAGGTAAGCTCTTTTCTTTTAACAAGGTGAAGCAATGTAGAAGAATACTTGGGATAAGTCTGACCATAGTAAATGACAGCACAGTAACCACACTTCCAGAGTAGGCTCACTCAACCTCTGCCATCAATAACTATTTTAAGAACTCAGGGGATGGACAAGTGACAAAAGACTGGGAAAAGGCTAAAATAATGTCACTTTTTAAGAAGATAATGGGGAGAAAGAAGGGATGAAGAATTATGGACCAGTCTAATTTCATTTGTTTGAGAAAACAGAAGTACCAAAATTATTTGTAAAGATCCAGAAGATAACAGATGATTAAACAGTCAAGACAGATTTGCTGGGAACAAATTGAGTCAAGCAAATCTCATTTCCTCCTATGACAGTCCTGTGGACCAAGGCAAAACAATACACATCATTCATCTTGATGGTAGGGAAGCATTTGGCATGGTCTGTCATAACATTCTCACAAGAGATAGAAGGAAACTAGGTACAGATGAAACAAATAGATTGTACAATTTTGCAGCTCCTTTATCTTGTTCACCATACGCTGCACGAATTAACCATAACAGCATAAAAGGTGTAGCAGCCCAGGGCAGAGTCCATAGAACCAGGACTGCCACTTTTCGTCACAGTAGTTGTACTGTTTTGCAGCTTGAGGAATTATCAAGTCCTTGAACCCAAATACTTGTGCCTTAAGGATTTTCTTGGTGTCTTGCATGACTTACTCTAACAGTAAAACCAGAAGAGTGTGTGGAAGCTCTCCAAGACCAATGCCCAAAGGCAGCATGCACTCATGTGACTTAAAAGTCATCTGGACCAACTCATAAACCCAAGAGTGTTTTGGAAAAGTTTCTGGTCTTGCATCTCATTGATGCAAACAGAAGTTATGGCAAGCAAAACAGAACATCTGAATACCAGTTGCTTACATGTAATGCAACTATTTTTTGCACCAGGTCTAGATGGGCACATAAAATGCATCATCTTCAATACAGGAAGGATTTTTTTCCTACTATGATCTCAGACATCATCAAGAATGGCTGTCATCACACCAAACTGGGTCAGTCTGGGATGAAGTTCACTTTCTGCATAGTAGGACATATGGCAATGTGCTTTGGGGTTTGTGCCTAGATCAGTGTTGATAAAACCAGGCTTTTGGCTGTTGCTGAAGAGTCTGCACAGCATTGAGGCTTCTCTTGCTGCTTCCCCAGGGGGTGGGCATGAGGCTGAGAACAAACACAGCCAGGACAGCTGACCTAAACTGACCAAAGGGATACTCCATACTTGTGAGAACAAGCTGAGTCAAGCTGCACCTGCATTCAGTTAATTAGAATCAAAAAGGAGTCTTTCGACCTTGACAGGTGTTTTAACAAAGAGAGTGCCGTGTTCTCAAACTGGAAAACTATGTAATGGTCTGCACAAGAGCATGCATGGTTTTTTCCTGTGGCTGAAAACAGTCACAACATGATACCAGTGTGAATGTGTGGAATCAAAACACCAGTTTAGCAAGATCCTGGGAATTCTAGTTAACTGAATGACACTACCACGTGCTGTTTACCAAAGAACTCTAATAAAAGGGAAACGCAGAGAGAGATCTGCGGAGAATCCTGAAAACTGAATGGTGTGTGTGCAGCCTGATTTTTTCATCACCCATACCGTACCATGTGCCATTGTGCTCAGCCATAAATGCTCACAGAAGGGAGGAGGAAGAAGCAGGGACATTCATGGTCATGGTGTTTATCTTTCCAAAGAACCTGTGGTGAGGTCTTGCTTTCCAGGAAGTGCCTGGACACCTGCCTGCCGATGGCAGTAGTGGATGAAATCCTTTGTGCTTTGCTTCTGGGACCAGCATTTCTTTTCCTGTTAAACTGTCATTGCCTCAATCCATGAACCTTCCTACCTTCCTGCTATTTTCTCCCCATCCCATGGGAGAGGGGAATGGGCAAGGGGCTGGGTGGGTGCTTGGCTGCTGGCCAGCATCAACTACAGCATACCAAGAGGAAACTGCCTTTTGCTGGACTGCCAGAGCCTGGGCAGCAGTTTAAACTCTAAACAATGGGGCTCTGCAGTTAGTTGGTTTATAACAAGATACATCTGTAGAAACAGTCTAAGAACTAATGTTAAGGTAGGGTATACATGAGCCTGTATAATCAAAAATATATACTATAATCGAATTCTTTCAAAACAAAACCCATCTAGAAGACTTCATTTATTTGAATTACATAGACAGTTTGAAATATATATTTGATTCAACTGTGAAATTCATTTTGGATGAGGCAAAAAAGTGACATCCTACAATATATTTTTTGTTTGCCATTCATCAGAAAATTCAATATGTGCCAAATATATTCTCATTTAACATGAAAAAATAGCACACATTCTCTAAAAAATGTGTAAGAATAAAATCCTCACTTGAACAAGAAATAAATTCAAGCATAATTTATACAAGGCCTGCACTGCAATAATATCATTTAATTGAATAGCACATTTTCAAGTCCCACTAAACATGAAGCACAACTCATCTTTTAAAACCATAAAAAAAAATCTGAAAGCATCTTTAAATCAAAAACAGTATCACACATATATGAAATCTGCCTGTTAAGTGCTCAGTTATGTATCTGTGTCTTATCACCTTATCAGTGCTCATATTACATCAACTATTGAGCAAGACATAGGTATGTAATTGCACATAGAGGACCAAGGGTTAGGATTTTCTGCATTAATCCCAGCCACCACAGGGCAGCTCATGGAATTTTTCTTTTAAGAACAAGCACTGATCTCTCTGCCATGCTTCTGTCATACAAAGATGGCATGAGCCACTAACCAAATGTTCAGAAAACAGTCAATAGATCTGAAAAATATATTTTAAGGTATTTTGACAGGCAAACATAGAATTATTGTTACTAACCACTCTTCTGCAGCCCACAGACCAAAATTCAGTTTTAATACAGCCCACTTAATTACTTTTTTCGAATCCTGTAATGCAGATGCATTTTTAAAGTATCACTAACGTCTTCAGCACTGTCATTTCTGTTGTCCAGCAGGGAACGGTTTGAGAAAAACATAGCTTCTACGTACAGAAATTCAATACCATACTTGGTAAGGCTTCATGTGCACCACAGTAGGATGCACAAATCATGCTAGCAATACCAAAACTAGCTCACAATTCAAATTCTGAATGATAAATCGTTCCTCATAAAATCTTTTTTTCAAGTTAGGCAAGTGTCTTGGAACAGAAAATTATCCAGAGAAGCGAGGAAAAAGTGCCTCACCTATTTTGAACTAAAACATTACTTCAAAAACTGGAAGCTAGAAGAATACTTTTTATGGGTTTCTGAAAAGTTTCATCAACGGAGTTTTAATTTGGTGCTTAAGAATATATTTGAAAGTAACGAGGAATCTGGTTCCTCGTTGTTTTGGCTAAAGGGGGCCAAAGAATTTTTTCAATTAATATGTGAGGAAAAACTGGAGAGAATTATTTATGAGGCAGCATCAGCATCTTAAAATTGTCCACTAGAATAATTCAAAGATTTTAGGAAAAATCTTGTTAGCAACAAAATTGGGCTTTGTTGAACATCAACACCTTAACTGTAATTAATCTACAGATCAAAACAAACACATTGCTAATACAAAAAACATCACAGTATCTCTACATCTGATTCTGAAAGCAATCAGGACCCATTGTGACATATATATATATATATATATATAACATATATAGTCTTAAATTCCTTAGGAAGATTACCCACAACAACCAATACAAAACCTCCACACCCAACATGGGTTTGAAGGCCACTGGCTCTGACATTCAATGTGTGCAAACACAGTCACTGTAGGTGAACAGGACTGGCACTACTCAACGTAACTGAAGTCCTAAGCGATTACTGTGGGCAACTTAGAATCACCTTTTTATAGTTTTCAACCTCCCAGTATCAAAACCATTCCATAAACATTAATATTAGTCCAAACTTGCAAAAACCTCCACCTATTCACCTTTTTTTAAGCTATCATCTTGCCCACAAACAGAAGAAAACATCAAGAATGTATTTTCAAAACAAATAAAATTGTCCAAACAGACAAAAGAAAAAGGTCTGTCTTAAAAAGAACTTACATAAATGTTATTTTCCCCTTAGAACAGATAACACTGGAAAACTGCTGTGACTGAAAAGTATTAAATTTTAAATACTTGCCCCCAAAAGATAATTATCTTGAAGTCAAGCATTAAAACGCAAAACAGGTTTGCAGGAACTATACAAGTATTGCCTCTTTTATAGTCTGACAACTGTAACAAAAACTGTGTTCAGAATTGGTTCATATTTATTAATTGTAAGCAATCTAGGTCATTCACATACAAAAGAAATTTGCACATCCTGAACCTTCAACCCATGGCATTTCAGCCATCATGATCCTCATTAAGGCCTCACAGCATTTGTAGTCTCCACTTAGACTAAATCCATCCCTAACAATCAGGAATAATTTCGTGGACAATGAGGTTCCTTTTGCAACTCTTGGCAAGGCTGCTTGTCAGCAGGAAGAAAACTACAGATAAGGAATGCTGCAAGGGGCATTGAATCTTATTGCTGGGAAGCAGAACAAGCCTACCTACCCAAGCCTTTCACAGCAGCTGCTGCTCACTCTTAATTCAGGAGCAACCTTCTCATCTTCACATCAGAGTGCTTAATACAAAGGGAAAAGATCAATAATTATACCCCAAAAAGAAAGGCAACTTTTACTTTAAGGGCTGGTAGTCTTTCTTAGCAGCCATAGCTGTAATTCTAACAAATGACAGAGTTCCACTTGAATAAGCTTTTCCTAAACATTTGAATATTCATGTTCAGTCAATTATGGTTTTCTTCAAGATCTTAGTGTCTTGCATATAGTTTTTTATAGCTGTATATCCTGAATAAGAAAGAACCATGCATAATTAGCTGACAGGCTTGCCCACTGCATTTCTGTTGTAGACATTTCCCTCCTCCTTCCATAGTTTCGTTTAACATAATTTTTGATAAAAACATTTTGCAAGTACACTTCAAAGTGAACTAGGTGCTCCAAAAAATAAACTTGTTTGCTGTATTTGAACCAGTGTTGAATATCTAAGTTCTAATGCCTTTCTGTATTCTATGCCATATTAAATTTAACTGCCAAGAAGTACAATGCTTACCAGTGAACAAAGGCATCACGCTTCACAGTAATTTCCTGAACAGGAAATGAAAGGCTACAGATAACGCTGAGCTGTGAATCCCTGACTTTCACTGCATAAGATTCAAGTTCTTATTAACTGATGAGAGATAGCACATTGACAATATTAAAACCAAAATCTATACCAATTCAGCTGTCCAGTTTGTTCACAACTGGTGAGAGAAGTTTAATCGGCTCCCAAATTATTGTAACAAATTGATTTATCTATTAAAGCCTTTTTGTATTACTTATATTTGCTTAAGATGGCACAAATAACATTTGTAAAAGTAAACTGCTCCAGAAGAAAAGAAAGCTCCGCCATATCCCACACATCAACAGCCTAGAGAGGAAAGGTGTGTTCCACTCTGTAATATACTCCCACTGCCTTTCATTACTAACAAAATATATAATATCCATGGACTAACCATTAGCTCCCCCCTCCATCTCATGTTCTTATATCAACAACCAGACAACTAGATGTTTTTCTCTAAATATGATTTAATTAAAAACACTAAATCAGCTTTGACTTTTATTTTATATATGTACAATAGTTACCAAATAATGAATACACTTAATCAATTACGTTAAATTTCACATAACATCAAAGGACATCAGCGTGGCATGGAATAAGCTCAATGCCTTTTGCAGATACAAAAAAAAGCATTAATGTTAATTGTAATTATTATTTTGGTTTGTGGTTTGTTGGTTGTTTTTTTTATAACCTGCTTATTAATTCTCCAAATAATGTTGCCATACAAAACAGTGTAAGTATTTAATTGATCAGTTAATATATTAGCAAATATGAACATTTGTAAAGTTTGCAAGAAATCAATTGCAAAATTACCTCAAGTGTAGAACTAAATGTATTCACATGAAAGTTACCTGCAGTTAGAAAAATTTTGAAAGAGAGCCCAGGTTGGAGCTGTGCATTAATTTGGTCAAACTGATTCATATGAATGAACAGTCAAGTTTATTCCGATATTGAAAATATTACTATCCTTTTTATTATTCACAAACATTTGTGTATATAGTGTGTGTATGTGTGTAAATATATATAGGTATATATAAAGTGAAGATATGTTAATGTAAAAATATACTGTTCATCCGCTCCCAATTACACAAAATTCGGTATTTGGACATTAAACTGCGTAAGTATGAATGTCCATTTCAAATCTACATTCAACCAGCAACAAATACTTAGAAGTATTTTTGTAAACATTTGAGATAGGGAAAATCCATTTACAAAACAATCTTCCTTTAGCACATCAGCATCTCTTCAGCTTGAAAATTTTGTACAGCAGCTTCAGCTGGCATATTGTGAATCTGCTCAAATCAAAGAGCTCACACTGTCTTAGATCAATAAGTGTGAAAGCTCAGCAAATGCAGAATTTTCAAATCCATTCTTAATCACCATCCATTTCCAGTTTTCCAACAAAAACAAAATGCACTTGGCTACAAAAATATTAAGGAATGTTATTGAAAACAAAAGGCTATCTTGGTAGAAGAAACTACAAAAATAGTTGAGTCATGTTGTAAAGCTTTAATGCAAGAGCATTACAGTACAGATTTTCTTTACAACCTTAAAGCTTAATCAACACCAAATTTAAATATCCATCTCTCAAGTGCTTGAAAAAATGTGCTCAGTAAAAGTCTTTCTTCAACGTAACCAACTGAAGTTACGCAGGTGTCAGGCTCTGCGTCTCAGACATCTGCTGAGTGCTGTCTTGTGTTCCATTGGCAGCAATTACAGGTGTTGAGATACTCTGATATAACGACGTTGGACAACTCAACTCAGCTCCGCTTTCATCCTCTCCAGTATCTGAATCTGGTGTTACAGAACTGCTTTCTATACCCAGAATCTCACTAACTGCTTGAGGCAATTCCTGGAAAGGAGGAGGCAGGAGAAAATATTAAAAATCACTGTAATAAAATGAAAAAAAGTTAATAACAGCAAGGTCCCCCTCTGTCCGTCCTGCACCCCCAGTAACTAATCATTCATCTCAATTTAGCTGTACTGAAAGCTACTCTCTCAGCATTACTTGCATTAGTTATCATCTTCTGTAGCTGCTTTTCAAAAAGATAGCAAAGGGAACAGGCTCAAGAATCAATTCCCACTTAACAGTATTATCTTCATTACAAAAATAAAAGTCTAATCAATTATTATAATTACACTTCATGTTATTGAAATTAGTTTTATCAGGTTACCCATTAGTTTCTGCCTAATAAGTCTGGTATGCCTAATAAGTCAGCAATGCACCTTTGAACTTGTTTTCTTGAGCACACTGAACATCAAATTTCTTGCAATGAGGTTATCTAGTGAGAGTTGAGAAATCACAACCAAAATGCACAATCCAGCTTTCCACCAGTGAACAGTATTAGTCTATAAAATCAATCACTCTTGCTTACAGACTTTCAGAATATAGGTGCTGCATAGCTACAGAACATCCTTTATTTAGGCATTTAGTTATTTCACAAGTCATACATGAACACTTACAGCTAACTACATACTTTTACTGTCTATAAATATTCACAGTAGATATATTCAAAATATCTTTACCTTGCAATTCATCATCTGCATGGAAATTGCTTCTGCTTTGCAGAGTATATATTCCACATCAATTTTCATTGACAGTTCATTGATATGCTAAAAATTCATTCACAAAGGATAGTGAGATAAATGGTAAGTATGCTTTACTGCAAAATACACTGCATATAAGTATCACCTTATAAGCCTGCCCTTAAGCTATGAAATGCTAGACATAGTGTATTTGCTTTAAGAAATGACTACTCAAAGATATAGTCTGCAATGGCTGGCTTTCACCAGTATCCAAGATCTGCAAGAGGAATCCATGGTACTTCTAAATGTGACAAACTATCTAGGCCTCCTATGTACTTCCCCCAGCTCACACTTTCAGAGATAAATTAGATGACAGAAGACAAAGTTAAGATTAAACATACTAAGCAGTAGTCTGAGGGGAAGAACCATTTTCCATCTGATAATGATCTCATCACTAAACAGACATCCAATAAACCATTTCGAAAGCATGGACGATAGACAATCAGTTGACATTCAACCTCTTAGAAAATAGTATGCATCTTTTCCTCCCCCAATATAAACCACAATCATATTGCATTAACTGCAAAATGTTAATTAATATTTAATATCCAAAACACAGCCCCATACTAGCCACTAGTAAGACAATTAACGCTACCCCAGCCAAAACCAGCACAATAACGCATAAGAATTCAATACCTTTAATATGTCATTAAAGTCATAATGCTTGTCCATTATTTGCTGTTTTTCAGATTCTAGGATAGCACAACAAAGGAGAAGATGAAAATTTTGACAAGGCAATTCTGTCCACATGACCTGTTAAAATAAACAAAACACATTTGAAATGCTTATACTTCTCCTGTGAAGAGAAAAGCAGTTCTTAGCAAATAAATAAGTCCTCAAGCCGAGTTGCTTAACTAACAATAAACTGTTTTTGAAAGTCATTAAGCATTTGTACAATTATTTGGGATTTTTGTTTTGGTCCATTAGTGATAACTGCAAGTCTGAGTCACCAAATGCTTATCTGGTTCTTTAAGACTTCTGTGTCTACCACGTTGTCCATTATAATGCTATTAAGCTGCTTGAGCTTGTGGTCTCGTGAATGTGTGTTCTGCCTCAGCTCATGTGAAACAGAAGTAATTAAAACTAAAAAATTATTAGTGTCTTCAATAAGTGTGAATTGGTAGCAGTGTGTCATGCTCAGCAATACCTTCAGAATGTTCCTATGGGTTATAAACAAGGTGATAAAAGTTGTTCCCAATCCTTCCACTAGAAGATCCTAAAGACATGTACATGCAGGTATTGGGGGTGAGTGGGTGTTACTTTCTGACTGCAGACACACTAGCTTTTGGTCCCGTGAAGGACACAATTAACCATTCTCAAGTTCACTGGGACTAAAATGTGCAACCTCAGTACTAATACCCTATTTTAGCAAGTTCAGGAAAATCTTTTTAAAAGAGTACTTGAAGAGAATGTGTGTGGTGGGCAGAAAGCTGGAAAATAGTTTTGACAATAAAACCAGAAAGAACAAAAATCTGTTTGCACAAATTGCTCTGACAAACAGATGCAGGATTTAAGACAATGGATTTAGTCTCAAAAAAGGCAGATAAGAAAGTAGACTCATGAGGATTCAGTTTTACTTAATTAGTAAAAATCTTTTTTCATCATTATTGATGGAGTACAGCCTTAAAACTGAGCAAGAGCTTACTTCTACTTGAACTTTTATCACTAGTACATGTAGCCTGTAAACAGAACTGCATAAATATGAAAGATATCCAAACCAGGTTCACCCAAAATAAGGTGCAATTAATCTTGAATGTTTTAATTAAGATTCAGTTCCTTCAGTCCAGAATTAAATTTTCCATCTTTTTCAGACATCCAATATTCTCTTAAAGCATTCTCACTCCAGCAAAAAGACTGGAATGCAAATAGGTTGATTAACAATAACAATTGAACAAAAATGCCTATAGTCTACCAACCTCAGCCTGTCTACACACTATTGTGTTGGGGTTTTTTAACTTCTACTTCATAAGGAAATACTGACAGCTGTACATTGATTTGGTTCAACATGAAATTGCTGCCAAAAAAAAAAATCCATACTTTTTGCTACCATTTTTGATAAACCTTTTGAAGTCTGGTGTGGAGCATGCACTTAAGTATATGAATACGTAACAGCAGCATTACAGAGTGCTGAAAGAATGGAAGAAAAGCAGCATTTAAATTATAAATATAAAATAATATCAAAATATACCACTTAAGAGTGATAACTCTTTTCTTATTATTTCTTTCTGATAAAGCTGTACAAGTAATTATGCATTTGCTCTAGAGCTACCTCAGCATCCATGAATATTTGTAATCAATACTAGCATGTATGCAAAGTAACTCACCACCAGGTCATTCTGACTTTATACTATGTGAGCAGTACTAGAATAACGCTGGAGGTAGGTGTGAGCTAGCTGAGTCATTTTGTTACAGAATTTTTCTTTTGGGATTCTTCTTTTTCCACCCAGCCTTCCTGCACCATCCCAAGAATGAAGCAACCCACTGTGCAACGTAAAGATTTAAGAGCTGGCTGGAATTACCAGGTGATATTGCCTGCCCCTCCAGTGTCAAGGAAGGACTGAACTGCTCTCAATCTTGGGACATCTAAGCAGCAGGTCAGTATGCTGTCTATCTGGGCTGAGTTTGAGAGACAATGCTAAAATGTAAACCCACCCACGGACACAGCAGTTTAACCCACCTTCATATTTCTGTAAGAAGGCATTGCACATAACATTGTAAATAACTGCAATCATGTGACATGTCACAGCTTATCCACACAAGGTAGAATGCCACCTCTCTATCACGTGCAACTCTGTCACAGAGCAATGGTACAACCACTCACATTTCCTACCACAATCTGATTATGGCTCTTGCTCATCAAGTGGGAGAGCTTGGATTTAGCCTCTACTCCAGCTGATGAGGACTGGTATCTCCCATCTCCAGGGTGAATGTCTAAGAACCAGTCTAGTGAAGAATCTTTTTCATTCATTTTTGAGATAAAACGCTGGAAGTCATGAAGCCAGTGAGAACAGGGAAAAACTGTCCAATGTGAACATACGAGTCAGAGGACAGAAACGGAGATCCACAAGAACACCCTGAAATTACCAGATCAGACGGAAAAAGCCCCAGAAGTTCTGGAACCTCAGATGGTACCTCTCCTTCCCATTCTACCCTCCACAAGTGAGTATGTCACAGGATAATATCGCCTTTAAATGGATTCTCTCAATACACATGCTATTACAAAAGAGTACATGAGTTTTGTTCAGACTGAGATACGAAAAAAAGCAGTTAATTTCTCCCTACTGATTACAATGCGAAAATGTCTCGTGCCTATAGCTTGCATATGTCCCACTTATACATATCCCTGATACCAGTGAAGCTGCATGGCTATGCACAGGAAAAAAACAACCCACTGTAAGCTGTACTTCAACTGTGATAAAGGTGACACTAGCTTTTACATAAAAACATCAACATAATGTCTTAATTAGTTTGCTTTAAAAAGGAAAACAAGATATTCCCTTTCCCATTCTATATCTCCTAGCAAAGAAATTTAACACTTGTAGTAAACATGATGTGCAGGAAGGAACCTACAAGACTATCATATCAATAGGTTTCCATCATCTTCCTAAGAGAGGAAAAAAACGCTTGAGAGAGAAATATAGTGTGTTTCTTTTCTCTATGCACACAAATACACACAATAAAACAGAGGTGATAAAAACAAACCAGCCTAGGACTATAAGTTGTAAAAATACTGTCATCATCAACTTAAAAAGAAAAATTACTGTTTAAAAAAATACTGAGAAGATAACATAATACCGGGGGTAAGAGATGAGTAAATTTCCCCACCGAATCATTATCCTTTATACCTTGGCATAAGAGAATTCTTTTGGTACATATTGGTTTCCTTATTTATGAATGTTATTCGTAAACTTTTCCATCATCTGGTTAAAATACCACCTCAATACTCTATGATAGTAAATTCCACCAACTGATGACAAAAACCTAAAAAAATATTTACTTTAGACAGTTTTAAATACTGGTCCTCCTCTTTATGTGACTCCTTTTTCATTAGTGGAAAAAGTGAATAAAAACATCAACATTATTTTTCATTATATTACAAACTTTATGCATCTGAGCCCTTCTTTTCATTACCCTTCTGTTCCCCAACACGTGTGATGTTATGTCCTAGAAAATACTCCTTCCACTCATCTGAACATTTATTCTCTTGTTTTGAGTTTTCAGTGGATGCAGTGCCCTTGCTAAATGCATCTTAGACAATAAACCTGTACTACTGACAAGACTTCTCAATTTTCTTGGAACAAAGACTTGAAAAGTGTTCAACAAAAATATTAGTTCATCTTAATTATTCCATCCTATCCCAATATTGCCTAAATCAAAAAGGATCTCAGTAACCTGGATTTATTGGAACTTCAACATTTTCATGTTTTACATCATGTTTTTGGGCATCATAAGGCCTTATCATCAAGATTACCTAGATCTTCTGACATCATCCTCCTTATGGTTTTGGCTAACACAAATTACCCTGACAATGCTTTACTCCACTTAATCTAATAAAGTCCTACCAATACCAAGGAATTAATCAAACACATATACACAAATGCTCTTTCTTCTAGCATGAACTGTTTTCCATTAATAGTGAACTGGTACTCTCCAACTTACACTCATGAGTCTGATGTGAAGGATCCTGTCCAAATCTTTTTGAAAAAGCCAATTTATCCCCACCAGCTCCAATAAGTGTTTTTTTTATTATCTTCCCAAGTTGTTCTTTTGGCTAAAAAGTCATAAAATATGCTCATTTGTCCTCAGATCATTGCACTAAATATTTGATTTTTTTTTTAAATCTAACAGAGTATTAAACACTTCACAGTATGATCCACACTTTTGTTCTAAAGTCCAAAAACTGCTGGAGTTTGTGTGATGAAATATCTCCTTACCTCCCAGAGTCGAAGAATATCTTGAAAGCTAAATTCCCTTTTGAATCTGATGAGAAGCCACCGGAAGCAAAAATAAAGGTAGCCTGAGTCTTGAGATTCTAGGAATAAGAGTGTTATATTTCATAAACACCAAATTTGGTTAAGACAACAGGTGAAAAAAAAATAAACAAAAACCCCTCCCACTCTACAGGTATACATTCATACCACTTATTTTAAAGATGGTAGCCCCTTTTCAAAATCAAAGATATTTGCTGGAGGATGGCATATTTTTAAAATTGACCCTGTTTTTCAATAGGCATGGAGCTATTAATTGTGCCATCAATGCACACAGAATGCAGTAAGCTGTTTCAGTTATTGTGCATGAATAATACACCTACCTAAGTAACTGCAAAATCCACTGTCTAGCAAACGAAGCAAAGTACTCAGTTGAATTAGTTGTGTCTTCATACCCTGCATCTGTTCTTCAAAATTCTGATGCTGTATGGAATAAAATATTAGCACTGTCATTTTTATTAACTCTATGATAATTTTGAGATTTGCAGCTATTTTTAAATTTTAAAAAAGTTTTGTTATTGCAACAATGATTCTCATCCTTTCGGTATTTAACATATGGATATTTAACCATACTTCTATCTAATGAAATGTCTGCCTTTTACTGAGAAGTTTAACTAAAGCAATGAACTCTATTTCTTTGCTAGCACTTTTGTATGTAATAAATGTTAGTTTAAATCAGTCCAAGCTCTGTACTTCCAAGCAGCATAACTGCACTCAAACCAAAAAGACAACTTGTTTTTTTACAGTCACATTGTTTTGCCACATGCACATATAAGCTTCAGTTTGTGGAAAGTCTAAATTGCATTTAATAAATACCAAAAGGCAGGTATGACAGGGAACAATTATCCTGAACTAAATCCTGCTTAAGACTTCCAATAAATACAACTTTGTCTGTGATGGCTTTGAGTTACTTCAGAATTCTTAAGGAGACAAGTTTGTCTGTATTGCACAGCAATAGTATTGCAAACCCACTGCAATCTGTAACAATCAGAAAAAGTATGTTGACTCCAAACATAAAAATGACTGCTTTAAAAGAATTCAAAAAACCCAATGCAATTTATAAAATACAATTAACTCCAAATGCTATCTGTAGCTTATCTGTTTATGTGGACTAAAAAAGCCTTATTTTACCATTTGATCCATATATGATACGAAGCACCAAAAGGCATCTACTTCATTCTCCATAACATACAAGACAGGTGACAGCAAGTCGCTCATCCCCTGCACATAACCTTGATGGAGAAAAAGGAGGAGGAAAAAGCAGATAGGAATTTAAAATCAGGAGTTAAATAGTAATTTTTCAAGCGTGATGAATGACTGCTAAGCATTCCAAGTTTGTACAGATACTGTAATTCTACAATTCAACAATGATTTTGTAATCCAGAAGATCTAATAAGATTTATTAGCTATTTCTGCCAATCTAAAGAGAACATGAAGCAAACACATTGTTCTAGTAGTAGTTAAAATATGTACAAACTGAGCTGACATCACAATAGATTTTTAGCAAACGAGTTCGCATTTAGAGCTCAGGAACATATATCGATATTTTTAAGAAGATTAAATATATACCTTTCACCATCACAAATACAAACTTGTATATCGTTTCCTTTCTATCTGTAATTGGTTGCCTTCAAGACATTTAAAACTTTCTACTGTCTTCCCACTCCTCCACCCACCCCCAACTGAAGATTTTCATCTCAAATTAATTTAAAGAGATGTTGAGTTTCAATTCCAGGAATACATAGTGCAACAGCTTTTATGAAGAAAATTTCACACTTTACACCTTTTCTTTTTTTCTGGCACTGAATATGCTTTAAGGATTCCTTTATTTAGGGAAGTAGGGACTGTTCTGCTTGGATGGTACTTTACACCCAAGCCTAAGACTATTTGTGTAACCAAGTAGACAACAACAAAGAATACTACGTATCAAAGCGAGGAAGGGAATTAATGGCAAAGTATTGCTTGCAAGAAGCACAAAATATATCTAGACCTGATTCAAGGAGTGCTTTTACGTTTCTGTGCCTAGAAGTGGCCAATCAAGTTCATACCCCCTAAAAAGCACTTGCATGCCTTATAAGAAAAGCTTCTACTTAACAGAAGGAAATGCCCAATAAAGCATATAATTTTTGCAAACAGCTGTAACATTTTAGTAGTATATAAAAGTTCACGATTTTATAGCTTTGTAGTGCTTCTTCCAGCTTTCTTGTTTTGAATTAACAGTCCAATTAAGACCAGAAGACAATGATTTTTACAGATCATTTTTCCCCTTCTTCATGACTCTTCCAATTACCTTATCACTGATGCTAGTGTCAGCTTATCTACTGCCTTACTGCTGACCTCCCTAAGTAAGAGAAGATAATTAATGTGTATGCCTATCATCAGTGGTTGGTTCAACGTGACATTTCTCAGTTGGCTGACTCCATTTCTTAATGATGTAATTGTAACTGAATAACTGAAAAGAGGATTAGAGTTAATGACTGAAAATATGGAGCAGGTGTGAGAAGAACAAGTGTGAGAATAGAACAAGTAACATCAAAAAGATAAATAATTGAAAGGTCAAAATTTCAAAAAGTTTTATTCCCCATACATTTAATACTATGGCCAACTAAAAATAAATTCAAAGAAAATTCTGTTCAAGACAGTTGAAAAGTCTCTTACATAATAAAAACAGTTTAATTAATGCAGACTTAAGGAATTTATTCAGAAAAATATTGTATCAACAGCTGTTCTGTCCCCTTCCCTCTCTGGCACAGTTTGTGGCATTATATAGATCTCTCTACAGCTGCTGTCGAAAGATTAAGTGCAGTACTGCACCAGCACTTGAGTAGCTTAGAAGCCTTGGACAGTTACTATGTCAAATTTACTATATTTCCATTATTATTATTCTTGCTTGTTTATAAAACAAAATACTTATCCACATTTAAGCTGTCTAAACAATGTTTTTAATAGAGTGGGTGGTGAATTTGCTTTTATTTCACTTAAAATGTCACTGTGCATTAATGCAGGTTGAAATGTGGAAAGATGGGGAACAGAGAGACATGTTTAAACCATCTCAATCAGTTTTGGTTTTCTCCTTTTTCCAGCCAAAGATCAAGAACTCTAAAGACTTTCAGAAAGGACAAAAGCTAACAAGAACTAAAGCTCTGCAGCATGTTTACTAGCAGTTAAAGATTTATTCCTACTTTCTGTCTTCAAAATCTGGCACAAAGTGGGCTTTTTGAACACCAAAACTTTTCTGAGACAGAATACCAAAAAAACCTCCCAAGTATACAACAGCAAAATGTCATGCCATGAGTGGAGGGGGAAACAGCTAGAAGTATGTTTTCCCTCCCTCCCAAGACAGTTAACAAAAAGCCAAGACTTAGGTATCACATTAACACTGTGATTAAAGCAAGATGTTATATGCTCTTCCCTCTGCAACAGATGCATGCACTAAAGCGTAATTTTTGACAGATTGCTAAGTGCAATCCTCAAGAACCAGCTTTTAAAATATTCACAATGACACCATGTTTACAAACAGCTGGTTCAGCATGCTGAGCTTTAATTACAGCAGTGGCAGCTTGTTTATAATTTTTACTGATATATCAGTCTTAAAAATGAATATAACACTCAAGCTCCGAAGACCCTAACCCATTTAAAACTCTGAAAAAAGAAATAAGGAAAAAAAAAACAACCAAAACCAACAAAACCAACAAAAAACCCCCACAACTAGGTCTATCCTGAAGACAAACTGCCACTTAATTTCCAGTCCCACCTCAGCTGATGAATTCAGATGTCTGCAATAAGCATCAAATGGAAGAGAGGAAGAAAAGCTGAACAAAGTCATCTACATTATTAAATACAACTCTTGGCATTTACAAAAAACATTGTAATCAATACAAGTCCAATTTTATTAAGGACTTAACATAAGCAAAGTTGCCCATCAGAAACCAAAAAGGCTTTTACATTCAGATGGACACAACTTACCTAAGTCAAAGTCATACATGCAATAGGTCATCAAAATATCGTGAAGTAAAATCAGTCCTGGATTATCTTCACCTTCGTAGAATTTATTTGTTCGATCTGTCCTGTTGACATCTTTTTCTAAGAAAACAGTCCAGATTTAAAAACATTTTCAAAACCAGTTCTACAAAGCCAGTACCAAATAAATTCAGAATGTTTAAGCTGCTGATTTCTTCCTCACAGTGTTGCAAAGCTTTGAAGTGTTTGAGACAACTGCATAATTGAAAGTCATTGCAAAATAAAGAATATTTTAAAAGAAAGAAAATCCTTCCTATCTGCAATAAAAGGATTTGCTTATAAACATATTTTAAAGCTTTCTGCCTTTATTTTTGTTAATACATTTTATGGCAAAATTCCTGATTATAATTCAGCAAAAATGTTTTACATTTATGAGGATTAAGAAAAATTTTATGTGAGCTAGCTATACAATGCCAATTATGAATACTTAATGCGATGCAGCATAAGCCATAGTTGGAAAACTACCACATGATCAGCTTGAAGACACTGTGATAGTTCATGACAGTATGTTAACAAATCCTGTTTAACAAGTTCCTATAACTTACAGCGAGATGAAACTGCTCTTTCATCAGGCAGTTTTGATGCCTCAAACATACCAAGCACACAGTATAGTCTTTAATAATCTGAAATTCAAAACTGATGTCATGAAATCAGCAAAATTTTGAATGCACTTTGATAAAAGGAGTATTTTGTAGTTTTGGATCTATTTTACAATATAAGCCTAATATTATCACCTACATTTCAAATACTTAAAAAGTAAAAAAATTGCTTCAACAGAAACAAGCAACTGGCCTTTTTTCAACTCCGAATATTACTTTTTTCTGTTATAACTCTCTAAAAACATAGTTTACTAACCTACCAAGACTCTGACCCTTTCAGCTTGCCTGTTGAATAACTGTCTGAAATAAATTTAGTCTACATCTCAGAATAACACAAAAATCTTGTCCTGCCTCCTGAAGTAACTATTTAGTAATCCTAAAGATTGGTGCCCAGATATCACTAGCAAAGAGGATACAAACTGCTATTAGTCAGCATAATTTCATGAAATTTTTAAAAGTAGATATAAAACCCTGCAAGTCAGAACACACATACACAAACCCCTGTAAGAAATTATAAAATATGGACAGACACATTTTCACTGTCTTATTGGATGTCATTATTTTAACAACATTTCTGGTAAAAACAAATCATGGCATAACAGAAAATGAAGAGCCTTTTGTTATCAAATAAAGGAAGTTTAAAAATCCAGCCATTTTGTAACACTAATGTGTAAAGCTCTGAATTACTCTAGTTAAAAAAGATTTAGTGTTAAGTATATAACAAAGTTTGGAAACCTCTGGAAAGAGAAACGTGATAGTTTTTAGTGTTTCTACATACAGGTTCCGCAAAAGGGTACATTTTTTCAACTTCATAGTTGAAGTGTGTAGAAGTGTGTGAATTTGTCCAGTTAGGTATATTTCTAAATCTAAATTTACCTATAAGACTTCGGTAATCTCTTAATCTTGAATTTCTCTTTTCCTGTTCCTCACTGACAGATTTCCACTGCAGTTTCATCCTGAAATATTCATCCCTGAAGAAGAAAGATAATTTTGAAATCAAAACATTCTCAATTATTACATTTCTTTTATTTTTTTAATTTAAGCATTCATTCCATTTGTTCTTTGACATAAATGGTTATATAATCACCCTGGTTATATAATATTTTTACTTTAATATAACAATAATTCTTAAGGAAGTCTCACATGCTTCTTGCATTCTGTAATTTTAGCAGCTTCTTTCAACATTCCAAAAAGCTTTTTATCTTAAGAAAAGATGCAGCTTTTACATTTATTTTGTAACAAAAAAAATCACTGTACTCACGTTTTCCTTTTCTGCAGATTTGCTCTCTCTTCTTTAGAGCTATTCCAAGGAAAATACCCCAAAAGAAATTTCCATGCCTCCTTTCTTAAAGTATGGCAGAGACCCTAGGGGAAAATGGATATGAAATATCAACAAAATACTATTTTCATATTGTGAGGAAAAGTTCCTAAAGCTATACAACACTTCTCAAAGTAACAACTTCATAGAATTTTTATATGTTGGTTTCTTCTTACAGTGTAGCCAAATCTCATGTGCTAACTAGGTATCACATCTGGAGAAAATGGACAGAAGAGAGTATGATTAAGCAAAAACTGTAGAAGCACTGGATTCATACTCAGATAAAAAAGCAACCTTAGAAAATAATTTTCTCCCTATATTTTTGCTTTGCTGCTAGGAATAAAAAACTTACAGGCATCAGAGACTTTAGAAAGAAAAAAAATACCTTTAAAATGTGTGTATTTAATTATCATGCTGCTTAACTGCCAAATTTCTGGTCTTGCCACAAACTGATCATGAGCACTAGGCTTCCATATATTTATTTTTTTAAATAAATATTTTCACCTAACAAGACATGGCCAACCTTCAGACCAGTCTTCCATTTAAAGCTACCAGTGTCCACTCAAGAACAGTGTTTGTCAGGAATCTCTCCAAGTAATGCTCAACATTTGTAGATGACAAAGCTGTAGATGTACTGGCTAATCACAGCCCGCTCTCATCAAAGGAGTTTCTTTAAACTCCTGTAGTACAGTCGTAAGAATGAGGTACTTTTGCTATGAGAGTCCCCAGTTTACCAGATCAAGGCCGGCTTGATTCCTCACTATATTTCTTCATTTAGCAATCATCCCCTACAAAAGTAAGTAGCAACTAGAACTTTTCCAGTAACAGGCCAACAGTTTAAGAGATGCATTTTAACTTCTTTCAATTTTTTTTTCTTTAGTCAGGATGTGCACTTAATGTACTGGAAGTTATTGCGATCTTAAGTCACAAATAAAATAGAGCACTCACTCCTCTGGCAAGGGGAGAGATAATAGGAAAACGGGCTACAGGAAGAACATATTTGTAGTAATTCTCATGATTGTGAAAGGGCCTTAACTGGGCACCTCGGGCACATGAATATTAAGAAACAGTCACAGAAACCAAAAAGGGCCTCCTTTTCACTCTACCCTCTTTACAGTACATTACTTAATATATATAGGTCTTTTAAAAACCTGTAATATCAACATTATCATTCTCTACTTCTGTTCAAACAGACCGCATGCTTGCAAATATGCATCAATACACACATAATGAATGCACTAAGGCAGCTGGATTCCCACCAAAAAATAGAAATATTAAAGTAACATTAGGTAGAAAAGCCACAGGACATAACTACAGTTTTTAAAATTTCCATCACTGAGACTAAATTCAGATTCATATTGCAAAACCCTCAGTTCAATTAAAAATATCAGCAAAAGTGTTTAGGACTGCTCTGACGAGGGTCAAATCCAGGCACACTCTCGGGCAAAAAGAGAAGTTTTTGCTGGAGAAGGATAAGAAAAAAAAAAAATTTAAAAGAAAAGAATAAACCCAATATCCTAGCACTAAAGCACTGGTCTTTTCCTGAAAGCCACTTTGCTTTCTTTTCTTTATCACTTAAGCCTCTGTGTTTTCAACTCATTCACTTCAGCTAGCCACCACAAGATCCCTCTCCTCGTAGTGCACTTTGTATGTCTGCAAGACTGCTGAGGTATACGTTAGCATAAAACCATGCTTTATGAAGTCTCTAATAGTACTGACCGGGTCATGCTCAAAGTCCTGCATAAAGCATTACAAGTATAATGAAAACAGCATAACCATGGTTTGGGAAGGAAAGTAAAAGGAGCCAGAATCATAACATAGGTCTTTCTGAAATTTAGAAAAACAAGTTACCCCTTTGAATATCGATCGCTTTATGTAGTCCACATCTAAAATTCTTCCTTCAGAATCCATATTCTTAGCCCACTCTTCAGCTGACACAGGCTCTCTTCTACTAACTTCAGGCTGTTTTCCTAGATCGATCTGAAACACAAACAAACACATTATATGAATCCCAACAACGTGTTTCAGTAGTTTCAAACAACTGCACAAAACTGCCCAAATAGTTCTAAGCTTGCCAATTTCTTATATTCAGTGCAACAACATTTTCAAATGCACATACCTCAGTAGGAACTCTGAGGATCTAAGGCTGTGTCCACTTGAGCAGGAGTGTGGACCAACACAAGCAGATCTTTAGAGTAAGACACTCTGTACTGAAGACCTGGCTATACATGTTAATATTTCAGATTTTGGAGGATGTATGTGTGTTTTAAATAACCTTCTAGCTAGCTTCCCATAAACTAAAAACCTCTATGCAACCGGAAATGTATTAGGTCTGTGCAACTCAGCAAACAAGGACAATAGAGAACTTCACTTCAAAATCACATTCCTGATACACACTAGTGCATCTTGAGAGAACTGAAAAACGACTTGTGCTCAGAGATGCTATCCCCACACAGACCGCACAGTGTGATTGAGATCCATTTCAGTACACTTAAAGGCCTCTTGAGAAACCGCAAGACTGTATGTACTTTCAGAACTTCTAACACCCATCCAAAGTTTCAGTTTGTGGTTAGTATCTCTCAGATCCCAAATTGCATGTTTAAGCACAGCAGAATTCAGCACACAGTAATTCCTTACTTCCTACAAATATTTTTATGACAGCAAGCCCCAAACGAATTTGTGTTTCAACTCTTCAGAAGTCCAAGGCATTTGTCAGATTAAGACATATAGGTCAGTGTTATTTTCCGTATGTAACATTCCTTATACTTTTTCTCATGGATAAATTAACTGATTAAGTGCTAGGCAGCAACTTCCTAGAATTACATAGTTCAAATAGCTACTGCTAACATATTAACACTACCTTGAACTCAAGGAAAAACAAAGCATAAAACAGATAATGCTTTGGAAATATGTAAGCCACTTAAATAGTAATCACAAGCACTTAAAAATAAACCTTTTCCACCTATCTGTAAAAGACACCAACAGGAGCCCACAGTGATTCATGATCCAATTATAAGTTCATTCCAGCTTTGGTTCAAATCATATATAAATCTGTAATTTATACACCCTAGACATTAATCATCCAATTAAATACTTTGTTTTAATCTTAGCCCTCTTAAAAGAAACTGAAATGTTAAAAGTGATTAGGCAAAAAAGTTAGTTATTAATCCGCATTCCCCAATCTTATTTAACCTAAGCTCTGGCATCAGAGTAAACATAAAACATAAAATCGGATACTTTTTAAGGGAGTGACTCTAAGATAACTATAGTCACCATTTCCTTAGTTACAAACCTCTTTTCAAAGCAAAACTTGGACTTGCACGAATAAAAATGACGTATTCAGAAGTAACTGATGATGATCCTAACTCTTGTGAATAAATGGTAATGCAGCATGTACCACAATTGCATAAACAGTATAACTCTTCATAACATGCTTCAAGTCCTACCATTCCTTTAAAGGAGTGCATAAAAACAATCAATGCCTCTGTATCATGCATTTATACACTTACTCGGGTAATGACTTCAAATCCTGGTTCTTCCTGCTGATTTATCTTCAGCCCTGGAATAGTATCATGGATAAGGTCTGCCATCTCTGATGGTGGTCGCCTTTGATTTGATGGGTCACTTAAGCGGAAACTGTCAAAAACATAGTTTGTGACTTTGGAAAATCTTCCCATTGTTACGGTGTATGGATCTCTCTTCAATTTCTGTGTTGTAACAAAAAAAACAAGCAAAACACAAAAAGCCTCAGACTATTTGTAATTCTTGTACTCAAAGCAAAGCATCAGGGAAAGTCCCATAGGTCTCAAAGTTACTGAAGTTTCATGTATCAGTAGTAACACAGAGCAGTTATCACATGATTAAAAAAATATATCTTAAGTATGAAGACTGGATACCAGTGCTATTGGTAAGCCTGAGCTCTGTTATAGGACTGGATCAGATCTCCTGTTTACTTTCCAGTGATTAATGGCACAAAACATCCTTATGCCCAGTCACCCTACCTTCATAGAAAAAACACTCTGAGCCATCATGTACTCTGCTAGGAATCTCACATAAAATTTGATCTGACAACTAAATCCAGAAACTAATGTAATTCACTCATGAAGATTTTCTTTAACTAAATAGGTCAGTGGGTCAAAACTCTGGCCTCATTGAAGTCACAGAAAGTTTTGTTGCTGACTTTCAGCAGTTTTAGCATTAAAAAAAAGCCTTTTTTTAGGCAATATTGTCATCTTTGCTGCTGTATTTCCAGCATCCTTTCAAAAGTGTCAGAAAATATCAATGAAAAAATATTTAGTCAAAGAAAACTTTAAAAATTATAATTAATATGTTTTGGTAACAACTAAAATTTTTCCTTTTTCCTCTAAAATTTTCTCTACCCCAGTGTACAGAATCACAGAGAACATGAATAGGTTTGAAATAGTGCCACAGGGAAATAAGAAGTTATTAGATCATAGAAAACAACTTATTTATAAGTGTACTTTCTATAGCAGGCATTTGGTTTAGGATACAGTCAATGCTTCTACAATGGCATTATTATTGGTAATAATTAATAATAATGCCATAAATAGCATTGTTACTTCAATAATGGCATTAAATCATTATTCAGAGAATATTTCTGTGACATGGTAGGGTGGATTTTTTTAATGCATCTTCAGAATAAAAAATTGCAAGATAATACATACTTGTAATAAACCATATGACGGTTCATCAAGGAGATTTTCAAAAGACTGAGACAGTGACTTCTGAGTCTTCACAAGAAGAACCCGTTCATGATCTGGAGATCTGCAATAAAATTAAAAAAGGTTGTCTGGGCACTACCTTTATTTTCTGAATATATTTTTAGAACATTTACTGGTTTTTGAAGTCACATTTCAGGCTTTGTGGAAAAAAAAAAAAAAAGCAGATTTCATGCAAGATCACTCTTAGTCCTTAGCACAGGTTAACAAGCTAACGCTACACAGAACAGGACTTTAATTTTTCAAAAGATTAGTCTTTGCCATATTCATTATGAATTGTACTTTTTTGTTCTTTTAAAAATGAAGCTTTTAAAAGCTTTTGAGAAATTACTCTGGAAGATAACTCCATTTACCTGTAAGTGACAGAAGTTTTCTTCAATGATAGTTTTCTATTTTTGACAATGGACAAAGAGAAGATGTGACACGGGAAATATAGTGAGACACAGTCAGCCTCAACACAATATATGCTGAAATTCTTTTAACATAACAGAGGAAGTGAAAAGAGCCTATGTCACCCTATACAGTTTAGGAATTCTTTCTACTAGTTAGTAAATCTTACATTAAGGAATTACATTACATCAAGGAATACAAACTGGTTTTCAATGTATGGAAACACATCTATGCATTTCTAACCAAAAGTATTACAACAGACACTGACAGAATAATTCTAAGATTCATACTGATAGGAGCTTAAAAAACACCAGAGCCACTGTATTGTGAAACAGAACCATCTCAGTACAAATGTATTTCTGTGTAGACTCCAAAAGCTAAAGGAACACAAACCTAATTTGGCCTAACTCACTGTTTTGCTCACTCTCGTTCAATACAACATTTGCTTCTCGACAGGCTTGCACAGGCAGATGAAAACAACAACAAAGACAGTGGAACCATGCTGCTCCTAGTATTTAATCTGTTCTTTTGCTCTCACACCCTCTCCCAGTGCAATATCCTATTTTGTCTCCTTCTTCAGCACAGGCACCCCATCACTTCCTCAACTAGCTCCTCAATCACGAATTTACTGCTCAATAGGTGACAGAAGACAGAACAGCTCAGAAAGCAGGCTGACATTCAAGCCTTGGAGTTGGAAGTCAGACAGGAGAAAGCCAAGCACTTTGCCATCTGCCTGTAATCCATCACACAGACTCACATTTATAAAATACCTTTCTATTGCTCTCTCCCAAAGTTTAAATCCACTACTTCTAGTCTTTGAAAGAAAAATTACTTTTCTTTTTATTAGCACCTGCATCATCTACCATGTTATTGAAGTCAAAGATAAGAACTTTAATAAGCCTTATCTCTCTCCTGTTCCAACAGGACAGGACACTGTTAACACTGACGGATATGAAATGCAACAAGAGATCTCATTTTGAGACAGCCAGACACCATAGTCATAGTTCTGAGGCAGCAACGGTTAATGAAGCTGAACTGGCTTTTGCTAAAAAGCAGCACAGGGGCAAGGACAAGTCACATATTATATTTGCCTTAACTAAAAGAATGAAAACTTTGGACCGTATCTCCTTTTTGATTAAACGCTCTTTCTGGACAGTCAGGTGGGCATCGACAGATACTTAGGTAATGCTCAAAAATTTGTGAGCTAGACACTTTCTTAAACTTACTCATAATCCTGTGAGTTAGAAAAT